>NC_088114.1:1750416-2100000 GCF_036370855.1 Dromaius novaehollandiae | reverse complement strand
CTTCACACCTCCGCCTTCCCCGGCCCGTCCGCCACTGCAGCCCCATGGGAAGGGAGCGGGAGCTGGAGCTGGAGCTGGAGGGGCTGCATGGAGGAGGGGGACTGCCCTGCTCGCCTCGGGGAAGGCCGGTGAGTGCTCAACCCTGTACTAGCCACCAGAGAATCCACAACGGGCTCGCCGCGTGCAGCCTGCCGGGTGCCTGCTGCGGGGGGGCTGGAGGCTTCACCCGGGTCCCCGAGGAGCTGCTTTATTTCCGCTCCGGGGGGTGGCCGTGCGGTGCCCTGGGGGGGCGGTGGCCCCGTGGCGGGCGCTGGTCCGGCGCCGCCGCAGAGAGCGCCATAAATCACGGTGACACCTCCTCGTCGCGGGACGGGGACGATGACAGGGGCGATTTGTCTGCGTGTCCCCAGCCGTGCTGGGGGGACGGGCAGGAGCGAGGGGGAGGCGGCGGGGGGGGGGGCTTGCTGCGGCCCTGCTCCTCCGGGCTGCCGCCGCGTGGGAAAGTGGGAGCCGGGATCATCCTCGGGAATCGGCCCCAGGAACCGGCCGGGCCCCGGTCAGCGGCGGCTGAACAACAAACCCGCAACCCGCTGCGCTGGGAAAACTGCCCTCCAAGCAAACAGAAAGTTTATTCAAATCATTTCTGCTGCAAATTGTCTCCCAAAATGAATTTGAGAGGGTTTTTGAATCAATTCATGGGCTTTTTCAGGAGCCCCAAGCACAGGTTAACGGAGCTCTGATGGATCCCATTGAATGTTAAATCCGTTCGGAAGGGCTGGATCACCGCGGCTCGGCCATTGCGAAGCCTGACTTCGTTTCTTGAGCAGCAGAAATTGAATAATTGATGTAATTTGAATAACACTAGGATTTGTAATGGTACCGAAGTGTGAAGACAAAAAGGGAGGTAACGGGAGGCTGATGGCAAACAGCCGCGAACGGGCGCCGTGGGGCCGGCGTGCCGCCAGCAGCGCGCGGGCGACGTGGGTGCCGCGAACGCGCTTAACGAGCGGCGGGGAGAAACACCGGGAACGACTCGAGGAAACCATACGCATAAATAAGATGCAAAATTTTCGCCCGACTCAGCAGAGCTAACGCTTGGAGAGTGGGTAATTATTTAAATGCAAAATCATTATAATCCCAAATCATATCTGAAGGAATTGATTGCTTTGCTCTGGCGTTTGACGTTAACGCGGAGCAGGAGGAAGCGGGCTGGTGCCGGGGTCGCTCCCGCCCGCTTTCCGGAGGGTTTTCCGGGGAAATAGCACCGGGCTGGGCTGGGTGCTTGGGTGCATCCCTTGCCACGTGCCTTGGGGCTGCCGGACCGCACACCGGCATCCCTGGCTCTTCGTCCCCGCGGAGCGGTGGATGGACGGGAAACCCAGCGGAGGGGCTGAACCCGGCGGTCGGTGCCCACCGGCTGCGGCTCCGGCGTTTCTGGCAATTCCCCTTGCAGCGCCCTGCAACGCTCCTCGGCGCCAGCGGCAAATTGCAAAGAGATGCAGAGCGTTGCAAAAAAAAGGAGGGGGGAAAAAAGAAAAAAAAATGATGCTGCCTTGTTTCCGGGGTGCTCCGAGTGCAAACGGCCCCAGTCGGGGCGTGAGGGCGGTGGGCACCCGCCTGGGCAGCCTCCCCGGGGCGAACCCGGGCGCACGGAGCTGGGCTGCGGTGGGACCCGCCGCGCCGGGCTGCTCGGCCAGGAGGCTTTTGTCTTGCTTTGCAGGTCTGGGTCTTTAAGGAGAATTTGATAGAAATCAGCAGCGCATCTTGCTGGTACGGTGGAGGAGGGGAGGCTGCCACGCCGTCAGCCACGCCGCTGCCGGAGGCGGTGCTGGGTGCTGGGTGCTGGGTGCTGGGGCCGTGCACCCCGGCCCTCGCCCGCCGGCCCCGGCTCCGCGCGGAGGGGAGCGGCACGGGGCAGCAGCCCCCGCGTTTATTATCGCAGGGTCTCCCCGGACGCCTGCAGCCTTCAGGCGCTCTTTCCAAATATATGTTATTAAATTGATTTTTCTGTTCGGTTTTTCCCCCTCCTTTTCCGTGCTCAATGAACATTAAAATTAAAGTTGCGCTCGGCTCCTCGGGGCTCCCCGTGGAGCGGCGGGAGCCGGCAACCGCGAGCCTCGGCGGCGCGGGGGCTGCCGGGGAAGCGGGGGCTCCGGCGAGTTTGGGCTGGGGGGAGCTGCAACCCTGCAGTGGGGCTGTTGCAGACCCGGCATCGCTGCTGCCGGGATTTTCCGGAGAAATGAACTGATTCTCGCGACTTGCCCGTCCTCGCGATAGCCGAGCACCCGCCCTCCGCCAAACAGTTTCCCAAATAATTTATTCTGTGAATTGCCCTATAGTTTAACAAGAAATTACTCCCCGGGTGTGTGCAAAGCTGATTTTGCCCGCTGCAGAGCGGAGCCGGCCAGCCGTCGGGCGCGCGCTCGCCTACGGCATGCCATGGCTTGCGCGTTCTCCGCTGCGCTCCGGCTCCTTTCCCGCGCTCCCCGCGAAACCCCGGCGGTGTTTATTTGCCCTTTGCCTTGCGCCTTGGTGCCTCAGCAGGATTTCTGGCGTTTTAAAGCCTGACGGAGGGGCGGCAGCGGGGCTGGGCTGCGCCCGGGGTGACGGCAGCGGCGGTTCCCGCGGGCGAGCGGCACCGGGACGCGCGGGAGCTCGTGAACGCGGCCGCCGAGCGGAGCGGTGGGAGGGACCAGGGATTTCATCCGGGGCTGTGCTCGCCTGGCAGCCCAGGCCGCTTTCTCGGCTTGGTTGGCGTTGGAGGCAGAGGTCCAGCTGATCGCGGGAAGGGGGCTGCCGGGGCAGCGCGGTTAACTGCTCCGAGCGTCGCCGCGGGCTCCGTCCCGCCGGGGCCAGGGCCTGCCACGAGGCAGCGGGGAGATGCCGGGGCCTGCTCCCAGGAGAAGCATCCCCTTCCCACCTTGGGGAAGGACGGGATGGGATGGGATGGGATGGGAGCATCTCCCTGGTGCAGGCATCGCCCCGCGGGCGCCTGCCCCGCCGCCCCACGCTGCTCCCGCCGCGACTTTATCGAATACCCCGGCAAGAAAGAACAGCGCGAGACTCCCCGGAGCTCTCGGAGCCGCGTTGGCCGAGCAGCCTCCAGGCGCTGTTTGTGAGGAGAGGTTATTAAATTGATTTTTTTCCCTTTTTTTTTCCTTTTTCCCCTTTACATGCTCAATGAACATTAAAATTGAAGTTCTGCTCGGTCTGAGGGGCGGCGGGGCGGCGGAGGCACGCGGGCCGGGAGCGCGCCGGGATCCATCGGAAATCCTCTGTGCATCCCGCCAGCGGCCTCCGGGTGCCCATCCCCGGCGCGTCGGGCCGCGGCGGCTCCCACGGGCTCTGGGGGTGGGAGCAACCGGCCGCGGCTGGGAGCCGTCTCCGTCTCCGGCAGCGTTAAAGCATCGCCCGACGGCGCGGGTGGAAGGCGGCAGCGATGCGATTAGGTGACCGAGCTGCGGGGGGGGGCCCGGCCCCCTCCCTCCTCCCGCGGACTCGGCGCGTCGCCTAATTTAGAAAAATGACGGAGAGACGGTTTTCCAGTGACACAGTCACTCCCGAAAATTTACTCCAAGGTTCATTGTCGGCGATGTCAAAAGTGATGAAACCCAACAAGAAGCGGCGGCGCGGCGTGGCCGTCTGGGCGACGGCGCGGGGGGGTCGGGGGGGCCGCCGCAGCCTGCGCCGCCGCAGATAAAAGGTAATTGAAATGTTAGTGCCATTAATATTTCAGCGTGCCCCGCAGCTGACAGCCGGGCTCCTCGGGCGCTGCCGGCCTCCCCTCTGCCTCCCGGCAAGGACGGGTCCCGCGGTCGGCGCCGGGCGAGGCACGAACCTCCCTGGGCAGCTCGCACCGCCGGGGCGCGCGAGCAAGGCGTCTGCGCGGGGAGACAGCGCCGTGGCCGCCCCCAGCCCCGATCGGGGTCGAACAGGGGCCTGTGCAGGGATCATGACCATCGCATCCGCCCCGGCTGCCGTCACCGGCCGAGGGTTTTGCACAGCCCCAGCCTCAGCGATTAAAAAAAAAAACCAAAACAAACGAAATAAACTCTTTCCACCAAATTGCTTCCCATAAATCCTCCGCTCCCTGCTGTGCTCCGGCTAAAGTGCTTTTTCTTCCCCGTCGGCGGGCGGTGGTGGAAAACTGCCGTGTCATAGGAAGGCGTGCGTGGAGCGGCTGCTCGGGCCCTGCCGCGTCCCCCGCGGCCCAGCGCGTCACCGGCGGCAGTGCCGAGGCCTCGGGAAAATTGAAGCGCGGACGCCAAATCAATAACGGGAGCGCGAGTCGCCGGGCTCGGGGGGCCGCTGCTGCCGGAGCCGTTATTGAGCCCGTCCGCGCCGCCCCCTCCCCGCCTCGACAGCGAGGAATTGCATTTCACTTGATTTTTTTTTTTTATTGCCCCGGAGTCGCCCCCACGCCCCGGGCGGCTGCTGCAGCCCCCGCGGGTACCGGCCGCTCCGGCCGGGCTCCCTGCGGCAGCCGCCTCCCCGCCGGGGCCTGGGAGATTATCGGTGTTAGCAAAAAAGCAGATTAAAAGCCGCAAGAGCAATTCGCTGCTGCGGAATTGCTAAGGCGCTCGGTGCAGTGGGATCTGCTGCAGTTGTCTTGGTCCTGAGCCACGGTAATTGTATTCTATGAAATATTTATTCATTTTCATTTCAATTTCATTTCCAACATGTATTTCCTATAAAATGATGTGGGGGAAAAAAAAATCGCCCTCGATGAATTTATCATCATCACCGGTTCCTTCCCAAAGCTTCCCCAAAGTGGCTCCGCCAGGCAGGACCACACAGGCTGGGAGATTTTGTTTTTCTAGAAAGTTTAAGGGCTATTTGTCATCCTGCTGGGGCTTCGCGGGGGTCCCGGCCCTCCTGCCCGGCGCTGCGGGGAGCCGACGGGGCTCGATGCCCTAAAACGCACCTAAACCCACCGCCGAGGGCTGCCGGCTGCGAAACCCCGGCTGGGTCGATGCTGAGCCTCGCAGCCCGCCCGGGCCCGCGGCTCGCCGGCGTTTTGGCACCCGGTTTCAAGCAGGCACCCGGACCCCCCGCGGCGTGGGAGCCCCCGGCCTCCGGCGGGACGGACCATCACGCAGCCGCCCTCGTGTCTCGCCGCCGTAAAGTCATGACGTTGACCCTACAATCTCGCTCGAAATATATGTAACCCTATTACCCCGGTTATTATTTCCAGCCCGATCATATATGCCATCTGATAAACAGGTGATTACTTCTCCTCCCAGCCCTCTGCCCAATTTGCATACAATAAATATCGCCGTAGGAAGCATGCATGGGAGAGCTGCAACACGGCTCATGCTTAATTTATGAGAAATAAACACAAGATCAAGTTTGCATAATCAACACATATTTAATTTGTGAGTTCTTCCACTTGGGTCTTTGGCTGTAATCAGACTCTGTGTGTGTGTGTGTGTGTGTGTGTGTGTGTGTGTGTGTGACAATCAGTTTTAAAATATCTTCATTAAGTAGCTGTCAGATTTCAGGTCCGATTTTGGTAGTGAAATTTGCTGTGGATAACGCGGCCGTAACCCCCGGCCCGCCTGCGTGACGGGGACCGCGCTCGGGGGAGCCGGGTTCTCCCCCTTTCCAACAGCAGCGTAGAAAGATGAAATCTTTCACACATCGCTTTTGAGAAGTTCCCTTTAGTGCCTTTAAACCTGATTTCTATTTTACTATAATTTGTCGATCTGAGCTTCCTTGTGCATGCTAATATATGCAAAAAAACACTGGGGCTCCTATTAAAATGCCATGCAAATCTAATGAAATTAATGTTGGCAACAAATATTACCTAATGGAGGAGCCTCCAGGAAAAAAAAATGAGTGCAAATATATATTTGCACATATTTAAAGGACTCTGTCAAGTAGTTTAGCTTCACAGTTTAGACTTTATTAAAAAGGAGGGGGAGGAAGCACAGAGCATTTACCAAACCCAACATGAGCAGAAGGGCTTTCATGAATTATATTTTTAATTTCAATGGGAACTGTTGCTCATACTAATTGGAACCCTCTCAGCTGTGCTGAATGCCCACATCGAGGGGCCCGGGGCAGAGGTGGGGGCCGAGCTGCTGGTGGGCAGGTGGGATGCGGCACGCTGTGCCGTGGGCATCCCGCGAGCATCCCGTCCCGTGAGCATCCCGCTTCGTGAGCATCCCCTCTGGCGAGCATCCTGCGAGCATCCCGTCCCACGAGCATCCCGTCCCACGAGCATCCCGGGAGCATCCTGGGAGCATCCTATCCAACGAGCATCCCCATACGATGAGCATCCCCTCCGGCAAGCCTCCCGCAAGCATCCTGTCCAGAGAGCATCCCGGGAGCATCCCGTACGGTGAGCATCCTGCCCGGTGAGCATCCCGGGAGCATCCCGTCTGGCAGGCATCCCACCCAGCGAGCATCCCATCCGGCGAGCATCCCCTTCCGATCCCCTGTGGGGATTAATAAGCCACGGCAAGGTGATGTCCACCCAAATCCCAGCCAAAACGGGCCAGCTGCTATGCGGTGCTGCGGCGCTTGGCCAGCCAGCACGCGCAGCTTTCAAACGTTATCAATAATTCACTCTAATTTTTAACCTTCGTGGCAGCACAGCAAAAAGCGGGAGCTGGGTTTGTGCTAAATTCGGTGGCAGAGCAGTGCGATCTCGCACGTCTGCCTTTTAGCACCCTGTTAGCCCGCGCGCGGAGCTGGCGGCTGCTGCGCTTCCCCGTCACGGCCCGAGGAGCTCATTTAATTAACAAACGCGCGCGGGACGAGAGGGAAGGCCGCGTCCGGGCTGCTGCTTTCTGCGCTCCCGTCGGCCCCTTCCCCGTTCGCGACAGCCGCGGAGCCGTTTCCCCCGAGAGCTCTCCGAGGCCCTTCCCGCTCGCGGCGGGGAGCCGGCGGGATCCTTCCCGGGAGAGCGGCGTCCCTGGAGAGGGGACACCCAATTACACGTGTTTATTAACTTACGCGTTAATGCGCTAAAGCCACCCGGCAATGACAGCTCATTAGGAGCTTATCCCGGCAGAAGGCTACGCCTTCTCCTCCGCAATTACACGCGGAGCTGCCATTAATTCCTCTTTAAAGGAGCCCTGGCAGGTAGCGCCTGCCCCCAAAGCCCAGATTTGCAAAAAAAAAAAGAAAGAGAGACCTTAGCGCAAATATTTCCATTAATTGTTTTGTGCTGAAGTGGTTATTTCTTTTCCTGTATGGCAGCCCTGGACGGCGAAACGCGTCGCGTTGAGAGCGGATCACCCGCTCGGGGGAAAAGGGGAGGCTTCCGAAGGGGCCTGGGCAGCGGAAAGGGCAAGAAAGGAGGGATTTTCCTCGGAGCTTTGCTATATATAAAGATACGCACACACACGCACATATATATATGTATATGAGAAGCTCATTTTCAAATCAGCGCATTTTTCAAAACGAAGAAAGTGGCAGAATTCCGTGCGGGAGGCACCGTTGCGACCCGTCTCCAGCCCGACGGAGCCGCGCTCCCGCGGTTTCCAGCCGACGGCACCGGCCGAGCAACCCCTGAGCCCGCTGCCTCTGCCAGGCCTCGTTTCTGGTGAATTTACTGTCCGTTTTAAGAAACAGCAAGGACCCCCTTGCCCGATCCTTCTCCCGCGTCCGAAATGGCACGCGCGGCACCCGCTCGGCTTTTCCAGAAAGGGTCGGTCGATGCTGCTCTGACGGCTGTGGGACGGCTGACGCTGGCGAGCACATTAAACAGGGGTATAAATTCGTAATGAGAGCCTTGAAATGAATGGTACTTATCATTTATGGATGGAATAATTAAAGATACTGTACTTGGAGGTTTTACACGCTACTGTAAATTGTGATCTGTGGGAATAAGCAGGGTTCAAACCGCGGCAGTTTGCCCGACTCGGACGACCCTCTCCGTGCGTTTGGGGCGCGGGAACGGGACGCGGGGTCGTGGGGGGACGCGGGGGTCCCCCTTGGCAGCTCCCCCCAGCCCCCCGGGGCCTCGGTGCCGGGAAAGAGCCAGCTCGCAGCATGACACCCGTCAGGGTTAGAAATGCATACTTTTTAAAGACTTCGGAAACTGTCCCTTTTGTCACTCCCAGGTGGCCCTGATTTGTCACAAAGTCCCTTGTCACCCCGGCCCAGCCTGCGGTGGGGGCTGGGGGCACTGGCTCTCCAGCAGCCATGAATTTTTGGGTAGCAGAGCTCGGCTCTTCAAACCGCAGGGCTTTTTGGTGCTTGGATGCTCTTTTCACTACAAACTCGGGGACGCGGTTTTGCCCCATCAGACGGCCCGACCTGGCCCGGCCACGGGCAACGTGACGCCGCACTGCGCTCCGGGGATTTTGGGGTTCCCTTGCCGGCCCCAGCCCAGCACCCCATGGGAAAGAGCCTCCTCTCCCAAACACCAAGCCGTCCGTCCTATTTTAACTCCGATCATCTAAAATACTGTAACTATGGCAACCGCTGCAGGTGAGACTCATTACAGATAATCCTCTAATTACTAACTACCTCTTCAATCAGTTGTAATTACTTTGGGGACACAGTTAACCTCTCATTAGAAACGCATGGCCACGTTTTACCAAAAGCACAAACAGTGACATGCCTAGTAATTTACCACCGATGCACTCAAGGCCACTCGTCGTCTTTTATGCCGGCACAATCTCATCCCTGTCATTAACCAGGAATGGTTGTCATGACAATTAATCATTCAATCCCTCATCAGCAACTTTTGCCAAATGTCACCCTGCTCTTGATCAAATGAGAAGGGAAAATTAAATGAATCAATTCAGCACCCTGCCAATTTCCCCCCCCTTTTTTTTTTCTTGTTTTGGTTAATCTCTCGGGAGCTGCCCTGCCCGGGCGATGCGGGGCCGTGCCGCAGGGGCAGCGCGGGCCGGGCCGGGGCAATCCCGCTCCCCGGGAGCGGGGACGTCGGTGCCCGGCACCAGCCCGGCGGCCGGCTCCGCACGCGGGTGGCCGTCCAGCTGTGCCGCTCCCAGATGTGCCGCTGCAGCGGGCGAGCGGCAGCGCGGGAAGCGCTGGGTTAAGGCTGGAAACCTGAGGCACGGAACGGCAGCGCTGCTCCGCCGTGCCCCAATTTTGCAAACAATCCTATCTCAAATCATTTTCCTTTTAAACCTGTAATTAGTCGGAGTCATTTGCTGCATGTAAATTCCAGTCCTTAATTGCCAGCGCTAACCTTGAGCAGCGCTGGGGCTCCGCGGCGCTGGGCAGGGCACCTGCAGCCCCCGGTGCATGGCCGTGCCCGGACCCCCTGCGCCCGCAGCCCCCGGTGCATGGCCGTGCCCGGACCCCCTGCGCCCGCCGGGACCCCGTCCCGCTGCCTCCCGGGCCCAGGACCTGGCACACGGGCAAGGGAGATACCGGGGGGCTGCAGGAGCTTTTGGCCCTTCCAAGGACCTGCGCCATCCTGCCCGCCCCGCGGAGGGGTCCGCAGGGCCACGTGCCGCCGCGGCAGGGCACGAGCCCCCGAGGTGTCGCACCCGAGGGGGCAGCCGCGGGCCCCCCCGCCCCGTCCTCTCCGCGTGGGGCTGATTTATAATCCCCAGCTGCCGTGAGCGCGAGGCAGGATGATGGGATCCTTCTAAATGAATAAGCAAATTCCTTGCAGATCAGGTAATATTTTATCTGACGTGCCGAAGCCGGAGCCACCTGCCAGCCCCCCCGCCACGCCGCTCGGCCCACATGCGCCCGCGGAGCCCGCCCCGAGGCCAGGCTCGTGCCGGGGGCCTTTCCAGCCCCTTCCTCATCTTCGAGGGTTTTTTTTCCCGGAAAGGGCCAGGTAGTTGGACGGGCTCAGGAGCTGGATTTGCTCGAGGGACGAGCCTCGCGGGTGCTGCCCCTCTCCGCGGTCGTGTGCAGCTCCTGCTTGGGCAGCAGCAGGGCCAGCGGAGCAGCCACGGGACCCCGAGACATCGCGTGTCCCAGGTGATGCCTGCGGGCCCCCAACACCATCCCGCTTCCCAGCCGGATTTTGGCTCTGGGACGAGCATCACGCAGGCATCGGGGGAAGAGCGTGCGCCGTCCGTGCGACCCCGCGATCGCACCGGAGGCGGAGGAGAGCTGAACTCGTTCCACCTAATTACCGGGGACGGGGGGGGGAAGTTTCCCCGCGACTCAATTATAGGAAATTGTAAAACCGCATTAGGAAAGTTGGCATTTAAAGCCTGATGCATTTGGACAGTGTGTCTCGTTCTGACTCAGGGAAATTGATTTTCCGTCAGGCGGCCGCGCGGGATGCGCACACTGCCGCGGCCGGCAGTGCTGCACGGGGCGGGCGGGTACCGGCTGTGGGCCGGCGGTGCGGGGGCTGCGGCGGTGCCCGCGGGCTGCTGCCGGGCCCGGCCGTGCTGAGCCAGCGCGTCTCAGCGCCTTTGCATTTGAGAGCCCCGGTTGTGAATTCCCGTCCCGCTTGCTCATGTGTGTGGGGCTGTGCTCACGCCTTCCCCAGCGCGGGGATCCCGTCTGCTGCTCCCCGGCACCGGCACGGCACCGGCATGGCCCCGGCAGGGCGGGCGGGTAACGGGCATCTCCAGCATCACCCGGATGCCGCAGAAAGTGCCGCTTTGCCTTAGGATCGTGTTTCCTTTCCGCTTCACATCCTGCCTCTGCACCCCGATTCGGGGCCCGCCGAGCAAACCGCCCACGAGGCCGCGTGCGCTGGCTCCGTCGGGGCTGGCCAGGATCCGGCCCCAGCCCTGCACCCAGCCCGCGCCGTGCCGTGCCGTGCACGCGTGGCCCCCGGGCAGCGGGATTGCCTCTGCGCCCAGTGTCCCCCCGCGAGGGCCCGGCCGGCACCCGCCTCTCCCTCCCCGCCCCGGCTCCTGCTGCTCCCCGGCGAGCCCCTGATTAATTCCCAGAGATCTGCAGTGCGCAAATGAATAATAATATCAGCAAATGCTAATTGGTGAGCTGCGCCCTGACAAATTGGTTTGCCGGCGCGGTTGTGCGGCAGGGCTGTGTTAACATCGCATGCCTGGGTGACCCGCACCTGCTCCAGGGAGCCCCGGGGATGCTCCAGGGATGCAGCCGGGATGCTCCAAGAGGTGCCGGTACCCGGCATGGCCCCGGACATGCTCCAGGGATGCAGCCGGGATGCTCCGAGAGGTGCCGGTACCCGGCATGGCCCCAGACATGCTCCAGGGATGCAGCCGGGATGCTCCGAGAGGTGCCGGTACCCGGCATGGCCCCGGACATGCTCCAGGGATGCAGCCGGGATGCTCTGAGAGGTGCCGGTACCCGGCATGGCCCTGGACATGCTCCAGGGATGCAGCCGGGATGCTCCAAGAGGTGCTGGTACTCAGCACAGCCCTGGACATGCTCCAGGGATGCAGCCGGGATGCTCCGAGAGGTGCCGGTACTCGGCACAGCCCTGGGGATGCTCCAGGGATGCAGCCGGGATGCTCCGAGAGGTGCTGGTACTCGGCATGGCCCCGGGGATGCTCCAGGGATGCAGCCGGGATGCTCCAAGAGGTGCTGGTACCCGGCATGGCCCTGGCACTCCCGTGCCAGCCGGTCACCGCAGGCAGCACCCAAAGGGGCCGGGCTGGTGCAGCCGGGCTCGGGGTCCCTGCCTGCCGTGTCCCCCGCGCAGGGAACCATCCGCCCGATCGCAGGTGCCGCGGGAGTTTGTGCAGCCGAGCCGGCGGCCGTCACCCTTGCAACTGCTTCTGGCCGCTGCAAAACGGCTGCGTGGAGGGAGGCAACGCTGGGGCTGGGCTTTGGGCTCCCCTTCTCCCCCAGCAGCAGAGACCGCGTGCCCCCGGGACCTGCCCCCGCCGCGGCGTCCTCGCGGGACCCCCGGCAGCGCGGCCCCGGGCCGCCGGCCCTGCCAGGGACTTGTTGATGCCGAGCTTGGCCGCGGCCCGCGTTTCTCCCTGGCTCGCTCGCTCTCGTCAATTCTTTATGGCGCTGCATCTTTAATAGCTTTACAGAGCCCATTTAATGTGCTCCGAGACATGAAGTGCTGTCTAATCAGCACATTTAGGAGAATTGCCCACATCCTGGTCTCGCTGCCATAAAACAGTGCCCACAGAAGCATCTGTAATTAATGCTTTTTTTCGCTCGCTCGCTCGCTCTCCTACTGAATCAATTTATAAAGCACGGACTTCCTCTGTGCTGGAGCTTTTAGGCTGTTTTACTCCAGCATCCGAGGTGACTAGGCAGCGCTCGTCAATTAAGCAGCTGTGTATAATGGATGTTTCAGAGTAAAAAACACAGTCTGATTCCCAGAAATGATCAATGCATATTTTTCTCACAAAAACACACACTCGCACGCACACACTGGGGCTCTTCTTCCCCCGGAGGTTTGCTGGGGCCACCGGGAAGAAAGGGAAGGCAAAAAAGCTGCTCTTCTTCCCCGCCTTTGAAAGGTTAAGCATAAAAAGGGGGGAGAATTAGGGACAGAGCTAATGACGATAATCTGCCTAATCGCCCGGCGGAGGATGGACCTGCCGCCGTCACCCGGAGCGGCGCGGGGAGCAGGAGAGGGGCCCCCGGCCCCCGGCCCGGCACCGCTCCACGTCTGGGGCTGCGCGGGGAGCGTTTGCCCGTTTTATTGTGCCAGCCGGAGGCGGTTCCTAATTGGGAACAAGCAAATAAAGAGGGAGAGCAAGCCAACATCCGCCAGCGCCTGAATGGCGGGGGCACGAACAGGCGCTGCCTTTGTGCAGCCCGTTTGATTTGGGGCGACTTCAAAGCCTCCCCGCGCCCGGCGCACAAAAGCCGGCTGCATTTGCTCTTTTACGAGTTGGATCAAAGCCCGGCGCCGGCAGGGACACCCACGGCGGCTGGCAGCGCGGCTCGGCGCCCCTTCGCAGCCTTTTCGGCTGTTCCCTGCGGGGCGGGAGGGCGGATTCGGCCCCTGCATCCCCAAAAAGCCGGGGTGAAGCCGCCGCTCCCGCTCGGGGCCGTCCCCGGGCGATGGAGGGTGACGATAACCTGCTCCTGCGCGGGAAAACTATGATGGTGTTTAAATTGTTTTTAAGGCAAGGCCTAATTGGGACCGTGCACCAGGGCGTCGTGCTAGTTCCTCCACGATGATGGATTGGCCTCGTAAAACCGGGGGAACGGCGGCTGCGGCCGCGGGATTCCCCTCGTCCCCGGGCCAGAGCCGGCGGTTGGCACGATGCCGCAGCGTCCCGATCCCAGGACCTCGCCTGGGAGCGCCAGGGCTGCGAGGGAGGAACGAGGGGCTGCAGAAAACCAGGCTTTGGCAAAACCAGGAGAAAAATCCTCCTTTAAATGTGGAAAGCAGTGAGGCAGGGCCCTGGCGCGGGCCGAGGCGGCGGGGGCGAGAGCGGCCGTCCCCCGTGGCACCGCCGGCCGGAGCGCGGCGTCCCTCTTTTCCCCTGCAAAGTGTTGCAGCTGATGGCCATGATGAGGCTTTTTCTTCCTCTCCTGCAAAAATATCGATTTCGATCATTATTTGCATGTGGCCCCTGGGTCCACGCGGACCCGCTCCGAGGTGCCGCAGCTCTGGCGCGGGAACCGCACGCTCGGCGTCTGCACCGCTTCGTCCCCGGCCCCGGCGCAGCAGCGTGAGACGGGGGGAAACTGGTCCGAACTGCGGTGCTCGGGGCTGGGAGCCCCCGCGAGCCCCCGCGAGCCGGGTGCTGGGCTGCTGGGGGGGGTCCCATGGCCAAGGGCTGCCCCACAAACCCTGCAAACCGAGGCGGTTTCCCACTCCTTCCACTTTGTTCCCAAATTCGCCCTAATAAATCCTGCCAGGACCCCGAGCCCCTAATAAACATCAATTGAGAAATTCGCAGGGAGCGAGCGGCCATGAATCAAGCGGCCGCTCCGGCCTCCTCACCCGCCGACCTCTGCCGCGGCGGGGAGGCCGGTGCCGCCGCCTCCGCCCGCGCTCGGCCGCGCAGCCGAGTCCCGTAACCGGATTTATGGCAGGAGGCTGGAATACATCACGCGGGGACGGAGCCGCTCGTGCACCCTGTACATCGCCATTAATCTTCCCGGCGCGCGCTGGGTCATCCCGATTCCTCGGGAAGGGACCTGCCGCTCCCGGAGGAGACGGGGCCGGATGCTCCTGCTCGGGATGGGGGGGGCTGGGGGATGGGAGCACTGTCCCCGCCGGGGACCGGGCATCAGCAGTGCCGTGCCGTGCCGTGCCGGGGCCGGTGCAGGCGGGAGGAGCGGCGGGTGCCCATCACCGGGGCGTCTGGTCTGCGGAAGCAGGGCTGGCGCAGGGCGGCCTCCCGCCGCCGCCCTCCCGGAGGCCGCGGATCAGCCGTAATGACTGCTGAAGGCTGAATTTGTTTGCCTGCGGCAGTCTGTGAAAATTAATATGCACAGTGGCGGGATCCTTCCCCGCCAGCGCGGATGTCGTTTCGGGAGCGGTTTGAGTGAGGGAAGCACAAACCAGAGCTGAGCACGTCTGACACGGGAGCGGCGCGGGAGACAACGCTCTTATCAGAGCACAGACACCAACAACCGGGCTTTATACATTTTTAATAAATCATTTCAAATTCTCGACTGTCAGGAGGATTCAGTCGGGTTTCTCTCGCTGGAAGGCAGGAGCGCCTGCACTCGTGGCCGCGGCACGCGCCGTGGTCCCGCGCCGGGCTGGGGACACGTGCAGGCACGGGACCGTCCCGTCCACGCAGATCCTCCGCCTCCCTCCTGCCTCGAAGCCGAGGCCGTGTCCCGCTGAGGCGGCGCATCCCGGGAGCCGGCACATCCCGGGAGCCGGCCTTTAATTCCTTGGAGGAGGCACGCGGAAAACGGGGAACTTGCTGAAACCAGCAAATTGCAGCTCTTCCCCTTTCCAAATGTCAGCATATTGGGAGGGGAAAGAAGCGAGTAAGTTAAAGGTGACAATCTCCAGGGTCTCTAACTCGCTCGCATTTCGCTGCTGGATCCCCGGCTTCCACCCGGCCCCTCGTACAGCCCCGCTCGCCGCGGGCCGCCTCCCCGCGCAGAGACCTCCCTCTCATGCAGGCTGGCAGCACGTGCCGGCGCTGCTCCGCAAACGCAGCTAAGCAGCGTAATCAAGTCATTTTGGGGAGAAAGAAACTACTTTCAGATCAACTGAAGGGAAATAAAACTCTGCGCAGGAGCGAGGGGCCTGACACCGCATCCACGCGCGGGGCGGGAGCCAACGGGGGGGCAGCCGTCGCGCCCGGCCCCGGCTGTCGATGTTTCCAGGAATCGATCGCTCGCAAAGCCAAAACGTTTCGGCGAGGGAGAGCGGTAAATCCCCCGCGACGGCAAGTGCTGCAGCGGGACGGGAGCCCCGCGGGGGGATGATCCGAGCGCTTGCCAGACACGGGAGGGTCCCAGCTCCGCGGTGCGGGAAGGGGCTTGTCCCACTGTGGGGCCCTCGGCCCCCTCGGCCCGTCCCTCCGCTGTGGCTGCTGCCGGCGGCACGTGCTGTCGCCGTGAGCGCTCCGGCACAGAGAGGCTGCGGAACGGCCCTGTGCCGGATAGGAAACGTACCCAGGTGAGATAAAACCCCATCATCTGTCATTCATCCTCCTATCTCCCGTGGCATCAGCGGCTCATGACTAATAGGGCCAGAAAACGCACCGCAGGCTGGAATTACCTTCTCCCCGTGCTCTTTTATCCCCTCTCGCAAGGGTTTTTGTCCAAGCTTTTGAGCAAGGTTTAATTTTTCTCAATACAAATGAGAGGAATAAAAAGAAACTGTGGTGCCATGGCTGCCGCAGGCAGAGGACGGGACCGTGGGGACGGCAGCGAGCACCCAGCCGCGGAGGCGGCCCGCAGCACCCGCCGGGGCTGCCGAGCCCCGACCTTCCCGGGGCAGCGCGCGGGGGCACGGTGCCGTTTCTGCAGCCCCCCCAAGGCAGACGGCCCTCCGGCAGCCCGGTGTCCCCTCGCCTGCTCGCGCCGGGTGCTTTCGTGGGATGCAGAGGGTACAACATCCCGATGCCCCGATGCCTGGCGGCTCCTCATCGCGGGGTGGGAAGGATCCCGCCGGGAGATGCCCTGTGCCGCGTTTTCATGCCGACTGATCCACCCATACGGCACAAATCAAAGGGCGGGAGAGACGGTACGGAGCCGTCTGCCCGTCTCGAGCTGGGTGCTCAGAGAAACGATGATCCATCATGTGCCAGTGACCCGGACTGTGATATTTTTAAGCAGGGAATAAAAATAGACTCGGGCTGATGGCACGCACTCGTTCTCGGTGGAAGTGCACGCCTCCCGCCCGGTCCAGCCCGCGCACGGCCCCCTCCGCTGCGGGCCACCGGTCCCGGCCACGCTGCTGCCCACGTCACTGCTGGCAGCCAGGGACAGTGGCCTCACTGCCCTGGACAAAAGCCCTTCTCCTGCTGCCTGCGAGCGTCGGGGTTATTTGTCCTGGCCCTGCGAGGGACCCGCAGCAAACGCGCTGCCTGATGTAGGGCTGACTGTGAGATAACGCAGGCTGCCGCTTGCCCCGGGACCTGGCTGAAACAGGGATTTGTTTCAGCTGAATAACTTGCTGAATCTATAAATAAACCGGGAAAAAGCAAACACAGAGCACATGAGCTTCTGCCTTCTTGACCCCTGGATTACTTAAGGCGGCTGCCCCCGGCGCTGCCCCGCGTGGGTGTTGCTCTGCGGAGCCCCGAGCCCCTCCGTCACCCGTCCGCGGCAGAGGCGCCGCGAGGAGAACCGCCGCCGGGCAAAGCAGGGATGCCGGAGCCCACGGGCACCGGAGGAGCCCCGACGGCAGCCCGGGACGTCTCGCCAGCCCGGCTGGTGCTTTCTGGATGCTGCAGTGTCTGTGGCCTCCTTGCCCGAAAGGGAGTTTTCTGCCCCCGATCTGAGCTGGCCAGCCCTGTCCCCCCGGGTCCTGCTCTCCTGGGCTGGACCCCGGCTCTTGGGGCTTTTGCGGCTCTGAGGAGCCCAGCGAAGGGCAGGATGGCAGCGCTTGCTCTCCTTGGACTTCCCAGTGGGCCCAGCTCTGCTGGGAGTTGATCTGGTGAGATTTGGGATCCGGAACATGCTTGGGAGCCAGCCCATGCCCTGGTGCACAGCAAGGGCCAGCAGATCCTCTCTTCCACAGCAGCATCAGCTTGGAGAGACCCCGCTCCCGCCTGCCCTCCTCCTCCTCTTCCCTTCACGCTTCGCTGCCTGCGGTCATCTCACTTCCTCTCCCAGCTCTCCATTTGCCTTCTCAACAGATGTTGGTGTGTCTCCCGTAATGAGCATTTTAACGCTGGAGTCTCTCTCACCCCCTTGACTGGGAAGCAAAAAGCTTGACATCTACGATCAGCATCAAAGTCACTCGCCGAAGCGCCCCACACCCCGTCGCCTTCTGCCAGCCGGCTGCGGCGGCTGCTGCAGGCTCGCTCCTCCGTTTGCTGGGAGCTGCTCCGTTTGCTGGGAGCTCCTCCGCACGCTGGGAGCTCCTCCGCACGCTGGGAGCCCGCCGTGCCCGCAGTCACTGTGTCGTCCTGGTGGGACGGGCGTGAAGGCACTTCTGCTGCCAGCTGTCATTGCCCCATCGCACACGGGTTGCCCTGTGCCCCCTCGCAGCCTTGGGCCTCGCTCTCCCTCTGCACCCAGGAGATGGCTTCATCTGCCGCGGCTGAGACTCTACGACGTCCCACCTAGGACCATCTTTACTGACCACCCGTCCTGGCAGGGCCTAGAAGGTCCTCCCCTAGGAAGCAGCTTTTCAAAATGGTTGGAAAGCTTTTTCCATGGGGGACATGGAAGTTAGCCATAGGGAGAGCTGGGGAAAAGCCTCCCAGGTTTGGCGCATCGGAGGAGGAACCTCTAAGGGAAAGTCTCAAGAAGCTGCAAGCTGAAGAGGCTGAACTGGGTCAGGGGATGGACACGGGCTGCCGGCTCTGGTGCTCAGAGACGTGAGACGACTTCCCTGCAGCCAGACAGGGCGCTTGGGCAGAGCTGAGGCCCCAGCACCTCTTCTCCTCCCCAAAGACGACTGCTGCATGGGCGGGTGCCCCTCAGGCAGAGCGGCGAAGTGCTGAGCCCCTCCAGCCCCACCGGCCCCGGAGGCATCGTACAGCCCCAGCGGGCAGCAGTCCAGCGCGGGCCCCTTCTGCCAACCCCCGAGCTGTAAAGTGGGGACCGGCCTCCCCAGCCTCTGCCCCAAAGGGGCCTCGAGGTTGGATCAGCCTCTGCGACGTGCCCTGCACACGCAGACCCCCGGGAAGGAGGTTTTGTTAGCAGCGATAAGCAGCAACGATAAGCCGCGACCCCGGAAGGTTTTGCTCTTCCGCGGGCTCCCTTGCTCACCGTGCCCGGGCTGTGCAGCAGCCCAGCCGTGAACTTCTCGTCTGTAACTAGGTGATATTAATTAACGGGAAGGAGGCAGCAGGCCCTGTGCAAAGGCACCGTCTACCCCAGTGTGTCCTTCAGCCTTTCTTTTGTGTCCGTATTGCCAATACGGGAGGGCTCTGAGCAGGGCAGGAACCAGCGATCCCAAATATCGATACTGGGACCAATCAATGCTATCTCCTTTTTCCATGCCTATGAGCTCATTGATTTTTTTTTTGTTGTTGTTACCTCTCTGTTTATGTAATGTCTGAACTTTGCACAACTGAACCGTTTAATGTGCAGAAAAGAGCCCTGTTGCCATGAAAACGGACCTGCAAATGACAGCATGAATGCT
Source organism: Dromaius novaehollandiae (assembly GCF_036370855.1). Classification (NCBI taxonomy): domain Eukaryota; kingdom Metazoa; phylum Chordata; class Aves; order Casuariiformes; family Dromaiidae; genus Dromaius; species Dromaius novaehollandiae. The sequence continues at coordinate 2,081,405 of NC_088114.1, read as the reverse complement.
GAGATATCCCTGTTTTATTGGACCATACTGAATGTATTTTAACCTTGATAAGTCAATAACTTTTCGTACAAAGGGAACCAAAGCAGATAGGCTTTCAGAGCCTTGAATGCATTTAAACTGGAGAGTAATGGCCCGGTTTTAATCCCCTGGAAATCTTTCTCATTCTGAGGGCCAGTCATTTTCAGAGCAGACTGACATTTTGGTCAAAGAATTACAGCATGTATTTGTCACAATGAGAGATGAAAATGCTCAGCACTTTGGATTGCTAGCACCAGTCAAAAATAATGATATTAAATTAAAGGGACACTGTCATCTTAAAGATCACGGGGCTAGACGGCTCTCCGTTAAAATCCAGCATATCGCCACTTCACGAGTGTAATGAAGGTCAGAATCGAGCTCCCTGAATTTAAAACTTTGGGCTGCATTCCCAGGTGCTGCAATGGAATTATTTCCCTTTATGCCACTGAGGATCTGGCCAATGCATTATTTATTTGTGCTAAAGCAGAAGGACTTTTAAAAATCTCTACCCTTCAGCAGCGATGGCTGCCTGCTTCCTTTTTGCAATTCAATCACTTTGGATGCCGAAACCGAACTGGCCTCACTTTGCGGTTCTCACTCATTAGCAGATTACGGCTGTGCTTGTGTTCCCAATATTGTCGCGTGAAATTTATGTCCCAACAAAGTATTCATGAGTCCCTGAATCACAAAAGTGTTTCTCCTCCGGTAAAATCTTTTAAAAAAGAAAAAAAATCTAAATTGGGAGGTCAAAACTGCTTAACAGTATCTTCTTGAAGGCGGTGTCGAAACACCCACCTTTTGAAGTGAGCTATTTCAAGATGGATCTCTTCCCCAGTAAAAACGCTGTCACCCTTTCAAGTTCCCGAGAGTGACTTCAGGTGGTTAAAACATTTTCTGAGAAGAATGAGGGTTCCTTTCTTGCTCTGAATAAAAAGCAATCTTTCTTTCTGACTTACTAATGGCCTTGATTAAATTATCTTTGAAAAATCTAAGTGCTGTTCACAAATATATAATGGTTTTATTCTTATCACTAGCTTATATTGCAACACAGAAAGCAGATAAATAAGCAGGAGAGAACTTACAAAGCTGCACAAGAACCTGCCAGATATATGAGCTAAAAATGTTTGAACTGAAACAAATGAATAGTATGAATAGCCCTGCTCAAAGAGGGAATTTATTCAATATAATGTATTTTCATAGGGAGGATAATATGTATTATAATTACACAGAGGAATCACTCTCCTGAAAGCATATCTAGCTATTATTTTAATTTCTCAACCTTCAGTGCTCACTGGATCAGAAGTGCAGACTGGAGCATCTCCACGGACGTGGAGATATGCTGTTTTGGGAAAGGGCGCCTGGAATTTCAGCTTTCCTCCGAGACACCCAGATGCCCTGGGGGCTGCGGAGCTGCTCAGGGCTTCCCGGGACGGAGGAGCTACAGCGGCTCTGAAGGTCAGATCCCGTCATAACCAAGGTCGCTTCTGGCTTTAAAGGCACGTTGTCCCCCTCCTGCAGGAGCTCGGTCCCGTCCCACGGAGAAACGCTGCTCTCCTGCAGTTCGGCGGCTTCGTTCCCGCCTCGAGGAGCCGGTGCCGCTTCCTCTTCGCACCTCGCGTGCAGCAGATGAAAGGAAGCAGACGGGAGACGTGGCTCCGCATACGCCGCGTCGGTTCGGGAGTCGCAGAGCTGTCAACTTCCAGCATGTTGACGGGGTAGCAGCGAAACGCGGCAGTGCTGTCAGGGTGCTATCAGGGACCTGGAGAAGGGGGTAAATAAGGACACGTTCCAACTCTGCAGCCACCAACCTGCGTTAACAGTAACTTCGGGGGTATGAAATGAGTGACGGTGCTTAGCGCCGGCCAGGGAACGTGAGAAGCCCCGGCAGGGAGACGCGGGGACTCGGCAGGACGATGTCGGAGGTTGACAAAATGTCTGGCAACAAACAGATACTCTAACGTGACCAAGACGTGCGTGATAATGAACGTTGGAGAGGGGTGAATCACACTCGCGCATCCTCAGGACCGAGAGGCCGTGGGCGCTCAGCGATGGCTGAAGGGGCCACAGGGAGCGTGGGCAGCCGCGGCTGGGAGCCAGCATCATGGAGGCTGCACCAAGGGACAACGTGGTGGGACAGGTCGAGCGGGCACGGGGAGGGCACACGCCTCTCCCGGGGGTGTCACAGCCCTTGCTGGCCCGCCTGGGTGCCGGGGAGAAGGGGCCGGTGGTGCCCCCGGGGGACCGGCCGCCACAGAGGAGCCACCCCCGGCAGGACACCGGGGGATCCCCGCGAGGAAACCCCAACCCCGCCGCCGGGGAGGTGCCGCCCGCGGCCCTCCGCCTCCGCGCGGCCTCCGCCGCCCCGCCGAGGGCGCGAAGCACCCGCCTCGCCTCAGGCGGCGGGACTACAGCTCCCGTCGCGCCCCGCGGCGCCCGCAGGGGGCGGTGCCGCGGCGGCCGCGCGCGGGGCACGCCGGGAGCTGTAGTCCCGCCGGAGCGCGTGTGCGCGGCGGGGGGAAGGTTTGTTGGGGGGGACTTGGGGGGGGGAGGGGGTGGAAGTCGCCTGGCGGCGGCCGCTTCGAATTTTCCCGCGAAAGCGGCGCGTGGTTGGGGCCCCGCCCCCGCGGGACGCCGGCTGCGTCCCCCTGGCAACGCGGCGGGGCGGGGCCGCGGCGCGGGGGGCGGGGCCTCGGCGCCGGGGGCGGGGCCGAGCCGCGTGCGGCCGCCGGGCCCCGCGCCGGGGCGCTCAGTGTCGCCGGAGCCGCGCACCGGGCGGGAGGCAGCACCGAGCGGCGCCGCGCCGCAGCCGCGGCCCCGGGCCCTAGCGCCGCCCTCCCCCCCCCCGGGAACCGGGCAGCCGCCGAGCCGGTGCCGCCGCGCCCGCGGGGAGGCCGCGCCGCCCGCCATGGAGCGCTGAGCCGCGGCCGCCCCTGCGCCCCGGGCCGCCGGGCACCGAGCGCCGCCGCACAAAGGAGGAGGAGGAGGAGGAACCGCGCCGCGATGGCCCCGCCGCCCGCCGCGGCTTCCGCCTGCTGAACCGGCTTGGTTTCGCCTTTTTTTTTTTTTATTATTATTTTTTTTTCCGCTTTGCCGCTTTTCGGATCTCTCTCGCCGCCGCCGCACGCTGGCCGCGCGGGGGGCGGCGCGGGCCGCCGGCGGGGCGCGGGGCCGGGGCCGGGCGGGCGGCCGGCAGCGCCCCGCACCGCAGCGCCCGGAGCCGGCCCGGATCCAGCTCTGACGGTAACGGGGGGCCGGCGGCGGCGGGGGGGGGTTGGGGGAGGCGGCGGGGGGGGGTCGTGCAGGGGCGGCGGGGCCGGCGGTGGCGGCTGCCCGGGCACCGAGGGGCCCCGCGGGCTGCGGGCGGCCCCGTTTCCCCCGCCCGTCGGGGCCTGGGGGGCCCCCCGGGCTGCGGGTGCCTCCGGGCACGGCGGCCCCCAGCCCCGGGCGGGGGGTGTCGGGTCCCGGCTGGCGCCCGGGCACGGAGAGACCCCGCTGGAGCCAGGGCCGGGGGCTCCCGGTGCGCCCGGGCGCTGAGACCCTGGTGCACCGGCTCCCGGCGCACATCTGGATGCGGAGAGACCCCCAGACTAGGGCTGGTGCACCGGCTGCCTGTGCACATCTGGATATGGAGACCCCCTCCGAGCTAGGGCCGGCTGCACCGGCTCCCTGCGCACATCTGGATATGTTGAGACCCCCCTGGACTAGGGCTGGTGCACCGGCTGCCTTTGCACATCTGGATGCATTGAGGCCCCCCTGGACTAAGGCCGGAGACACCGGCTCCCTGCGCACATCTGGACGTGGAGAACCCCCCTGGACTAAGGCCAGGGGACACCGGCTCCCTGCGTCTCCCCGCGTGCGTCGAGACCCCCCCCAAATCCTGGAGTAAAGCTGGGCTCACCGGCTCCCTGCACATCTGGATGCGGAGAGACCCCGCGGAGCCGGGGGCCGCCCGCTCCCCCGCACAGCTGGACGCCGCCATGCCGGGAGGCCGCCGGCTCAGCCCGGTGGGGCGCACGGAGATGTGGCGGCCCCGGCGGAGCGGCTGGGCCAGGCCCGGAGCGCGGCCGGACCTGCTCGCTCGCGGCTGCCGGCTGCAGAGGAACAGGAGCAACTTTTTATTTTTTTGGGTCGACTGAATTATAAGTGGAAATAAAATATCCACTGGTGCCTCCATGAGGAAAACCGAGACACTTCCCAGAGTGAGCCGTTCCAGTTTCATTTTTTAACTGCTGGTTCTTCTTTTAATCCCGTTTTCCCATTTACTTATGGAAAAGGGAATTTTCTCATCCATTAAAACCCAGTCGGGGAGAGGAAGCAGCAGCAGGGAAGAGCCAGACCCTGCAGAGACGCTGAGGCTGCCGGAGCAATTTGCAGCAGAGCAGGAACCCGTGAAATCCTAAACGCCGGACCCTGCATCCGTGTGGATATTGCCGGTCACAAAGGAAAGGAGACAAAACGGAACAACCCCGAGATATTTTATTTGAAAGCCTCGCTGTCTCGCCTCCCGCTTCCTCCCCTCGGCTGTCGGGTAGCTGTGGAGCGAGAGCCGCTGCAGAGAGCACAAATTTCCTGCAGCGCCTTCAGACGAGCTCCCGGCTGGAAGGAGGCTCCCGGCAGCATCTCCTGGCCGTGCGGCGCGGGGAAGGCGATGCGACGCGATGCGACGCGATGCGATCCGCCCGGCGAGCGAGCCGCCTAGCACGGCTGGGCACTCGGCTCTCCCGCTGCTTAGGCTGAGATCAGTTCCTTTCACATGACCGGCGATGGTCAGGCTGCGTCGCCGCTCTGCCGGAGCCGAGCACGGAAAATTCGGTGTTCCCAGCGCCGGCGACAAAGGCGCTGCGAGAGCATCCGAATCTGGCTTTGGGGAGAGCCGTGAAATCGTGGGAATTTAATCACTACAGCGGCAGGGCTCGAAAGCTGGCGAGCCGGGCGCGGAGCCGGCGTCGGGAGCGGCTCGCCGCAGGAGATGCGCCGCGGCCGGGCGAAGCCCCCGGGACGGCTCCGGGTCTGCAGACGGGTTTCCGAGGAGCGGCAGCCGCCAAGTTTTGCCCTTGTGCCGAGCGTTTCCCGAGGGTCGAGCCTGGTGGTTGGGCACGGCTGTCTCTGGATATTTCCTTGATAACTGCGTGTCCGGATGCTCTTGCCGAGGGGGCTCCGTCCAGAGCGAGGCCGTGGGGGGCTGCGGTCCCGTCGGCAAAGTCCCCGGGATGCACGTGGCCGTGGCGCTCTGCAGCCGTCTCGGCAGGGAGCCTCCCGGGTCTTGCCGACGTTAATCGTGTGGGATTTCGAAGTTTCGGAGCTTTCCCGGCCTCGGTGCGGGGTTTCTCTGGAGTTTTCCGGAGCTGCCGGCTCGGGCACGTGCGCGTCCCCGCGCGCGGAGGTCCCTCCTTGGGGCGCAACGTCGGAGCGAGCTTTTGGCGAGTTCCCAGCGCTGCACGAGACCCGGACAGGTGGAAATAGCTTCTGTTTTGTTCACTGAGGACCCGTAAAACTTCACGAGTGCGTTTCCCAGCGCGGCCCGGACGGCTGTGCCGGGCGGCATCCCGGGTGTCTGCCCTGTGCCGTTTGGTGCGGCTGCCCGAAACCTGAGCAGAAAGAGGGCGAAGCTCGCCGGAGCTCTCCCGTGACCTTGCACGTAAAGCAGGGCGAAAGACAGCGATTCCCGATACGCAGGACCTGGGGTATTTTTCCCCCGTCTCTGCATAAAGCTTTCTATCCGGTTTAGTAGGTCAGCGATGGCGGGGCACGCGCTCTGCTGGAGCAGCTCCGGCTGCAAGATGGGCCCCGCGTCAGCCGGCCGTACAGTGAGAAATGGAAACGTCTCCGCGAGAATATTTATCCCGAGGCCGGAGCAAAGACACCGTGCGGAGAGGAGCCGGGCCGCTGCTCTCCGGAGAGCGGTCGCTGCTGCAGGGCCGTGCCGGGGCTCGGGGCCGGCCTCCTCCTCCGGAGCCGCCTCGCCTCCCTGCTAGACCCTGGGTCTGCTCTGTTGGAGCCTTGTTTGAGCCCAAAATCCAGCTCTGCGCCTCGGCAGGCCGGGGGGGACCGGGGACGTGCCTTCCCCTCCGGTGGCTGCCGGGAAGGGATCGGCCCCGGGGCGCCCGTCCCCCCCTCCGCGGCGGTGCCTTTCCAGGCCGGACGGGGTCCGTTGCAGGCACCGCTCCCGCTCCAACCCGGGGGGAGCCTGTGCAGGGCGAAGCCCCCCCGGAGATGCCCTGCGCCCCCCCGGAGGCGTCGGGGGCTGCAGCTGCCCCAGCGCCGTCTCGCTCCGGCCCCGCCGGCGTCTGTGCAGCCGCATGTCCGTCTGCAGCGGGCGCATGCATGCAAAAATAAGACGTTTCTCCTTTCTCTTCTGCCGGCACATTCCTCAAAAAGCTAATATTCATGAAAGGTAATTCAATCAAACCGCGATGCCTATCAGCTAATGCAGCAAAGCTGGCGCAGGGGTGAGAATGGGAGCCAGGAACACAAAAGCCCTGTTTTATTACCTCCTGCTTGCCTGAGAATTGCTTTTCTCCCTCGAGTGAGCCGGCTAAAGCTGGCTTTATTATGTTAACCTATTTGCGTGTCAAGAGCTATTGTGCCTCTCTTTATCTGTGTTTGTATTTGCTCGATGCGGGGAATAAAAGGACGAGGCGAAAATGGATGGCTGGTCAGTGCTTTGCACTCTGGGGGCACTGATTGGTTGCTAAGTGATTTGCATCCCCGGTAATCGCTTTTATCTCGGAAGGATGTCGTGTATAATTATAAGCCTACTGACATCTTTTGAAATCTGCCTAATGGGTGTTTTTAATTTACATGGGAAGCAGGGGCTATTTGTGTTGCTCTGATTACAGGTTGTGCCGAGCCTAGAGTTCAGCATATATGTATTTCCCGGTGCGTTGGGGACGGAGGGACGGAGCTGGGGTCTCGGTGAGGCCCCGGTCTGCTGGGGGTGCGGGCGTCCTTGCTCCGCGCGCCGGCCTGCGGCTTCGCCTCTCGGGTGCCGGGAAGCCGGGGGCCGCGTGCGCCCCGTCCCACGGCCCCACGTGCAGCCTTGGTGCCGCCAGCTCGCGGCCGTGCGAGCCCGCACCTCCGTCAGAGCCGCGGCCGGCGGGTTCCCGCGTTGCGCCCCGGCTTCCAGGCTCCCCGCGGCCGTCCCCGTAAATCACCGTGGTGTTTTAGGGTCTTGCAGAGAAAGCGCGGAGATCTGGGTCGCTGCTGGGACGAGGACGCTTCCCGCCCGCGGGACGCGCTGGCAGGTGGCTGGCGGCTTTTCCGAGCGCTGCTCCGAGGGAGCCGTGGCGGGACGGCTGCAGCCTGGTGCTCAACCTCCCTGGGGGGGGTCAGGGTGGCACCGGGTGTCGTGGGGGGCGTTTGGGCATCTTGCAGGGCTTGTTGCATGCACGGGGACTGGGGCTTGCTGCGGGAGCCAGGACTTGCTCCGTGCACGGGGACCGGGACTTGCTCCATGCACGGGGACCGGGACGGCTTTGCAAATGCAGAGGGATCCTGCGATTCCCCTGCGCGCCCGGCGTCTGGGATGTGCCGAGTCCCCGTGCGTCCCTGGGCCCCGTGCGTCCCCGCCGGAGGGGAGAGCGGGGCGCGCAGCGGGTCTCAGCCCGGTGCCCTCGGAGCTGGGAGAGCGGCAGGAGCAGAGGGGCCCGGGGTGCCCCGTCCCCGTCCCCGTCCCGGCAGGGCCCGGTGCGGCCGCCGCTATTTATGGCTCACTGTAAACAAACTCCCGGTGAAAGAGAGTTAATGACCTGCGACTGACAAGAGCCTGCTGGGAATTTTTATAGCCCCTGGGACTCCTTTCGCTGAAGAGAGGCTATATCGGCGTTTTCACCCCAAACGGCGCGGTGCCGGCTGCGAGGGCCCCTCCGAGGGGCGCTGGGGATGCGCCCGGGATGCGGCTCTCCCGCTTCGGCCACCTGCCCCTCGCAGGTCGTTCTGTCGCGCTTTAGGCTCACGCGAGGGCTCGTCACCGGCGGTAAGCGCACGCCGGTGAAGCCTCGGAGCCCTGCAGGGAGAGGTTTGGCTGTTGGGGACGAGCGTTCGCGTTGCTTTCTGCTTCGGCCGCGGTTGCAGGCGTCGGGGCGCAGGCGTTGCAGCGCGGCGTTTGCAGGTGCCGCTCGCCCATCGCCGTGTCCCACGCTGGATTGCCCGGCACGGACATCGCCGCGAGCGCCGGTGCTCGCAGCAGGACCGTTAGCGTGGTGCAAGCCGGCCCGTGTGTGCACGGTGCCCGCCGCCGCTTCCCGTCCACGTGTGCACGCGCCGTTTGCTTTGCTGAGAAGAGCCGGCAGTTAAGACTGACAAATTGAAGGCGTTCTTAAGTGATTCAGGTTAATTAACAGTCGGGGAGATGTCAGGTTTTTAAGGGATGCTGTTGGCTTGCACCAAGGCTCGGCTTTCCCTTGGGGAAGGAGCTCGAGCTCCGAGGTCGCCCTCGGGAAGGGGCCGGGGGCCGGGATGGGAGCTGGGGTCTGCGGCGCTGCTCTGCTTCCCGGGCTGCAGCGTCGCGTTTGCGTTGAAGTCTCTGGCCCAGCCGTCCGCGTGGCTGCGGGAAAACCCGCGCCGGGGGGGATCCGGCTGGGCAGGAGAGGGACGCGTTTGACTCGCTGGTAAATTAAAAAAGGAAAGTGCACTGGGATGCCGAAGCGCCTGCTCCGATGCTTGTGCTGGCTCGAAAGGAGCCGGGGCGGTGCGGGACTCGCCAGCGCCGAGCGGGGACGGGGAAAGGCCGGATCGGTGAGGAACCCTGCAGCTCCCTGGCCTCTCGGCTGCCGGCCGTGTTAATGCAGCCTGGGCAGTGTTTAGGTCCAAAAAAAAAAGTCCTGCTGGAAAAAGCTGGGCCTCGCTGCCCGGAGCGCGGCAGCGTCCTCGCGTCCGTCTCCCGAGGCGGCGGGGGCCTCTGCGGCCCCTCTCCCGCTCCGAGCCGCCTCGGGCCGCATGTGCCGTCGCTCCCCGCACGCGCAGGGATGCAGATGGAAGCGGTAGTTTTTCAGCCGCCCTAATGCTTGGGGATATGAAAGATTAAGGTTAGTGACCATTTTTTAACTCAATAAAGGGAAAGACAAGCTGGAGTCTGCAGTCCGCAGATATAATTAGTTCGCAGCAGTGGTGCTTTCTTGATTTAGCTTCAGAGAGCAGAACAAGACAAGGATGTTATACCCAATTAGCAGTAACATACAGGCTGAGCCGCGCTAGGTGAGATAACAAGCCGTTTTTATGGCTCTTCTTTACGGACTTTTGGGGGAAAAGAAAGGGGAGGGGGATCGAGTCTTTATTTCTTTGCATCTGGGAACAATTATTCGCCATCTAAGAATTCCCCAAGCCAAGTGTTGAAGCGGCCGGCAAAGACGATCGGAAGCCGGAGGGCTGCAAGGCCACCCGGAGCCGGGCTGCCGGGGATGCTGGGGACGCCGGGGACGATCGTCATCCCCGGTGCCTCGGGGCTGCCCGAGCACCTCGGTCCCGCTCCGGGTAACCGGCAGAGCGAGTCCGGCGCAGCGGGAGCTCAGCCGCGGGCAGTTTGCACGGCTTTTGCATGCATCCGCGTGCCACGTGCAGAGCCCCGGCTCTCCTGCCGAGCGCGGGGACGGCGCGGGGCGGCAGCCGAGGACCGGCAGCTCCGTGGAGCGGGGATGCGCCTCGGCCCCCCGCGGCCCTTCGCTCGGCACGGAGGGCTGGAGAAGGGACCTGTTGCGGCACCATCCCCCCGTGCGGGCGTCTCTGCCGCGGTGCCGTTAACGGTGCATCGAAGCAGCGCTGGTCACGTCGGGACGAGCTTTACGCGGGGCCAATGAAGCGAGGGCCGCCGCGGGGATTTACGGCACGGCAAAGCTCGGCTTTGCCACCGGGAAGGGCCCGGAGCATCCGTCCCGCGGCGGCGCGGCTTGCTGCAGCTGCATCCCCCGGGGCTCATCCGCCCGGGATGGGGCGATTCCCCCCCCGGGGGTCCCGGCAGCCCCCTCGCGCCCCGGGGACGGGGACGGAGCCCGGTCCCACCCGGCTCGGCACGCCACGTGCCCGCGCAGCCGCGCGAAGCCGCCCCGCCGCGCTCCGGACTATTAGCGCGGCACAATGATCATCAGCGCTCGTCGCAATCATTAAGACTATTAGAGAGAAACGTTCGCTTGAAGCGAGTGTCAGACTTTCTGTTCTGCTTTGCAAACGCGCACAATTAATGCCAATCAGCAGCAGCGCAAGCCCGCTCGCGAGCACGTCTGCGGCGGCTCGGCTGTCAGCTGCTGCCGCTCGCTGTTGTACATTTTCATACAATTGCTATAAACATAAAAGGGAAACTCCGCGCTCTCCGCGGCGCTCCGGCATTGTTCCGGGCTCGTTTTAATTACTTTGCATTCAGCGGCTCATCTGGCCTCGCGGAGCGGGCGGGAGAAAGTAGGTCTTTGTAAAACAAATATATAAATCTTGATAGATGCCGTATTTTCCTAGTCAGCGGCTGTGTTAGATTATCTCCAGCTAAGTAAGAGAAGCCCGCCTGGTTTCCCTGGGGTGGGAGTTTGGGGGCCGGCCCCCGCGGGCGCCGGGTGCTGGGAGCCGGGAGCGGGCCGGCCCGGCGCGGGGAGAGCCGGCAGGGCTTGACCGGACGGTGGCCTAATCCCCGTTACAAAAGTACACATCAATTATAGGAATTCCTACAGTAATCTTGGAAATCTATCTTTTCTGCTGAACCGGCTCATTAAAGAGCGCCATTCATTTCCGTCTCTCCGGGTGAGAAGGGTTTAAATCTCCAGAGCTTTGTGTTACAAAATAGACTTAGGGTGATGGACTCCTTTTAAATATTAAAAGAAAGAAGTTGATTTTTTTTTTCCCCTTCCCAGGCTGGCGGCGCAGACGGAGCGTAACTTAATTAGGCGGCGGTGGCGGGGGCCGGGGCCATCGGTGGCCTCCCATCTGCCGGCTCCGCTCCGCTCGGGGCCCCGCGGGAAGAGCCGCCGGCCCCGGCACGGTGCAGGTTCCCGCGGGCGCCCCGGGGTGCAAAACGCCCGGGTGCCCGGTGCCGCGGCGGCTCTGTGCAAACACGTTAATTTGTTTTCTCTCTCGCCTTGCCTTTCGGGGTAATTGGTTGCGTTTGAAGCCTTTGTGAAAGGCTTTGATTATAGTAATTTCGGCAGCGCGCTCTGCCCCGGGCTCCGCTGCCGGAGGCTGCCGCGGCTGCGGCGTTCACGGGGCGTCGGTGCCGCCGGGCCGGTCTCCCCGCTGGGGCGGCCCCGCTCCCGGCATCCGCCTTCACCTGTGCGAGAGCCCTTCCCGCTCGCGGCTAAAATAGAGCTTTAATCTCCGCCCGAAATAGCCCCGTTGACGAGGGGCCTCCTCAAAGCCGACCCGCGAACATGCCCGGGCTGCCGGCCCTCGGCGAGGCTCCCTGCGAGCGCCCGGCGGTGCTTGGGATGGGTTTAATTCCCCGGTTCGGTGCGCGGCCCAGAGCCCGTCCTTCCCCGGGGCGTCCGTGGCCGTCGGAGGCGATGCGATGCGCTCGCCGGGGCCGTCTCCTCTCGCTGCTGCCGCGGCCGCTTCCCGGGCGAGTCCCGGGTTCCCGGCGCGCTCCCGGCTCTCGGGCCCCGCTTGCAAGCGAAACGTTCGGGGGTTTTTGGGGATGTTGTTTCTAAAGGGCTGTTTCCAAAGCGGCGCTAGGGAGGAGGAGGGCGATGCACCTGGGCGGTGCACGATCCGGGGGGATTTTCCCCCCGCGCCGGAGCAGCCCGGGCAGGAGCCTCCGTGCTCGGAGGAGGTGGGAACCTCTGCTCCTCACCGGCAGATGCATCCTTAAAATAGCGGGGTGAGGGGCCAGAAAGGTCCAAAAGGGTCGGTGAGCGCCGAGCGGGACCCCCGGCAAAACAGGGAGCGGGGAAATAACCGCTTTCGGCATCGTTATCCGTTGCCAGCCCCAGCATCCAATTTGGAGCTGGTGTTGCTTTAAGATCTGCGGGTTTTAAAGATCACAAGAGGGGTTAGAGAAAATTACCCTCGACTCTTACATGCTAATGTAATCTCTAACCAGATCTGCAGCGCCGCAGCTAAAATTGCTTTTTAGATTAACATTTAATTATTAACAGGGCCCCCGAAAGGCCCGGGGCTGGCGCGGCGGCTCCCGCGGCCCTGCCGGGGCCCTTCGCCGGGCGGAGGGAAGGTCGCCGCGCGCCCGCCAGCCGCGCCGTGCTTTATTGCAGCCCTCGGCAAGGTGTCGTCAAACTTTCTTTCTTATTTTATCTCGCGCTCCCGTGATTTACCGCGGGGTGACCTTTTCCGCCCGAGCTCGGGCCGGAGCGGGCTGTCGGCCCTCGCACGGCGCGGCGGCGGCACCGGGGCGATGCCGCGCGCTGGCTCCGAGGGCTCCTTTGCAGAGCGCCCGCATCCCCGGGACCCTCAACCTCCGCTTTTGCAGGCGCTCAGCCCCGTCGCCCCGTGCCCGGTGCAGGATGCTCCTGCGACGGCGGGAGACCTGCCCCAAGCCCCGTCCCTTTGCTGCCCGCCGGGGCTTTGGGAGCCGCCTCCCCCCGCGCCGCCGCCTCCGCCTTTATCTAAATCCTCGCCTCCCTCGACAGCTGCGTGGGCCTTATCTCGCCGGCGGGACCTTCGCCGGGCTCGCGGCCGAGATAAGAGCGTCTTATCGGCCTCTGATGTCAGCGGAGGTGCCGGAGCGCCCTGTCATTGGCGCTTCAGACGCAGAGGGGTTTTTTTTTTCTTTATTAAAGTCACAAAGACCTTGGGCTTATAAATAGTCCGATGTAGCGATAGGGCTTCGAAATTAGCAGGCCGGGAGGGGGGAGCGGGTGGAAAGGAGGCGGCGGGGAAGGAGAAGGACGGGCAAAGTTCGAGGGCGGCTGCTGAGCCACCGCGGCGGCGGGGGGACGCGGCTCCTGCGCTCCCGGCCTCCGGCAGCCGCTTCCCAGCACCGGGGATCGCGCGGGAGGGATGTGGCCAGCCCTGGGGCCCCCCGGCTTTCCCGGGCTCTGCATCGCTGCACACCGTCGGCATCACGGAGCCGTCCCCTCGCCGGCGTGCCGCCTCCCCGCAGAGGCCTCGCAAACTCGGGGCAGGGTCGCAAAACTGCTGAGTGTTGCCTTTACTGCTCCGAACGAGCCAGAGCAGCTTGGACTAAATCGGATCCTGCTGATTGGAATTAGTTCAAATGCAGATGGAGCTAACTAAGCTGGCGCTGAGCATTTGCACGGCGCAGCGTCCAAGTCCCGTCAGCTGACGCGGGGCTCGGCTGAGCTGCATTAGCGAGGTGCCGCGAGGAGCCGCGGTGCTGCACAGCGCACGGGCGTCCGTTGTGCGGGGCCGGTGGCAGCACGCGTCACCCACCGGGCATCTGCCACCTCCCGCCCCGGCGCTGCCCGCGGAGGGACCCGCCGCTTTGCGGGGGGGTGTGGGACGCCGGCTCCCAGGCGAGGCCTGCCAGCCCCAGCCTGCGGTCCTGCATCCGCATGGTCCTGCATCCGTGGGGACCGTGCATCCGTGCGGTCCTGCGTCTGTGCGGTCCTGCATCCACATGGTCGTGCATCCGTGCAGTCCTGCATCTGTGTGGTCCTGCATCCGTGTGGTCCTGCATCCACAGGGACCATGCATCTGTGTGGTCCTGCATCCATGTGGTCCTGCATCCATGGGGACCCTGCATTCGTGCAGTCCTGCATCCGTGTGGTCCTGCATCCATGTGGTCCTGCATCCGTGGGGACCGTGCATCCATGCGATCCTGTATCCCTGTGGTCCTGCATCCATGCGGTCCTGCATCTGTGTGGTCCTGCATCCGTGGGGGCTGTGCATCCACGAGGTCCTGTATCTGTGTGGTCCTGCATCCGCGGGGGCCGTGCATCCACACAGTCCTGCATCCGTGTGGTCCTGCATCCGCGGTGGCCGTGCATCCACACAGTCCTGCATCCGCGGTGGCCATGCATCTGTGCAGTCCTGCATCCGCGGGGGCCGTGCATCCACACAGTCCTGCATCCATGTGGTCCCGCATCCGCAGGGGCCGTGCATCCACACAGTCCTGCATCCGTGTGGTCCTGCATCCGCGGGGGCCGTGCATCCACACAGTCCTGTATCCGCGGGGGCCGTGCATCTGTGCAGTCCTGCATCCGCGGGGGCCGTGCATCCACACAGTCCTGCATCCATGTGGTCCTGCATCCGCGGGGGCCGTGCATCCCCCGCTCGCCGACACCGCGGGCATCCCGGCGGGGCACACGGGTCTCCCCCAGCCCCTGCCCGCTGCCCCCGGGGGCTTCTGGGCTGGGAGGCGCTGAGGGGCACCGAGCGGGGGGACGGGGACGGGGACGGGGACGGGAGGCATCGCTCATGCAGCAGGCTGAGCGTGCTGAGCGGGAACCGCGGGAGTTATTAAGCGCACGCATTAATACGGGGTGAAGCGCAGCTTAGCTGTCTAAAAAATTGTCTCTGCTAAGAGCTGTGTGACACTGGGAGACGGGGGCAAAACTGTGATCTGAATTAATCGCTGGCTTTATTCAGTTTGGCATGTGACTCCCGCGTCTCTTCCGGCAGCTGCCTGCATCGCTGCAGCTCCGCGGCGGCTCGCGCGCTCCAGCCGCAGGCGCCCGGCTCGGGATGCCCCGGGGCGGCCCCGGGAGCCGCCGGTGATGCTCGGTGGCGGCGGTGCGGGCAGGGGCCGAGGCGCGGGGCGGCCGGCGGCAGGAGCAGGGCTCGCGCGGGGGCGGCGGTGACGTTAGCACGCTAATCGGCCAGATGGCCGCTACCTGCGGGGCGCTGGCCTGCGGCTTAGCGCGGCCGGCCGGGGTCGGCGCGGGGGTGAGGCTCAGGTGCCGCCGGGCCATGCGTCGGCGCGGGCCCTGCATCCCCGTGTGCGGTGCATCCACGTGGGTCGTGCATCCGTGTGGGCTGCGGATCCACGCATGCCATGCGTCCACATGTGCTGTGAGTCTGTGTGGATCGTGCATCCATGTGGGTTGAGGATCCACGCATGCCATGCAGCCACATGGGTTGTGCATCTGCGTGGATTGTGCATCCACGTGTGCCATGCATCCACATGGGTCGTGTATCCGCGTGGATTGTGGATCCACATGTGCCATGCATCCACATGGGTCGTGCATCCACATGGATTGTGCATCCACGCATGCCATGCATCCATGTGGGTCGTGCATCTGCGTGGATTGTGGATCCACGCGTGCCCTGCATCCACGTGGGTCGTGCATCTGCGTGTGCCTGCACCTACATGGGTCCTGCATCCACGTGCCATGCATCCACGTGGGTCGTGCCTCCGTGCAGGCCATGCATCCGCGCACACCATGCATCCGCACATGCTGTGCATCAGCGTGGGTCATGCATCCATGTGGGTTGCAGATCGCTGCATGCCATGCATCCACAGGTGCTGTGCATCCGCATGGGTCATGCATCCATGTGGGTTGCGGATCAGTGCATGCCATGCATCTGCACGTGCCATGCATCTACGTGGGTCATGCATCTGCATGGGTCATGCATCCATGCATGCCATGCATCCATGCGTGCCATGCATCCATGTGGGTCGTGCCTCCGTGCAGGCCATGCATGCCATGCATCCCTGTGTGCTATGCACGCATCGTGCATCCATATGGGTTGTGTCTCCATGTGGGCCATGTCTCTGCATGGGTCATGCATCCAAACGGATCATGCATCCAAACGGATCATGCATCCAAGCGGATCATGCATCCATGCGGGTCGTGCATCAGCGCGGGTCGTGGCTCCGCGCGTGCCGGCGAGAGCTGCCAGCCGGCTCCGCGCGGAGCTGCGTAATGAGCCCCGGTCCCGGCGGAGAGGCGCGCGCTACCGAGCAGTCAAGTGCGCTCGGTCTCTGAATAAGAAGCACTTCATTCTCTTTTCAAACTGTATAATTTCTGCCTGATTGTAATGGCATATTTTAAAATTACCAGAAATCGAAGCCAGAAAATGGATACGGCTGCTTTTACTGCGAGCTGCATTAACAAAGGAGATGTAATGCACGAAATAAAAACACCTCCCTTCCCCCCTCCCTTTTTTTTTTAAGACAGTAATAGGAGAAAATTGGTTCTGAAACTGAATAAAAGTCCCTTTCAGAGGAAATCATTTCTTTCAGGGTACCTTTGCTGAAAGTAAAATAGTGAATAATGAAAGGTGGTTACATGATTGTCTTTCATTTAGCGAGCGCTAGGACAGATGGAAGCTCGGAGAAATGCAAGATTGGAATAATTGCATGGTAACAAGGCGCTTGTTGTGAAATTAGTATCTTAAGAAAGTAGTGAAAAAGGCTTTTACTCATGAATACTTCATTATTAGGAGAAAACAGCACAATTTGGGTTCTCCAGACACCTGCTCGGTGTTGAATGACTTCCTCCTCCCCGCCGGCTCCTCGCACCTCTGCCGCGCGAGGAGATGCTCGGCGTAAGCGCTGCCGGCCGCGGAGGCTCCTCGAGGATGCGGTTAGCCCGGCGGCGGCCGCGGCGGTGACTTTGGCCTGGCGCCTCCAGCTTTTGCCAAGCGGCCTGTGCTGCTGGCCGAGAGCTGGTGGCAGATCCCGGCACCCCGGGGGGGATTGTAGCGCCATCTTTTCCCAGTGCTCCGCAAAGCTGGTGGCTTTGCTCCCACTGGGATGCAGGCAGGCCGGGCGCAGAGCCTGGCGCTTGCAAGGGCTTTGCTTGGTGGTGGCAGGAGCTGGAGGACGAGGACCAGGGCGGGCTGGAGGCACTGGGTAGCGCTTGGCACAGGAGCCGCCTCTTCTCCTGGCGCTTGGGCAAGCCTCTGGGGACGGGCAGGAGGCCCTTGCAGGGTGCTCGTGGCCTTTCAGGGTATTCGTGGCCTTTCAGGGTGCTCGTGGTCCTTGCAGGATGCTCGTGGCCTTACAGGATGCTCGCGGTCCTTGCAGGGTGCTCGTGGTCCTTGCAGGATGCTCGTGGCCTTGCAGGATGCTCATGGTCCTTGCAGGGTGCTCGCAGTCCTTGCAGGATGCTTGTGGTCCTTTCAGGGTGCTCATGGTCCTTTCAGGGTGCTCATGGTCCTTGCAGGGTGCTCGCGGTCCTTGCAGGATGCTTGTGGTCCTTGGAGGATGCTCATGGCCCTTTCAGGGTGCTCGTGGCCTTTCAGGGTATTCGTGGCCTTTCAGGGTGCTCGTGGTCCTTGCAGGATGCTCGTGGCCTTGCAGGATGCTCGTGGCCTTTCAGGGTGCTCGCGGTCCTTGCAGGGTGCTTGTGGTCCTTGCAGGATGCTCGTGGCCTTGCAGGATGCTCGTGGTCTTTGCAGGATGCTCATGGTCTTTGCAGGATGCTCATGGTCCTTTCAGGGTGCTCGTGGCCTTGCAGGGTGCTCGTGGTCCTTGCAGGATGCTCGTGGCCTTGCAGGATGCTCATGGTCTTTGCAGGATGCTCATGGTCTTTGCAGGATGCTCATGGTCCTTTCAGGGTGCTCGTGGCCTTGCAGGGTGCTCGTGGTCCTTGCAGGATGCTCATGGCCCTTTCAGGGTGCTCGTGGTCCTTGCCGGGTGCTCGTGGCCGCTCTTTGGACCTGCGTCCTCCCGTGGCCGCGTGCTGCGTGGAAAGGAGGGTGGAAAGGTGTTCATTTTCCCGTAGCAAGAGCGGAAAGCTTTGCAGCCACCAAAAATCGCCCACTGAGATGCTCATATTTATTTTATACGTGTTCATATTTATTTAAGGCTTTCATAGTTATTTATTTATCTTTAAAAGATCAAAGGCCCGCGAGCAGCCCGCGGTCGGCCCGAGGAGCTCCCGGGCTCCGCTCCGGTCCCGTCCTCCTCCCGCTGCCGCAGACCTTGCCCGGCCCCGCGCCCCGGCCTCACGCGGCCTTTCTTCTCTCCGCAGCGGCGGCGGCGGCGGCGGGGCCCGCCGGGACGCCCGGACCATGTTGGCGTGTCTGCAGCGGACCCAGAACCCGCCGGCCCAGCACCTCGCCTGTCCCAGCAAGAGCCTGGAGCCGCGCAAGGGTGAGTGCGTGCGGGGCCGGGGGGGGGTCCCCGCGGCGCCGGGGCTGCGGCCGGGGCTCGGCCCCCTCCCCGCTCGCCCGCCTGCCGCTTTGATGCTTCTCGTCTTATTGAAAAAGACATTTATTTAACCGATAATTAAAAAGAGCAGGAGAAGCAGGGGAGGGGGTGGGCGAGGGAAGGAGGCAAGATAAGCAAATTAAATTGGGTCGCTTTGCTTGATAAGTCGAACTTCAGAACATTTGGCGCAGACGGCTGCAAAGAGCCGCGGCAGACAATGCGCCGGTCGCCTGCTCCGGAGCCTCCCGAACCGCTCCCGGTTCCCTCCTCCCTCCTCCCCCCGTAATGCCTTCCCGGCTCTGCCGTTCCTGATGAGCTGGCCTTTCAGATAAGCTGTAAACTAGTTACATTAAAATGGGATCCAAAAGGTCACTCCAGTAAAGCACCTGTCTCTCCCAGCCTTTGTCTCTCAATCCGAACCATGATTAAATGTATATTTAATGAGGCTGCTTTAGGCGGGCGTGTTTGACCTCCCCGGCTGGGAAAGGCGCATTAAGAGTCTCGAGTGATGAATGTGTGTTTTAAAGAGGGGAGTGGATATTTTTCTGCTGGTCTCAGTTGGATTTTTAAACGTTCCGGGCTGAAGACAGATCAGCTGCTGGAGCTCTGCCGTTAGCTGGGTCTTCCCGGACCGTTGTCCCCTCCGTGGGGACCCCTGCGCTGGCAAAGGCGCCGGTGGCTCGGTCACTTGCGGGCGCTGCTCCGCTGGGGCTCTGCACTGCTGCCAGCGCATTGCATTTCTGCAACCCCACGCGCTTTTTGGGTTGCAATGCAAACCCGCATGCTTTCCGGGTTGCAATGCAACCTTGCGCGCTTCCCGGGTTGCAGTGCAAACCCACGCGCTTTCTGGGTCACAGTGCAAACCTGTGCGCTTCCCGGGTGGCAGTGCAAACCCGCGCGCTTTTTGGGTCGAAATGCAAACCCGTGAGCTTTCTGGCTCAAAACGCAAACCCGCGCCTTTTTGGGTCGCAATGCAAACCTGCACACTTTCTGGGTCGCGATGCAAACCCGCGCGCTTTTCAGGTCGCGATGCAAACCCACACACTTCCCGGGTCGCAACGGTCTCGGCGGGCTTGCAAAGTGGTCCAGCCGCCGCAGGGCCGGTGCACGCAGGCGGTGGCGGGTTTACGCTCAAGCAAAGCTCGCCGGCTCGCTTGGGTCCCCTCCTCATTAGCGCCGGGAAGGCAAACGAGCGTCGCTCTTGTAAAATTACTGCTCATCAGTCACGGCTGAGCAGCGAGCGGGCGCGCGGCCCCGGCGAGGCTCCGGGCGGGATGCTGATCCCCGGGGGCAGGGGACGCGGGGAGCGCGGTGACCTGCCGTTCTGGCTCCCCATGCCGGCGCCCCGAGCCGCTCGCCCGCTGCCGGCCAGCTCCCCTTAATCATCGCTGAGCTGCCCGTACGTTTCCGCTCTCTCCTCGCTGCCTCCTGCTATTTCAGATTAAATTGCAGGTGACATTCAGGGCCGCGCGTCCGGTTTCGGATGCGATTTTCCCTCGGCGCGGCCGGCACCGGCGGAGCAGGGCTGCAGAGCACAGCCGGCCTCCCGCCCGCTTCCCAGGTAATCGGCAGAGATAGTGTTCTCTTGAAACGAGACACAATTTAGAAGTGCCTCTGATTACTTAATTTGCTCCTGAGTATCTCGGTAATTATCTTTATGGGTCTGATTCCTGTCCGCTGGCATCGTTGCTGTCGGTTTTAAATGAGCCTGGCTCTCGGCGTGCTGGCCGTCTGGCCCCGCACCGCGGCGAAATCCTATTACCCTGCCCGCGCCGCTGATTAATTTTGGTATTAATTCCGCGTAGAAGGTGAGCCGCGGGCTTCACCTGGGCGTGCGGGAGCGGCGTCTCCGGCCCCGGCCCCGGCTCCACGACGCTTCTCCACCCGGCGCCAGCCGAGCAGCAGGATCCTCCGGAAAAGGAGCATCCTCGGAAAAACATCCCATGCCATTAACTGCGGCAGGCTGGTCCCTTTTGATTTTATTCCGTGTGCATTACAGGAATCCTGAGCTTTATTTAAATTATAAATCGAATAATACCGCTCTCAGCTCGGCCAAACCCTGCGCTGCGCTCGCTCTCCGCGGTAATGCAGCCGCGGCTGATATTTAATTAGCCGCTGCTTCCCGTGTGCCCTGCTTTGGGCTGGATGCGGGCTGCGACGGCGCAGGGACGCGTTGCCCCGGCTGGGCGCGATCGGTGCTCGGCGCAGCGTTGCGGGGAGCTTCCCGCGTGCGGTGTGCTCCTGCTCCACAAAATAAAAAAAATTAACATTAAAAATAGGTTCACCACCTGGCTCGGGAGGCTGTAAGATGTAGCGGAGCCGGCGGCTTTTAGCTAACTGGCTGGGTTTCCGCTGCGGCCAATGCGACCTGCTCCGTGGCCGGTCCGGAAAGGGCCCGTGGCCCCGTCCCGTCCCGTCGGGTGCCGGGGGGAAAGCTGCCGAGCGGCTGGGGAGGCTCCTGCAGCCGCAGGGGGTGATTTCGGGGAGGCAGGACGGCATCGCCCATCCGGAGCAGCGCACCGTTGCCAGCCGAGGTGGGACTGCTAACCGCTGCCGGCAGCTCCCGGTCCAAATCCGCATTTAGGAATTTCCAAGCCCTGCTGCAAATAACTTATTGCCGGCAGATGCAAGCGCCGGTTGGGGTTGCCTTGTGCGTGGCTTATCCCAGCGCGCGCCTCTGCCTCTCGCAGGCCATTCCCGCGCTCCTTAGCATCCCTGCTCCGGCTGCTGCAGGGCCACGGATGCAGCGCGGGAGCCGGCCAGGCCCGGTGGGGGATGCCGGCTCGACCGAGCCCCGCTTGCACCTGGCTTCGCTCCGCACGTGCTTCCCTGCGCCAGCTCCTCTGCGGGGCCGCGAGAGCCGGAGCCTCGTCCCGTGTTTCCCGGCTGCGCCGTCGCGGCGGGGATGCTGCAGCGCCGAGCGCGTCCGAGCCAGCCGCGGCCGGGGACTGTGCGCCGCTGGGGCGCACGAAGCCCCGTGTCTCCTCCTCCTCCTCCTCCTCTTCATTTTTTGCAGGGCTTTTTGGAAAGGCGACGGGTGCCGTCGGCTCACCGCAGCCTCCCGGGGGGCAGAGGGGAGCGGGGGGGTCCGAGGCGCCGCCGTTTTCCCCGGCGCGGCCGCGGGGGGACCGGCACCTCTCCCCGCGCCGCCGCCTGCCGCAGCCTCTGCTCCGCCGCGGCCCTGAAACCCTCGTGTGAGTGATAAAGCTCTTTAATTGCGTGCGGGATAAAAACACGTTTAATGGCTTCTCATTACACAATTCTACTTATTCCAAGGGCATTTTCATTAAAGTAGCTGCGGCAAAAGCTCCGCTTTTGTACACACCCATAAAATATCATTTTAATTTCATGAGGGGTTACACATGAGTGAAATAAGATTAATTCTTTCATTTTCAGTTTCTGGAAGGGATCTGCTAATGACGGCTCCATGTATTTATATACGTGCCGTAAAAAGGAGTTCAATTAACCGCCGGGCCCAGAATGTGCTGTTGACTTGCACTTTCCCTGCCAGGAAACGCTGCAGAAGCGCCGTGCAGCCGGTCGCGCGGGAGGCGGACGGACAGGGTGACGGCTGTCCCGCATCCAGGCTTCCCAGCGCCGGTCCGTATTTCGGGACGCGTCGGGTGAGCAGGGCCCGTTTTTTTCTCAGATTGGCTTCGTTTTGGTGCAGAGCGCGCGGGCGCCCGGCCCTTCCCGCGCCGGCGCGGCTCTCCCGGCGGCGGCTCCGGCGCTAATACCTCGCCCGGGAGACAAATGGGAAGTGACACGTGTGCGTGTAGAATGGTATTTGCGGTGACGCTTTGACTGCAGATAATAAAGCGCTCGCCTGGAGGTGATCCGATGCAGCAGCCGCCTCGGCGGAGCCTCCCGCTCCTTCCCGGGGGCAGCGGGGGAAGGAGCCCCACTGTCACCCCGGCACGGCAGCCTGGCTCACGCCACCCCTGCGCCGCTCAGCGCCGTGCGTGCTGCTGCCCCAGGCATGCCGCTGCCCCGTGCCCCCCCGGCAAGGGCTGGGCGTCCCAGCAGGTGGGCGGGGACCCGGGGTCGGTTACCAAAGTGTCTTTGCAAAATTGGGACCCCCCGAGCTCCAGGGGCTCCGCGGGTCTGGGGAACGCGTGGCGCGGCACTTGCCTGCTGCAAAGCGTTTTGCAAATATTCAGTTTTGCAGCTCTTGCAAAATCTGCTCGCCACGTGGGCAGGCAGAGATGCTCTGTGCGGTTCCTGGGGATGCTCCGCGCGGTACCCAGGGATGCTCCATGCGGTACCCAGGGATGCTCCGCGCGGTACCCAGGGATGCTCCATGCGGTACCCAGGGATGCTCCACACGGTACCCAGGGATGCTCCGCGCGGTACCCAGGGATGCTCCGCGCAGTACCCAGGGATGCTCCGCGCGGTACCCGGGGATGCTCTGCGCGGTACCCAGGGATGCTCTGTGTGGTACCCAGGGATGGTCCGTGCAGTACCCAGGGATGCTCTGCGCGGTACCCAGGGATGCTCTGTGTGGTACCCAGGGATGCTCCGTGCAGTACCCGGGGATGCTCTGCGCGGTACCCAGGGATGCTCTGTGTGGTACCCGGGGATGCTCCGTGCAGTACCCAGGGATGCTCCGTGCAGTACCCGGGGATGCTCTGTGCGGTACCTGGGGATGCTCCGTGCAGTACCCAGGGATGCTCTGCGCGGTACCCAGGGATGCTCCGCGCGGTACCCGGGGATGCTCCACGCCGGTGCCGCTTCCCAGCAGCACCGTGGGATGCACGGGGGCAGGGGCCAGGGCCGCAGGCAGCGTCCAGGCCAGGGGAGCTGTGCTGGGGGCTGGATGGTGCTGTGCCGGGCTTGGCGCTGCCTCGCTGCCCTGCCCGGGGCCAGCGTGCCTGATTCCCGCTGCTGGGAAGAGTCAAACACGCTGGGAAATGGCGTTTTGGCGTTGGGGTCTCCTTCCAAAAGGGGCAAAGCTTTTCTCGCTGCCGGAGGCATCATCACCTCCCTGAGCCCTGCCGCTCTATATCCCTATACGTCCATATCTATACGTCGCTGCCGGGGAGTGTGACATCTCTGGCTACCGGTGCCCGAAAATTAAAGCCGTAAATTGCCGTGGCGCCGGGATGTTCCTGCGGGACGGGGACCGGGGATGCGTGCTGGCTGCTCCCGTGGGAGGCACCCGGTGCCGTTGCCTTCGTCCCATCGCTGAGGATGCGTTTCTCGGCTCACTGCCCTGCGCTGCTGCCGCTCCTTTTGCAAAGGCTTTTCCCGCGGAGCACGGGAGGCCGAAGCCGCCCCAGTCCGTAAACAGAGATTTATTCCGTATTGCGGTAGCATTGGGATCTAGGATTTAAATCTGTGTCTTGAACCGAGTTTGGTGGCCAATTTGCTAAAGTAAAAAGTTGTTTAGCTGGAGGCGTAATCTTATAAGCCTATGCTGCCATTATAATGGCTTCTCATTTCTGCCTAGCTTTCCAATAATGCTTTGAGCAGAAGCTTGGAGTAATATAAAAAGCCATAGGATTATTACTGCGGGCGATGCATTTTCCATTTACAGTAATAAAATACTGAAGAAACAAAACAATTTAAAATTCCAATAAAATTCAAAACAAATCTTTGGCTGCTGAGCAGATTCAATTATTTAGCTGTTATTGAGTGCAGGCTGGAAAAATAGAGCAGGTCAGGAAGGGAGGGGGGGCCCAAAGCTGATTGTTTGTCGTCGTTATCCAGTGAAAAAGCGAGCGGCGGGGGGAGATTGCCCCAGCCGGCGGAGCGTCTTCTGGGAGCAGCAGCGATTACTGATGGGTGCCGCGAGCACCGCGCCGCACAGCCCCTCACCGGCTCCGCTCGCCCGAGGCCGCGGCGAGTTTGTCGCTCCCAGCGGCTCCGGCAAGGCCGAGCGCCCGGTGCACCGTCCACGTGCGGGCACAGCAGCGTGGCCCGGCCCGGGGCGGGGGCCCTGGCTCAGCCGTGGACTGCGGTGCATGGGTAAGCGTGACAGATGCGCCGTGCCGTGCTGCACCTTGCTGCACTGTGCCATGCTGCACCGTGCCACACTGTGCCGTGCCATGCTGCACTGTGCCATGCCGTGCTGCACCGTGCCGTGCCATGCTGCATCGTGCTGTGCCATGCTGCACTGTGCCACACTGCACCGTGCCGTGCTGCACCATGCCGTGCTGTGCTGCACCGTGCCATGCCATGCTGCACCGTGCCGTGCCATGCTGCACCATGCCGTGCCATGCTGCACCGTGCCACACTGCACCGTGCCGTGCTGCACTGTGCCGTGCTGTGCTGCACCGTGCCGTGCCATGCTGCATCGTGCTGTGCCGTGCTGCACCGTGCCACACTGCACCGTGCCGTGCTGCACTGTGCCGTGCCGTGCTGCACCGTGCCGTGCCATGCTGCATCGTGCTGTGCCATGCTGCACCGTGCCATGCTGCACCATGTTGTGCCACACTGCACCATGCCATGCCGTGCTGCACCGTGCCATGCCGTGCTGCACCATGTCGTGCTGCACCATGTCATGCCTTGCTGCACCATGGCGTGCCATGCCGCGCTGTGCCATGCCGTGCTGCACCGTGCCATGCCGTGCTGCACTGTGCTGTGCTGTGCTGCACCATGTCATGCCATGCTGTACCATGCCATGCGGTGCTACACCGTGCCGTGCTGCACCGTGCCATGCCATGCCTCACTGTGCTGTGCCATGCTGCACCGTGCCATGCCACACTGTGCCGTGCCGCACCATGCCGTGCTGCGCTTGCAGGGAGCAAACTTTGCCCTCTCCTCTGCTGCTCCGCGCGATCCCGGCCACTGCTGGCCGCAGGATTCAAACCCGGTGCCGTGGCTCGGGGCGGCAGGAGCTCGCGGGGGTCCCCTCCGCGCCGGACCCCTCCTCGCAGCGCGGCCCGTGCCGCCGCAGCCCGGAGCAAACAGCGCTGTAAAAGTGAAGGTCAGGAAAGGGCAGAGGGAGCCGCTCGCTCTCCTCCTCCTCCTCCTCCTCCCGGGGCTGCGTCGCTGCCCGTCCCCGGCCGCCGTCGTGCGGGAGAGCCGCCCGCGTGCCGGCGCGGGGCCGCGGTGCCGACGGCTGGAGCCGGGAGCGGGGAGAGGCGGCGGGCAGCGGCGTGCCGGGCCGGCTGTCGGCGCGTGACGGCGACGGCGGCGCTTCGGCAGAGTTTGCCTCTCGCAGTAATTACAGCCCCTTGGAAAGCAGTAATTACCGGGGAGAGGGGGAGCGGCTCCGCGGCGCAGCGCCGGAGCCCGCCAGGAGCCTCGCGGAAATCGGTCGCGCTGTGATTTTCCCGGTGGGGGGGTTGGTGCGTCACCCTGATGTGTGACAACACACGGAATTTGCGGCTTGTCACAGCGAACCCAGCTGGCACGAGCGCGGCGGAGGTGGCACCCAGCTCCCCCCGCCACCGCCGTGCCAGGGCCGGGCACCGCGGCCGCTTCCCGCACCCGGAGCCGGGCTGCACCGCGCCGGCTCGGCTCCCTCCTCCGCAGCGGCAGCCCTTGCTTTTCTTTTTGCCCGGAACGAGCGTTTTCCTCCCTCTGTGGCCTGGGTTCATTAGGGATGCTGCAAGTGTCACCGGCTAATTAGTGTCGTGTTAATTGAGCATGCACGATGCCGCCACCTCCAAGGGCAGCGGTGCCGGCATGAAGGGGAATGCAGATGCGCGCGGCGGCCGCGGAGCCCCGCCGGGCCGGCTCTCACCCATGGGGACGCCTGGGCCCCGTGGCCCCGCGGGAGGATGCACCCCGCTTCGGGGACCGCATCCGAAACGCTCCCGCGGGGCTCCGGCCGCGGTGGCCGGCTCGTCCGGGAAGGCGCGCGGCGCCTGCGCGCGGCGGTGCGGAGGTTTTAAGCACCTAATTTATTCCATCTATTAGATAGATTTTGTAGATTTAATCATTTTCACAGCTGGTGGCTCATTGGATACTCAAGATAAACTCCAAATGAAAGTATAATGGGGACGACAAATGAGTTTTCACACCAGAATGGCAGAAACTTGCTCGGGAAAGAGTTTGAAAGGAACCAAAATATATACATAGATAATTTTTTTTCCGCAGCGGCTTTTGCTGACTACAGTAGGTTACCACAGCTAATTTCACCAGTTTTGTTCATCTGTAAAATTGCATAAAAGTGACATTTTTGTGCTCATTATAGGAACTGCTGATTTATAGCTAGTAAATGGAGTGCTTTCCCGTTTTTGGTGAGGTTCTCGTAGCAGCGCAAAGCACCCATGAAATTGCTTGTATAATGTAGTTTAAATCCAATCTCGGAGAAAGATTCCCCCGTTGGGTAAAGTGACATTTCCATTCTCCACACCGAGTTTATTTTAGGCCACTTAGAAGTGACGCTGTAGGAGAGAGGGGGCAGCTCTGTGCCGTGACCTCCTTTCTGCCACCCAAATCGCCCGTGAAGAGGTGATGGTTGGCTGAAACGATGCAGCAGCCGGAGGGGCAGAGGTGGGAGCGGGCGCCGCGTCCCAACGCGCCGGGGCTGCAGAGACCAGACGTCGAAATGTGCGATCGATACCCGGGAGCGAAAGTGCCCGCAGGGCCCTGCCGGCTCCCTGGTGCCCCTTTGCTGAGCACCTCTGTCCCGCAGCGTCCTCCGCGGCGTGCAGGGCCCTGCTCCGTGCCCGAGGCGGGGGGCCGAGGGGCGGCAGGAGCGCGGTGCGGTGCAGGAAGGATGCCAGCACGCGGGTTTGCACCAGTGCACGCATTTGCACTGGTGTGTGGGTTTGCACCGGTGCAAGTGTTTGCATCGGTGTGCAGAGTTGCACCGGTGCATGCATTTGCACCAACACACAGATTTGCACCGGTGCATGCAGGTTTGCACCGGCGCACGCGTTTGCACCGGCACACGGAGCTCGCCAGCCCTGCTCCCGCTCCGCGGCGCGCTGCCGGGTCTCTGCCGGCGGCTCCGGCCTCACGCTGTGCTTCTCCCCGCAGGCGAGCCGGCGGCACCCATGCATTCCCCGCGCTACCCCAGCCCCGCCGAGCTGGACGCCTACGCACAGAAGGTGGCTCACAGCCCGCTGACCATCAAGATCTTCCCCACCAACATCAGGGTCCCCCAGCACAAGCACCTTAACCGGACGGTCAACGGGTTCGACACCGCGGCGCCGCGCTACAGCCCCTACCCGCTGCACGCCGGCGGCTACCAGGGGCTGCTGGCCGTCGTCAGGGCCTCCGGCAAGGGCGTCCTGAAGAGCGCGGAGGGGAAGCGGACTAAGCCGTCGCCCGCCCAGGTCGGCGTCGCTCCCTACCCGGCGTCAAGCACTTTAGCGCACGGGCCCTCCTGCGCGCCGCAGCTCGCCTACCGCGGCGGTCACAAGGCCGCGGAGACGCCCGGCACGGCCACGGCCACGGCAACCGCCGCCTCGGTGCTGCCGCCGGCCGCCCGGGGCCTGGCGCTGCCGCCCTCCCACCTGCCCTCCATCCAGAGCATCCTCTACCAGCTCAACCAGCAGTGCCAGGCGCCGGGCGCCCACCCCAGCCCCGCCGCGCACGGCCCCTTCGCCGCCATGGCCGCCTACGCCGGCGCCGCGCCGCCGGACTGCCGCAAGGGGCCCAAGGGCTACGCCGACGGCACCGACTACCCGCTCTGGCCGCAGAAGCCGCGGCCGCCGCCGCCGCGGGGCTACGCCGGGGCCCTCAGCAAGTCGCCCGAGAGCTGCGCCGGCGCCGCGCGCCCCTACGGCCCTCCCGGCGCCGCCGACAAGGTGAGCTCGTCCCCCCTGGACTGCCTGCACGGCGGCTTCGCCGCGGGGCCCTGCTTCGCGGCGCCCTGGAACAGCAGCGCGCTGGTGACGCCCACCAGCGACGGGTACGGGGCGGCGGAGCTGGGCGCGGGGCCGCGGGAGCCGCCGGAGCCGCCGGCCGAGGCGCCGGCCAGCAAGACGCGCGGCAACGCCTCGGTGCTCAGCAGCAGCCTGCAGTCGCTGGAGTATCTCATCAACGACATCCGCCCGCCCTGCATCAAGGAGCAGATGCTGGGCAAGGGCTACGAGACCGTGGCCGTGCCGCGGCTGCTGGACCACCAGCACGCGCACATCCGCCTGCCCGTCTACAGATAGGCGCCGCGGCCGCCCGGCACGCTTCTCGGGAGCTCAGAAACCGTTTTATCTCCACGAATGTGAACAGGGAATCGCTACACGTTGCTGCTATCCGGGGGGAGCGGGCGCGCGGGCTGGGGGGGGGGGTCCGGCCGGCGGAGCGCTCGGATGCCGCAGCGGCGCCCGCCCGGACCCGCCGTGCCGGGGCGGCTCGGCTGCGGCCGTGGCTTTAGTTGGAGTCCGTAACTTGCACTGCTTTGGTTAAAGCTCAGAATTGGGGACAGTCTGGAGGCTATTTAAGAAAAACACTTGAAAACTTGAACAGATTTATTTTTTCCCCCCCCTCGGTTGGCCGCGCTGCAGCGCATCTCCGCGCCGTTCCCCGCGGCTTCCCGCGGGACCGCTGCTCCCCGCCATCCCCGGGGCTCTGTCTTTTCTTTCTTTCTCTTTTTCCGCCGTCGGTTAAACCTTGGTTCTGTCTGGAGGCCGCGGCCCGCCGTCGGGCTGGGCTGTGCTCCGCGCCCTTTCCCTTCTTTTCTTTTAAAACGGTTCAGAAATGCTCATTATGGTCCGTTACTCAGTACGTGTAATTATGTGTTTAATAGATTTATTCATTTGAAAAAAGCTCTGCATCACAGGAAATACAAAGCGTTTTGGTGTTTAAAGGAGAACCCCCCACCCCGATGAACCCCAAGGTGATTGTGCGCCGAGGAGAGGTACTGTACCCCGAAAGGCCTGTTCAAGCACTAAGTGCATTTACAAATCTCTGAGAATGTTTTTTTTTATACTAAAATCGACCATTATATTCTACTGTGAGAAGTGCTGTCCGCACTATATTGTTTTAAAAACGAGAGAAAACAGCGAAAAAAAAAAAAAACGACCACGAGACCTGCCAGCTGTGTGTCCGGATGGTGTTTTTCCCAAAGTAAAAGCAGGCTGCCATTGCACGTGTGCGCTGCGTTTTGTTTGCTGGCGGGGCCGCTGCCCCTGGGCCGGGGACGCGCCGGGGGGAGATGCTGCTGGCGTGGTTGGAAGGGGCGGCCGGCGGTGCCGCGCGGGAGCGTCGGAGACGTGGGCCCGCAAATGCATGGGGTGCACGTGCACGGGGGCACACACACACACACACACACACACACACACACACAGAGGCATCGGTGCACACACGCATGTGCACGTGCGAGCACACATGCGCACAGCTGCACGGGTGCACATGCACACACAAAGGCGTGGCTGCACACACCCTTGTGCATGTGCACAGGGATGCATGGGTGCACCTGCTTGCACACACAGAGGCGTGGGTGCACACATGCACACTCACAAACGGGTGGGCACACATGCACACACACACCCGGTGCGCACACACGCACTGATGCAGCCACACACACACGCACAAAGAGCAGCCGGCGGGTGACAAGCGAGCGCGGTGTCACCAGGTCCCTGGCACAGGGAGGGGAGAGAGACGAGCTCCCGCGCTCAGCGCCGCGGCCCCGGCAGCGGGCAGGCGCACGGCACGGCGTGCACGGCGCGGCTCTTGGGTGCTGCGCGGCCGGATCGGGATGCGCCGGCAGCAGGGGCAAGCCGAGGGTCCGGAGCGCTGCGCCCACGTGGCCCGCAGCGGCTTTTCGGCTGGCTTTGCCCCTGCAAACGTCGCAGCCGGGTGCCGGGACCGCGGGAGCATCGTCGCCGTCGGTCCCTGCCGAGGAGGGATTCATCACGGCTGCCGCGCTCGTATTTACCGCCCCGCCATAAATCAGGGCGCGCGGCGGTGAGGGACGGCGCGATTCATCTTGCCGCTCTCCAAGTCATTATGTTTCATTAGCAGGCGCACGGGGGTTTTATTATTTAGCAGTTTAATTCTCCCCTCGGAGGGAGCCGGCCTGGGGGCGGCTGGCGCGGGGCACCGGCAGGCTGCAAATGCACAGTGCAAAACGAGCGCGAGCCTCTGCGCGTGTGCGGTGCAGCAGCCTGGGGACCCAGCCCGGCGGACCAGGGCATTCCCGGCCTGCGGATACCTGCCGATTCAAGGACTGGTGATAATTTCCCGGGGAGACGCGCACGCGGCCGACGTTGAACTCGGCGGCTGCCTTTGCGGCTCGGGAGCGAGGCGGAGACAGGCGATATAAATTGCACGGCTGCAAAAGGACTTAAAAAAACCCATCTCTCATTTTGATTGATATTAGCTTCGCAAATTAAGCTTTAGATTTAGCTAAAAATAAACCCGCTGCCGCACGCCGTGTCGGGGGGGGGGGGGGGGATGAGCGCGCTCCTCTCCCCGCCACGGGCAGATGCACCTTGCGCAGCCCTAGAAAACCCTCTCGCTACAGCCCCCCTCGGCGTCGGGACATTTGCACGGGGAAAAAACTGCTTTATTTCCCACCAACCTGGCTCGGACGCGGGCGAGAGCAGAGCTGAGCATCATTTTCGGGTGCCGCCTGCTCGCTGCCTCCGCCGGGCTCCCCCGCTCGCGTGCCGCAGCCGTCCCTCCGCGGTGCTGACGAAGCTTCTCCCTTCCCGCGCCCCGGGGAAACACTTGAGCCACAATACGAGAGATATATGTAAATCACACTTAAACGGCGGCCGTGCAGTTAGAGCGAACGGCGAGTAATCGCATTTGGAGCACCGGGCTCCGCTCGAGCAGGCACCAGCAGCACCGGCGGCACGTGGGGATGCCCAGTGGGATGGGGGGGCAGTTTGGCCCCTTCGCCGCTGCTGCAAGCGCAGGGCAGGGGGCACGAGTGGGTGGTGGGTTTTCTTTTTTTCACATGCTTTTCTTTAATCTGCAACCTGGGCCGGATCCAGCCGACACGTGTGGGTCAGGGCGCTCCGATCCGGACCTCGGGGCGGGTTCGGCTGCACCCGCAGCCTGGTCCTGGCCCGGGGCCGCTGGGTGCAGCGGGGACGCGAGGACCGGGCGATGCAGCCACCCGTGCGCCTGGCCCCGGGGTCCCGCTGAGGCCATGCAGCGGCTCCAACTCGTGTCACCACTCAAGCCATTGCGCGACATGTCCCCCGCCCTGGCGAGAGCGCCGAGCCCGTGCGGGGCCGGGGACACGAGCATCTCGCTGCAGGCCCTGCTGATGGCTGCAGGCAGTAAGAGCAAGGCTGCTCCGCTTGGCCTTGGGCATCTGCCTGCCCCGCACAGCCGTGCACGGCAGCGCCGCACTGCTGCAGGCCATGCACCGTGGCCGGGCGCTGCAGCCCCGCACTGCTGCAGGCCATGCACCGTGGCCGTGAGCTGCAGCCCCGCACTGCTGCAGGCCATGCACCGTGGCCGGGCGCTGCAGCCATGCACTGCTGCAGGCCATGCACTGTGGCCGGGTGCTGCAGCCCTGCACGACATGCAGCCCTGCACAGCGGGTGCTCGGGGGTGCTGGCAGTGGGGTGAGGCCCCGGCACCCCGGGAGCGGGCCGGTCCCTGCAGCAGCCCCAGAGGTGCCGGTACTCCTGTGCCAGCAGTGCTGCCGGGGCCGGGGCCGGGGTGCTGCAGCACCCGGGTGTCTCAAGGACGTGGGCGCACCTGGAGCTGGCCCGGCGCCAGGCGATCCATCACGCCGCTCCGCAGGTGCAGCGGCCGGCACAGCCCCGCACCAACGTGCCGCCCAACGCCACGGCCCGGCCTGGCCCGGCTGCACCCCACGAGCAAGCATGGCCGGCCACAGCCCCGTGCAGTGACTTACGGCTGAAATCCCACTTTCCAGAAGCGGTTATCAGCTGCATTTGGTTTTTACGGCTGCAGCTGGCACAGTCGTGCAGATGCCCCTGCCAACCCCTGTGCTGAGGCCGTGCAGTGCTCGCTGCACCCCGGCCTCTCCATCAGCCTGGGAGCGGGGCTGCCTGAGCCCCCGGCACGGCACGGTGGGCTGCGCAGGCACCGGCTCCGGTGGCCCGGCCCTGTGCACAGCCCTCCGGCATCGGCCCGGCCCTGTGCACAGCCGTCGCATCGCGGCGACGGGCTGGACGGCCCCAGGGAGCCGCAGCGATGCCCAGGGGATGGCCAGGCCCAGGCAGCCCGCGGGCCGGGGCCCGGCGCTTGCTCTCCTGCCCGGCAGGGCCGGATCCGGGCATTGCACGGTGTGTGGTGCCCTCCAGCGGAGCAGGGTGCCAGCGACACCGCGGCCCTGCACGGCGCATGGCCCTGCACGATGCACAGCCCTGCGCCGCAGCCCAGCACCGCTGCAGGCTGGGCACCATGGCCCTGCATGGCACCTGGGCACCGCTGCCCGGTGCCACCGGCTGCGCGCCAAACCTGAGCCCTGCTGCAGTGCTCTGCTGGCAGCACCATGCTGCAAGAGGCTGCCACGGCACGGCACAGCACGGCATGGCACGCTGCAGCACGGCACGGTATGCATCCCCGTGCAGGGAGCCGGCTGCTGCCTCCGCGGCGCCCAGCCCGCGGCACCCTGCTCCCGGCCGAAACGGGTCAGCGAGGACGCGGGGCGGCGGCGGCTGCACGTCAGCCTTTATTGCTAAATAAATAGTCGTACAAATCTTGTGCAAAAACGTGTGCTGAACGCCGTCGACCGCGCGGCCGGCACAACGCCGGGGCACTCCCCGAGCGAGCCGGGGCCGGGCCGGCACCGCTGCACCTCGCCGGCTTCACCCAGCGGGAGCCGCGCGGGAGGCCGGGCAGATCCCTGAGGGAGCCGGGCCAGCACGGCACGGCACGGCACGGCACGGCACGGCACGGCACGGCCGCCGGCGGGAGCAGGGCCGCTAGAGCGGGGAGGCGGCGGCGGTGCCGTGGCGGCGGTCGCGCGGCTCGGCGGCGCCCAGGGAGCCCAGCGGCACCACGACGTCCTCCGGCTGGGCGCTCTTGTTGAGCTCCACCACGCGCGGCACCACCGTGGACCAGCGGTCTGCGGGGCGGCAGCGGCTCAGCGCGGGCCCCGGCGCCGCCGGAGAGGAGCCCGCGGGGATGCCGGGGCCCCGCGCCGCTGCCGCCCGCCGCTCACCTCGCCGCAGCCGGCCCACGGTGTGGGAGAAGCCGTAGTACTGGTACGTGTCGCTCTTGCCCGGGTCCTCGCTGATGATGCCCAGGTTCTGGTTCCAGTGGGACCAGTTCACCTCGTCCACCCTGCGGGAGTGGACTGGACCGGAGGAGCTGGCGCGCTGCCCCTGCCCAGGGCACCCACCGGGACGGGGGGACCCGAACCACGGCCACGGTGCGCCCGCGTCCCCGTGTCCCATGCCTGCATCCCTGTGTCCCCACGCCTGCATCCCTGTGTCCCCACGCCTGCATCCCCGCATCCTGACATCCCCATGCCTGCATCCCCGCATCCCCATGCCTGCAGCCATGTGTCCCCACGCCTGCATCTCCATGTCCCCATGCCTGCATCCCTGTATCCCATGCCTGCATCCTCCCCTGCATCCCTAAGCCTGCATCCCTGCATCCCATGCCTACATCCCCCCCGCATCCCTGCATCCCCACGCCTGTATTCCTGCATCCCGTGCCTGCATCCCCACGTCCACATGCCTGCATCCCTGCATCCCACGCCTGCATCCCCACCCCTGCATCCCTGCATCCCATGCCTGCATCCCTGCATCCCACCCCTGCATCCCCACATCCCCACGCCTGCATCCCCACATCCCACACCTGCGGCCCCACGCCTGCATCCCGCATCCCCGTGCCGGCCCGCACCGCCCACACCCCGCCCCAAGGCCGACTGCTCCGGAGCCACGCGGGAGCCCTGCGGGCTATACCACCCGGCTCCGGGTAGCACGAGCCCCCCGGCTCCGACGAGGCCTGACAGCGATCTAACAGCTATCCCACGAACCGCCGCCGCCGCCGGCAGCGGGGCCCTGCCCGCCGTGGGTGCGAGGAGCCCCACGCACCACCGCGAGCCCTGCCGCACGCCAGCACCGGGGCTGCTGCCCCCAAATTCCCACCGCGGCGGCCGGAGAGCACCGGAGCGGCCGTCCCGGGGGGTGTCCAGCCCCCCCGGCTGGGCCCGGCCTCCGCGACGCCCGCCCTTACCTGAAGCACCAGCGGCGGTCGGGGGTCCCGTCCGTGCCCTTCCCCACGGTGACCATCTCCCCCGAGCGGAAGGCTTTCCGCAGGAACACCGGGAAGGAGCGCTCGATGTCCAGGATGGTGGTGGCCCACTGCGGGGACAGCAGGGACCCCTCAGCCATGGGGGCTGGGGCAAGGCTGGAGCCCGCCCCGGGCATTGCCGCCCCACGGGCACGGCCGGCCCCACGGGCACGGCCAGCCCCACGGGCACGGCCGGCCCAGCAGCTCCCCGAGTCCCACCTGCAGCTTCCAGATGTGCTTGCTCTCCTTGGAGACTTGGCCCACGGTCTCTCCCATGAGGGCGATGAGCATGTTGAGGAGGAGCACGAAGGTGAGGATGATGTAGGTGACGAGCAGGATGATGAAGACGCCGGGGTACTTGGCGCTCTCGAGCATCTCCAGGTCGCCCATGCCGATGGTGAGCTTGAAGAGGTCGAGCAGGAAGGTGCTGAAGGTCTGGCTGTCCCGGCACGAGGGGTAGGTGGGCACCGTGCAGTTGGAGGGCTCCTCGCCGCAGGACGCGGTGCTGGGACACGGGTTCAGGAGAGAGACCAGAGCTGGGTGGGGAGGAGGCAGAGGGACAGCGAGTCCGGGGGGGCCGCGGCAGGCCTGCTCCTGGCGAGCCCGGGCGCAGCGGGGAAGAGCAGAGCCCCCCCCCGCGCCCCCCGGCTCCCGCGCGCCCGGCCGAGCGCCTACCTGACGCGTAGCCGATCATGAAGAGCAAGTAGACCAGGAGGAAGCGGAAAAGGTCTTTGAAGAGGATCTGGAAGCGATGGAGATGGAGGTGAGCCATGGGGACCTCGCAGCGGGGGCCGGGGGGACCGCGGGGACCGGCACCCAGATGCCACCGGGCCGGGCCAGCTGGGCCGGGGTCTGCCCAGAGCGGCCACCGCACCGCGAGAAACCAGCACCACGAGGAGCAGGCCCTGCCCGCGAGGAGAAGACCCCCGTCACCTTCTGGATCATGATGCTGTAGGTGCCGGTGAGCTTGAGCCCCCGGGTGAAGTAGAGCGCGTTCATCCAGCCCAGGACCAGCGCGAAGACCATGACGGCCAGGTACGCCTCGACGCCGCCCAGGTACAGCCCCGCCGCGACGATCACCAGCACCGAGTAGATGAAGCTGGAGGAGAAAACGGTGTGAGCCCCAGCGCCGGCCCCTCCAGCCCGGGGACGCACCAGCTCCGCGAGGAGCCCGGGCTCCTCCACTCACTAGAGCAGCTGGAAGGAGCCGTCGATGAAGAAGGAGTTGATGCCCGGGCACTTTTTCATGAACAGATCCTTGATCTGGGGAGAGAGGGAGAGGTTGGAGAGGAGCCGGGACGCGGTGGGAGCAAGTCCCCGTGCGGCAGGGCCGGTCGCGGTGTCCGGAGCCCATCACCAGGCCTCGGGGCACCCGGCTTGGAGCCCGCGAGGGCCCTGCAGCCCTGTCCCTGCCAGGGCACTGACGTTGGTGAAGAAGAAGAGGACGCCGGTGAAGAGGGTGACGATCTCGCCCGCCAGGCGCAGGTAGTCCACGGTGGTGGTGTACGGGTAGGGGGGCTGCGGGCAAGGGACGAGTCAGCGGCGCGGCCCGGAGACCCCCGGCCCTGGGGTCCCGCGCCGAGCTGCCCCGCGGCCCCCGGGACAAGCAGCTCTTCTTTGGGGCAGAAAGCCCAGAAAGCGGCACCGCGGGCGGGCGCGGGACTCACGGTGCCTTCCATGGGGCGGTAGTAGGCGACGAGGGTGAAGATGACCATGGCGCAGAGGTAGGAGACCACGCTGATGTAGAAGGAGACGGCCCCGAACTTGCGCCACTTGTCGCGCAGCAGCTCGTTGATGGGCTCCACGGCCAGCATCTCGTGGCGGTTCTGCGGCGACGGCGGCGGGTGTCAGCGGGACCGGGCGCCCCGTGTCCCCCGCTGCCCCACGGGCCCCCCCGCACCTCAATCTTGCTGTTGTAGACCAGGATCTCCAGCACGGACACCTCCTCGCCGCAGGTGTCCAGCGAGGAGAGGTCGTAGAGCGAGGAGTAGACGGGGCCGTACGCCCAGTCCTTGAACTTGCGCGAGAGGTGCCGGGCGTCCTCGTCCGTGATCTCCCGCCGGATGATGTGCTGGAATATCTGTGGGGGGGCAGCTCCGCTCAGCCCCCGCCCCCGGGACGCCCCAGGCACCGGGGCCGTAACCCAGCCCGGTGCACGGCCGGGTCCTGCCGCAAGCGTCCGGGTGCGTGCACCGAGCGCGCCAGGGCTCAGCTGGGGATGCGGCGGGGGCCGGCAGCGGGGACCGTACCCCGATCTTGCCGGTCTTGGCGGCCATCATGAGCGGGGAGAGGCCGTCGTTGTTGAGCAGGGCCTCGAGGTTGGTGTCGGGGAAGAGCTTGGCGCACTTGATGAGCAGCAGGTCGTACATCTTGGTGACGAACTTGGTGTTCTCGCGGGTGTTGTCGGCGATGGCGACCAGGGCGTGCAGCACGGTGTTGCCGCGGGAGTCCTGGCGCCGCAGGTCCGCCTGCTTGTGCCCGTTCTCCGCCAGGTAATGCACGATGTGGGGCTGGTTGGTGCAGGCGGCCAGCGAGAGGGGCAGCTCGCCTGCCGAGGGAGGCAGTTCGCTCGGGCGCTCCGGCCCGGAGCACCGTGCACGGCCCCCCCCCCCCGCCGCCCCCCGCGCCTCGGCTCACCGAAGTAGAAGTAGCCGCCCTCGTCCTTGGGCTGGAAGAAGCGCCCGCGGGCCTGGGCGTGCACGTCGGCCCCCTTCTCCACCAGCAGCTCCACGTAGTGCTTGCAGCGGCGCTCGATGGCGATGTGCAGCGCCGTCTGACCTGCGGCGCGGGGCCCTCAGCGCCCGGCCGGCCCCCGCCGCGCCCCCGCCGCGCCCCGCCGCGCCCCGCCGCACCTCGGTAGTAGACGTCGCGGAAGGGCGAGTTGATGAACTCGCGCGTGTTGCCCGTCCTCTCGGCGACGTCGAGCAGCACGGGGATGGTGTCGTTGCGGCCGCCGCTGAGGTTGAGCAGCGCCTTGGGCAGGCAGGTCTTGCCCGTGGAGGGCTCTGCGGGCGCGGGGCGCTGAGCCGGGGGGCACCGCCCCGGGGGGCACCGCGCCGGGGGGCAATGCAGCGGGCTGCACCGCGCCATGGGGCAATGCACCGGGGGGGCAATGCACCGGGCTGCACCGTGCTGGGGGGCAATGCCAGGCTGCACCGCGCCATGGGGCAATGCCAGGCTGCACCGCGCCGGGGGGCAATGCACCGGGCTGCACCGCGCCATGGGGCAATGCACCGGGGAGCAATGCACCGGGCTGCACCGCGCCGGGGGGCAATGCACCGGGGGGCAATGCACCAGGCTGCACCGCGCTGGGGCAGGGGGACGGTCCCGGGCTGCTCACCTCGAAACTCCTCGTCGGTCAGGCGCTTCTTGTGGGCCAGCAGGAAGGCGAGGAGCCCGTCGAGGCCGGCCGGGGACCCGCGGGAGACGATGTCGAAGAGGATGGGCCTGTTGAAGACCTTGAGGACGGGCGGCGGGCTGGGGGCCGGAGCCTTGGGGCCCTGCGCCGGCTTCCTGCAAGGCAAGTGGCCGGGATGCAGCTCGGCGGGGGCGTCCCGCCGCTGCGGCCCCCCATGCCCGGCCCCACCAACCCCTCCCTCCGGGCAGGTGACGCGGCGGGTCGTGTCCCCACTCCGTGCCTCAGTTTCCCACCAGTGCAACGAGCTGGAGGCTGCCGGGGAAAGGGCGCAGAAGCCCCCGCGGCCCCAGGTGCAGCGGCACGGCTCTGGCCCCGCTCCCGGCCCTGCGGCCCTCTCGGAGCAGGATATTCCTGCCGGACGGGTTGGCAGGGGCTGGGCGGCTGCCAGGGGCCTCCGGAGCCAACCCTCGCCCGGGCTGCCGGGAGCTCGGCGCTGCCCCGGCCGTCTGGGGCCCGGCGCTGTGGGGGCAGCAGCTTTGCCGTTGCTGCTATGAAAGGCAACGGCAGGGATGTCTCAGCCCTGGCAGCGGCACCGCGGGATGCAGCCTGGCACTGCGGGATGCAGCCTGGCTCCACGGGATGGAACCTGGCTCCCTGGGATGCAGCCCGGCACTGCGGGATGCAGCTCGGCTCCCTGGGATGCAGCCCAGTCCCGTGGGACGCAGCCCAGCTCCGCCGCCCCAGCTGCCCCCCGGGCTCGGCCAGGTGGGCAAAGACCCCCCTCTCGGCGGCTGCTCCCCGCCAGCCCTCGCCCCGGGTGGCTGCCGCGTGCAGTTGCCCCCCCTGCACCATCGCCCCGTCGTGCCCGCAGCCCGCTGCAGCTCCCGGCATCTCCCCGCCGCCGGCACCGGCACCCCGGGCTCCCGGGGCCCCCACCCATGGCCAGGTGCCGCCGTGCCGGGCGGGTGCCGGCGGGGAGGCCGCGGCACAGGCCGGCATTGTGCGCCCGGCGGCGGCGGGGGCCCCCCCTTCCCGTCCCGCTCCGCTGGCGCGGCCGGAGGGCGGAGGCCTCCTGAAAAGCCCATTGATGGCGGCGGCGAGGCCGAGCGCGGCCGGGCTGCCAGCGAGGCCGGGCGGAGCGGGGCGGCGCACAGAGCCCTCTTTCACCGGGGCGGCGGCGGCAGCCGAGGGCTCGCCAGCGCCCGGGGGGCATCCCGGTCCCCTCGCTCCTGCGAGCCCGGCCCTGCGTCCCCACGGCCCCATGTCCCCGCATCCCTGTGTCCCCACAACCCTGTGTCCACGCATCCCCGCATCCCCATGTCCCCGCATCCTCACGTCCCTGCATCCTCACGTCCCTGCATCCTTGCGTTCCCCACATCCCCACGTTTCCGCATCCCCGCATCCCCTCATCCCTGCATCCCTGTGTCCCCTCATCTCTGCGTTCCTGCGTCCCCATGTCCCCGTTTCCTCATGTCCCCACATCCCCATGTCCCCACATCCCTGCACCCCCACGTCCCCATGTCCCTGCATCCCCATGTCCCCATGTCCCCATGTCCCCGCATCCGCTCATCCCCGCATCCCCCTGTCTCTGCGTCCCTACATCCCCTCACCCGTGTCCCCTCATCCGTGTATCCCTGCATCCCCACATCCACGCATCCCTGCGTCCCCATGTTCCTGCATCCCCACATCCCTGCATCCTCGCATCCCCGCCCCCCGTGTCCCTGCATCCCTGTGTCCCCACATCCCTGCGTCCCCGCATCCCCACATCCCTGCGTCCCCACATCCCCACATCACCGTGTCCCCACATCCCTGTGTCCCCACATCCCTGCATCCCTGTGTCCCCGCATCCCTGCATCCCTGTGTCCCCACATCCCTGCATCCCCACATCCCTGCATCCTCACATCCCCGCCCCCCGTGTCCCTGCATCCCTGTGTCCCCATATCCCCACATCCCTGCGTCCCTGCATCCCTGCGTCCCCGCATCCCCGCATCCCCGTGTCCCCACATCCCTGTGTCCCCACATCCCCATGTCACCGCATCCCCATGTCCCCGCATCCTTGCATCCCCACATCCCCACATCCCTGCATCCCCGCATCCCCACATCCCCGCATCCCCGCATCCCCATGTCCCCGCATCCCCGCGTCCCCGCATCCCCGCGTCCCCACGTCCCCACGTCCCCGCATCCCTACATCCCCGCGTCCCCGCGCCCCCGGTACTCACTCGGCCACCCGCCTGCGCCAGCGCCTGTTCTCGCTGGGGTGGTGGCGGTAGGTGCCGTAGTCGAAGAGCGAGTCCATGGGGGCCTTCTTGGGCGCCGGCACCACGGCCGACTCGTAGATGGTGGCTTCCAGCAGCTCCATGGGCTTGGGGGCTCCTTTCCGGAAGGCGCCCTGGAACTTCATCCGCAGGTTCTGCTTGCCGTCCCCGGCGCCGGGGGGGCCCCGGGCCGCCTCGGCGGGCGCCGCCGCCTCCTCGCCCTCGAAGAGGTTGGCCAGCGAGGAGAGGGGGAAGGCGTCGCCGTGCAGCGAGCCGTCGTCGCCCGGGCCGTCCCCGGCCTCGCGGGGGGGGTCCTCGGCCTCGGCCATGCCGCGGGCCGGCCTGCGGGGCACCGCGGTCAGCCCCCGCGACAGCCTCCCGCGGCGGCCGCCGGCACCTCCGGAGCGGCCGGGATGGGGCACGGAGCAGGGCCGGATCCGCCACCCGCGGAAGGAAACCGCTCCGGGACCCACCCCGGCTGCGGAGCCCCCGGAGCGCGGGGGAGGAGGAGGAGGAGGAGGAGGAGGAGGAGGAGGAGGAAGGTGGCGGCGGCGGCGGGGGGGCCAGCGCCCGGGAGGGTGCCGCGGCGGGAGGGAGCAGGCAGTGCCCGGGAGGAGGAACGACGGGTTTCGGTTGCAAAGAGGGAAACCAGACTTCGGGCAACGTGTTGCGGAGAGCAGCGTGCAGCGACCCCGGCACCGCCGCAGCGCCTGCCCCCGGCCTGGCTGCCCCCAGAACCGCCCCGGCGAGGCCACGCTTGCAGCCCAGCGCGGCCTGCGTCCCCCGAGCCACGCTGCCAGCGCCGCGCCCAGACCCGGCCTCCGGGTCGGGACAGAAAAAGCAGCCCGGGAACGTGTCATTTGCCGCCCGGCCGCAGGCTGAGCCGCAGCCGCAGCGCGGGGCCCCGGGGCTCCCTGCTCGTTAGGCAGCGTGGCACCAGGGCGGCCGGCGCGGTGTCTCCGCGGGCACCGTCCCCTCCGCGAGGAATTCCCCCGGGGCTGCGAGAGCGGTGCCGGCCGGGGGCTCCGGCAGCGGCGGCCTGGACACGCGCCAGCGCCCGGGGCGTTGCACCAGCCCGGGCACCTCGCTTCCCCCAGCCCGGCTGGAAATCCCGGCCCAAACCGCAGGCAAAGCACAGCTTTGCAGAAGAGCTGCAAGGGCAGAGCCCAAATATAGCCCGGACGGCGCACCGCGAGCCCGGCCCCGGCAGGGCCGCAGGAGGGGCCCCGGCCGCCGGCAGCGCTGCAAGCGGGGACAGCCTCGCCGGGGAGCACGCTGCCGGCTATCCCGTTCCCCCCGCTATCCCGTGCCCCCCGCTATCCCGTGCTCCCCACCATCCCGTGCTCCCCGCTATTGCACGCTGCTGGCTATCCCGTGCTCCCTGCTATCCTGTGCTCCCCACCATCCCGTGCTCCCCGCTATCCCGTGCTCCCCACCATCCCGTGCTCCCCGCTATTGCACGCTGCTGGCTATCCCGTGCTCCCTGCTATCCCGTGCTCCCCGCTATCCCGTGCTCCCCACCATCCCGTGCTCCCCGCTATCCCGTGCTCCCCGCCATCCCGTGCTCCCC
Organism: Dromaius novaehollandiae; assembly: GCF_036370855.1. Classification (NCBI taxonomy): domain Eukaryota; kingdom Metazoa; phylum Chordata; class Aves; order Casuariiformes; family Dromaiidae; genus Dromaius; species Dromaius novaehollandiae. The sequence continues at coordinate 2,040,144 of NC_088114.1, read as the reverse complement.
GCCATCCCGTGCTCCCCACTATTGCACGCTGCCTGCTATCCCATGCTCCCCGCTATCCCGTGCTCCCCACCATCCCATGCTCCCTGCCATCCCGTGCTCCCCGCCATCCCGTGTTCCCTGCTATCCCGCGCTCCCCGCTATCCCACTGTCCCTGCCATCCTGCTGTCCCTGCCCTCCTGCTGTCTCCACCATCCTGCCGCTTCCCACCGAGGAGGCGGCTGCAGCCGGCGGCCGGCGTGCAAAGCGCCTGCGCTGCAAGGGTCAACCCGCGCACACAACATATCCATGCGGATTTTGCACCTCCACGCTCCCGGCAACCTGATCTCCCTGGCATTTCCCTGGGGGGGGGGGGCCTGCAGCACCTCCACCCCGGGCCGGGGGCTCCTGCCGGGAGCATCCGCGGGCGGAGGGGCACCAAGCACAGCCCCCCCCCCCCCTTGCAGCCAGCTCGGTGCCGCTCGGCTGGGACGTGGCAGGGCTCAGGGCTGCCCCTGCCCCCCCCGTGCCCACTGCTAGGGACACATCTGCCTCCAGGGCCCGGCCACGGTGACACTTGGTGGGAAACCCCCCCCCAAGCCAGGTCGGAGGGTCCCCGTGCACCGCCGTCGGCTTCGAGCAGCAGGACGCAGCTGCCGGGGAGCAGCGCGGGAGCAGCGCGGGGGCCCCGGCCCCCCGCCAGGCCCCATCCCCGGGAGCCGAGGCCAGGCAGGGCAGGGCAGGACGGGGCAGGCACCAGCCACCCTCCCGGCAGCTCATGGGGCGGCGGCCGATGGAGAAGCCAAAGGGAAGCGCGGGGCAGGAGCGGAAAACGCAGGTAGGGGGGTGAGAGCGAGCGCCGGTGTCAGCGGCCCGTGGAGGAAGTTTGCTTTGGAAATTACGGGCTCGCCGACCCGTCCCGTAAGCCCAGACGGTCCCCCGGGCCCGGGCGCTGCCTGGAAAGGTGGTGTCAACGGGGTTTGACTTGGCTCCTTACTTATTTGGGTTTTTATTTTACAGATTTCCTCACCCCGCGGAGCGAATGAGTCAACGCGCAGCTCGCTCCTCCGTGATGCTCGCGGGCACCACCACGCTCGCTCGCACCCAACGCTGGGGCGCGGGGCCGGGACATGGGGTCGGGATGCACTGGGATGCGGGGCCAGGGCTTGGGGCCGGGATGCACCGGGATGCGGGGCCAGGATGCACCGGGATGCACCGGCACGTGGGGCCGGGATGCATCGGGACGCAGGGCCAGGACACGGGGCCAGGACGCGGGCAGGGCCACCGAGCTGCAGGGCTCCAGGTAGGAGTGAATCAGTTAAACCACATTACGTCCGCGTTCAGCCCCGGTGGAAACTCTCCGCCTGAATCAAAGCAGCCCCAATTAGCTGCAGCTCCTTTCCAAAACAAACAGCCCTGACTGGGCCGCATTCACCTGGGCGAGCGCGGCCGCGCATCGGCTCCGGGCGGCTCAACAAGCGCGGCTCTGTCTGCAGCCCTCGCCCGCGGGCTCCCCGCGCCAACGCGCCCCGCACCGGCATCTGGCACGAGCGGCGGCGTCACGGCGGCCCGGCCACGGAGCCTCCCCGTCCGTCCCCGTCCCCGTCGCGCAGCTCTCCGGCAGAGACCCCGACACCGGGACGGCAGCGGGGCAGAGCAGCTCCCGGGCGGCCGGGCCTGGGGACGGGCTCAGACCCACCGCGGTGTCCCCCAGCCCTGGGGACGGGGCAGCTTCCACCCGCCCCCAGGCAGCTTTTCCAGGTGCTCCGGGCGGATGGAGTGGTCAGAGCCCCCCGGGCCCAGGCGGCCCCCGGCCGCACCGCAGGGGCTGGAGCCCCACCGGGACCCACAGCCCCCGCCCGACCCCCCGGCCCCGCTGTGCTGCTGGGGGCTGAGCCCCGGGGCTCAGTCCTGCCCCAAACCCCCCCGGTGCCCCCCCGGCCCCGGTGCAGCCCCCCGCCCCGTACCGCACACGTCCCGCGAAGGGTCCCGCCGCCGCCGCCGCCGGTGGCCGTGGGCTGGTCCCAGCTGCTGCCCGCCCCGGCGGCTGGGGGGGGGGGGGGGGGGGCGGCGCGTCCCGGCCCGCCCCGCGCAGGGGCTGGTCCTGGTCCTGGTCCCAGCCCTGGCGCTGAGCGCTGCCCGCCGTCGGGGGGGCCCGGGGACGCCGGGTCCCCGTGCTCTCGCTAACCCGCAGTGCCCAAGGGGCAGCCACCACGACAAGGTCCCCAACGCGCTCGGGGACTCGCTGTCCCGGCCACCGGCCACCCCGCGCGGTTGGGGACCCGCGTCCGGCACCTCCCGCGCATCACGCTGACACACGGCTGAGGGTGCTCCGGTCCCCAGGGATCCCGGCAGAGGCCAAAGAGCATCCGCTAGACACTGCTGCCAGCCACGCTTCATTTCCCACAACACGTTAGAAATGAACAGCGGTAAGGACTGGAAACACCCATTTTTCTCTTTTGTACAAAGCTTGTGAAATTCTGAGATGACTTGGGATACCGTTGTTTTATTGCTGTATTCCCCATAGAAAATTATTTTTTAAAAAACGGGCTATCCACTGCAGATCCACAGCAGAATCAGTCATCTGCCAGCGGGCAAGAGCCCTGCTTGTCACAGTGATTAAGACGTAGGTAGTAATCGTTGCACCTCATTCTCAGCTGTCCAAGTGCTGTGCAGGCGTTAGGCTTTGTAGTTCAGCTCCGCGTTCATTTTTATATACATTTCATAGATCGCATCCAGGATGGGGGCGACCCTCGATACAAACTGATGGATCTTCTCTATGGTCTCCTCCTCCTTCAATTCTTTACCCTTCTCTAAAGCCTTAAGCAAATCCGACTTGTAGGGAAGAGCATAGACTGAGCCCTACAAAACAGGGGGAAAAGGGTAAGACGGTTAGAAGAGAGCTCTGCGGCAGCGGCAGCCGGGGAGAGCACCTGCCGCGGGAGGGCCGGTCCCACAAAGCTGATAAACGCCCCGAGCTTGTCAGCTTGTGCGGAAACCTTCAGTCCAGAGCAGCTTCCTCCGCACACAGCACCCTCCGAGCCACCCATCCCAGCACACCGCCACCGGCACCGCCGGCAGGGCCCCGCTGCGCACAAGCCCCTTGTGACAGACCCCTCTTAGGTTCTGCTCCCCTGCGTCTCCGAGCCAGGGCCAGGACTCCCCGGGGCTCCCGGGCCGACCGCAGCGGTAGCAGCCTCCGACCGGGTGCCCCAAACAGCCACGGCGCTGGGGGAGGCCTGCTGGAGCCTCGCCAAGGCTCCCCGGCAGCGCTGTCCAGAATAAATGACGGGTCTCTGCCTCTAAGCGTGGTCCCAAGCCCTTAGTTATCCCAAAGCAGGTCCCTGCTCAGAGCTACGAGCGCAGAGCGTTTGGCCGCAAAGAAGCGCCGCTTCGGCCAGGCTCCGCGGCAGCCCCAGCGGAGAAGCAGACACTCACGGTGAAGAGCTTTTGCAACATCCAGCCGTGGTATTTCTTCAGAGCAATCTCATAAGCTTTCAAGGCGTTCACTCTGATGAGGTTCGGGTGCTCCTCATCCCTCTCACCATCAGAGATGCTCTGCAGCAGAACTAGCATGAACTTCAGGCCCCTGTGTGGAAAGCAGAGCTGTCAGGCACGGAAACTGGCCACGTCCGCTGGATGAGACCCTTCCTAGGCGCCTGCAGGTTCCCGTGCTCCCGGCAAAGGCAGGCCCCGCGGGGCGCCTGGATGACTCCAACGAGCACAGGGCTCCTGTGTTTGCGATGCCGCCTTCAGCAAGGCCATCACCCGAGTTATCGCACCTGCTACGCGCTCACGAGCCCCGTGTGGTCCAGCCACTTCCAGAAACCCGTGGCTCAGGCAACATCCCGCTCGGAGGAGGTTTAAGCAAGTGGCGAAGCCTCAAGGCCAGCTGGAGTTTAGTGGAATGTAAATACGTGTTCATCTGAACAGTCAAAAGGAGAACATCGGCCAAGGTCAGACCTTTAAACACACTGCTGAACTCCAGCACGAGCGGAGCTGAGACCTGCCTGGCTCAAGGAGCTCGGCGCTTTTCTGCTGGCGCGGCCAACGCGTCAGCCTGCTCCCGCGAAACACATCTCCCCTTGCTGCCTCGCTCAAGCCCAGCCCAAAGGGACTGACCAGGCCTGGGCGGTTTGGACTCCGAGGCCGAGACACCCTCCACACCCAGAGCAAACGGTCCTCAAGGAAGGGGCACACGCCAGCATTTCTTTAGCTAGTCCAAAGCCAGGGCAGCAGGTATTCTCTGCAACAGCCTCCCGTCGGCATTCGAATCGCTCCTTGAGCACGAGACACACCCCAGAGCCCAGCACAGCTTCTGACGCCGTGAGTCACCTTTTCAGCCACATCAGCGCCAGCGTTGCGCCCGTCTTGGGCCACGCCGAGCCGTACATCTCCTTCTCCACTTCCAGGATGTTCTGCAACGTCTTGAACTTGGCAGGGTTGGATTCATAAACCGCTCGGATTTTCTGAAACGATCACAGAAGGGAGCCGTCAGGTTTGGAGTCTCCGGGGAAGGAGAGCAGCGGGGTTAGCGCTCTCAGCCGCTTACGGCGGCAGCTCGGGCAGACGCGTCCCGCGATGCTTGCAGCAAGCACCACAGCTGCTAGCTGGTGGTTTCGCTCATAAACCCAGCTAATAAACGTGACCGAGAACAGCCACTGCAGGGCCCGGAAGCCCCCATGGAAAGGAGCCCTTTCGAACACCTCCGGATCTTGCCTCTCCATTCCCAAAGCATCTCTGCCTCAGCGGAGTTCACCCCGTCCAAGTACGCCTGACGCAGGAGGAGGTGCGTTAGAGGGACCGGAGCGTAGGTGAGGAATCAGAGCTCTCGTGCACCCTTTCATACCTTGATATTCCCGGCTAGGTCTGCTTTGACCGGCGAGTACACGATGGGTGTCCCGAGGCAGTCTGCGGGAGCAGAGGGAGAGGAAAACCGGTCATTAGGGCCACACAAGAGACGCCACAAAGCCAACAAGCTTCACCTTAGCAGCAGGCAAAAGGCACCAAGAGACACGTGGATCAGGCTGGAAGGGGCCGCTCAGGTTTCACGCAAGGCCCCGGGAGCAGCTGCTCTGGGAGGGGGTTGCCAGGATGCGACGGAGCAGGGATGCGAAATTTGGGCCGAAAGAGCAGTCGTTTAGCTTTGCACTCATCTCCCAACCCCAACGACATGCAGAGCCTCCGAGGACCGGCCAGCACTCTCGGGCTGGGAGCGTGTTACCCCGAGGGAGCTAACGCAGCGATATCCCGCGCTAAACACGCAGCGACGACGCTGCTTTCGCGGAGGGAAGCTGCTCTCGGGGGGCCGCCGCGGTGGGGGCTGCTCCGGGCACCGCCAGCACTACTCGCCGCCGGCTCCAGAGCCTCCGCTCTCCCGAAACTCGGGGGATTTCGCAGACCAGCACCGCCCGCTCCCGCGGCACTCAGGACCCCTCCTGCCAGCGACCAGCCCACACCCTGCTCCAGCCTCTCGCAGTGCCGGCAGCATAATAGCGGACATTGTGGGAGGCCGGCAGCTCCCGGAGCAGGACGGCACCGGCTGCCGCGGCGCGAGGGCGGTCGCGCAGCACCAGGCCGCAGCAGCGCGGGGGGCAGCCGGGCGGGGGGGGCTGCGCCGGGCCCCACCACCGGTACCAGCGAAAGGCCGGGGCTGTCCCAGCGCCGCCACGAGCGCGGCCCGGCGGGACTCGGCACCGCGGGCCCTCGAGGCCGAGCGCCCCAAGGCAGCGGGGCCGCTCGGCGTCACGGCGGGCGGGGGCTCCGCGAGGCCGCCCCGGGCTTCGCCAAACCGCGGCACACGCCGACGGCCCGTTCGACGCCCTGCGCCGAGACGGGGGTTTAGGGGGAGCTGGCGAGGACGAGGGCCGGCTCCCGGGTGCGTCTTGGCGCGGCTGCTCGGCGGGTTCGACGGGCCGCTGCCGTCTGCCTGGCCCGGGGCGGCCGTGATGCAACGCCGGCTGCGCTGGGGCCTGCCTCGACGGAGCCCGGCACCGGGACGGGGGAGCCGGGGGGGCACGGGATGGGGGACACCCAGAGCAGGGACGGGGGGGGGACACCCAGCACCGGGACAGGGGGGAAACCAGCACCTTGGGGCCCCCAGCACCGGGATGGGTTGGGGGGGGGGACACCCAGGACTTTAGGTGCCGCAGCACTGGGATGGGACAGGATGGGGGGAGACACCCAGGACTTCGGGGGCCTCCAGCACCGGGAGAGGATGGGGGGGGACACCCAGGACTTTGGGGGCCCCCACCACCAGGATGGGATGGGGGGGGACACCCAGCACCTCAGGGTCCCAGCACAGGGACAGGGGGGAACCCAGCACCTTGGGGCCCCCAAGGGGGGGACACTCAGGACTTTGGGGGCCCCAGCACCGGGACGGGATGGGGGGGGACACCCAGCACGGGGACAGGGGGGAAACCAGCACCTCGGGGCCCCCGGGACAGGACGGGACGGGGGGGACACCCAGGACTTCGGCGGCCCCGGGCACCGGGACGGGACGGGGGGGCCCCAGGAGTAGGGACCCCCCGGGCAGGGCCACCCGCAGCCCGGGACGGCTCGGCCCGGTGTGGCAGCGGGTCCGAGCCCTGCCGCTCTGCCCGGGCCCCGGTAGCCGGTGTCCCGGTCCCGCGGCCCCCGGCCACCTGTCCCCCCCGGCGGCGGGCGGCCCGGCGGCTCACCGAAGAAGGGCGGCAGGTGCGCCACGGCCTCCAGGAAGGGCAGCGTCTCGATCTGCCTGTCGGCCGGCAGCGGCTTGAACTCGTGCTCCAGCAGCAGCGCCATGGCCCGCACCGCGACCGGCACCGCGACCGGGACCGGGACGCGAACCGGCAGCGCGAGCCGAACCGGCAGCGCCACTGCCGCGCGGGGCGGGGCGGGGCGGGGCGGGGCGCAGCCGCCAGACCCCCGAGCGGCCCGAGGCCCCGCCCCTACCAATCGCCGCGCACGGCCCGCCCCACCGCCAGCCAATCAGGCCTCGGGGGCGGGCCTCGCCCCACGGCCGGGGCGGGGGTGGGCACGGGGCGGGGTCGCGACGCGGCCTGTCGCGACAGAGCCGGCGAGGCGGCCCTCGGAGCGGTTGCGAAGAGCTGTGGAAATCTGGGCCTGGAGCCCCGACGGCGCGTGGAAATCAGTGTCGCCCTGGCGACGCGTGTTGGCAGAACTGCTTGCTCCTCTTCCTTCTTTATTTATCCTCTCTTGGCCCCGCACCAGACGCCCCTTTCCTGGCCTTAACGAAGCCTTCTCATCTAGTTGTTAATTATTTAGGGAGGATAAATTTTTTATATAGGCCAGATGGTTTGATTAGCACATAGCTCACTGTCTCGGCGAGATCCGGCGTATGCTAAATAAACAAACAAACCTAAACCCTAACACGCAAGTGATTCATTTTAAGCATCTCTCCCAAAAGTTGGAGGTGGGAAAATCACATCAAATTCTTGCCCAGAGAGGTCTGAATTTGCCCAGTTACTTCGTCTCCACAGCTGAAGGAAGAAAAGAACATCGTGAAATGAAAGTTGAGGGAGAAGAGACAGTAAGAAATGCAGAAAAACTGATTAAATCTATTAAGACTGGATTTGGGGAGGGCATTTGTCAGTGACAGGGTCCCAGATATTTTTTACCACGCCGTTCTTGAAAAAGAAGTCACGGGAGGGTACTGATCTTTGCTCATTCGTCTTAAGAGATGTTATCACGCGGAGAAAAATAAAAAGTTGGCTGAGCAGGAGCACGTGGAGGGTGTTGGCACGGTATCACCAGGAAGGGCAGGAGCCGCGGGAGCCGCGCTGCCGGGCTTCCCCTGGCTCCGACGGTGCAAACATCTCCCCCGCTCCTACGCCGCGAAGCACAGGAGCCACGCTCGGTCCGATGCATGCTGCGGTGTGCCCGAGCCCAACCTCCCCTGTTTCTCACTGACGTGTGATTTGAACGTTTCCGATTAATAATAAATTATCGATGTTGTTGTTTTAATGCGGCTTTTGTGTCTCGGAAGATGGAATGAAACTCCGCCGCTGGCACTGAGCCGGTGCCAGTTCTGGCACTGACAGAAACATAAACCTTTAACCTGCCTGAAATATTTACAGCACAATAAATGCTTAAAGCGCCGGAAGCTCTGAAACGGGGTAAGGTTTTAAGGCACAACAAACACCCAAGATAGCAGCAAGTATCTAAGGCGTCTCCAATAGCCCAGATCAGGGAGCCCTTTAAATCCCTTTTGGACGTCGTGGAGGTGTGGGAATGGCTCGAAGACGCTCAGGAGACGGCGGCGGCCAGGCCCGCCGGGTCGGCGAAGGACATGGGCCCGACATGGCACCAGCCCCCGCGGGCGCACCGCGCGGCGGCCGCGCTTGTCCCTCGGCGGCGCCCGTAGCCGCCCCGGAAGCGTTGCCATGGCGGCGCGGCCGTTGGTGGTGGCGCGCGGCCCCGCCATGGCGCTGGCGCCGCCGGGCCGGGCCCTGGAGTGGCGGCGGGCGCGGCAGCGCGAGCTGGCGGCGCGGAGCCGCCTGCAGTGGGAGCGGGCCAGCCGCTACTTCGCCCGCGCCGGGCTGTGCAGCGCCAAGCAGGCCCAGTGGAGCTCGCCGCGCGCCCTCCCGCTGAGGTGCCGGCGGGGGAGTGGGGGCAGGGGCCGGGGGCACCGGAGACCGGGGCTGGGCACCGGGACAGACCGGAGAGCGGGGGGGGGGGGGGATGAGGGAGCGGGGACGGGAACTGGGGGGAAGCGAAGACCGGGGGAAAGCGGCGACCGGGGGCCTCGGGCGGGGGCCGGGGACCAGAGACCGGGGGGAATCGGGGGGCAGGGGCCGGGGACCGGGGGGAGACCGGAGACCGGGGGGGGGAACCAGGGTGCAAGGGACCGGGAGGAACCGGAGACCGGGGGGAACCGGGGGGCAGGGGACAGGGGGAGACCAGACACCGGGGGGAACCGAAGACCGGGGGGGATCAGGGTGCAAGGGACCGGGGGGAACCGGAGACCGGGGGGAACGGAGGGCAGGGGACAGGGGGAGACGGGGGGGAACCGAGGGGACGGGGACCGGAGACAGGGGGGAACTGGGGGGCCGAGGACAGGGGGAGACTGGAAACGGGGGAGCACCGGCGGGACCGGAGACCGGAGGGGACGGGGGTCCCGGGGGTCCCTGACGGCCGCGCGCCCCTCAGCGCGGCGGCGGCGCGGCGGGAGGCGGCGGAGGCTGCGGCGCAGCTGGAGCAGCGGCGGGCGCGGCTGCGGCGGCTGCTGGCCGAGGAGCGGGAGGCGCTGGCGGCCGAGCTGCGGGAGCTGCGGCGCGGCCGGGGCCGGGCGCCGGGGCCCGCCGGCATGCGGCAGCGCAGCGAGGAGCTGCGGGCGGCCCGGGAGCAGCGGCGGCGGCAGGTGAGGGCGTCGCTCAGCGAGCGGCGGGGCTGGGAGGCTTCAGTGCCTGAAGTTACCGTGTGCACTGACCTGACCCCCCTCGCGTGTCTCCAGGTAGCTGAGGAGCTGCTGTACGAGCACTGGAGGAGGAACAATGCTGAGCTCCGGGAGGTGACGTTATTGCCTTCCTATTCCCTGCTGTCTTGCACTTATTAAACCCGATTTTACAATTTGAACAGTATCATGTATCCACTATTGTAGTTCATCTTGAATCACAGCAGAGCAATCGTTGGGTGTTCTGATAAGCAAAGGACAAAGAAGTAGGTAAAATGGCTTAACCGTGTAAGAACTCGCTTCAAAGCAGGCATTCTTCAAAAACCGTGAGAAATCTGTTCTGACACTGAGAACAGGTTTTCAGGGCCTGTGGCTTATGTAACCGAATATTTTTGACATTCTTGCTTTATTAAAAAAAAAAAAAAAGCTTTGCAGCAAGATTTCTGAGGTTTTGCAGCAATACAGCTCTAGCCATCTTTTCTGTATTTGGTGGATAAAATTCCTGTGTAAAAATTTCAGATGCTTTTTGAAGCTGTACCTGAAATGTCTGTAGTGCCCCTTTTTTTCTGCTGACCTGCTCCAGCTGCCACATTTCCAGTTTTAGTGTCACTGTACTGTTTCCCAGAGCTGGCATGCGGCACCGGGCCTCAGCTCGCGGTCCGGTGGAGGCTGAGGGCAGCCGGACGAGCTGTGCCGCTGCGGAGGGCCATCCCCAGGGGCTCCTGGCGCTAAGGACGTGCCGGGAGGGTCTCCAGATCGTCCCATCTCGATCTTGCTGGCAAAGAGTCCCTGGCACTAATGGTGATGCTGATACGTTGTTTTTTCCAGATTGAGTCAGAGCTGCACAAGAAGCACGTGATAGACGCTTGGGGCGATCAGCTAATGCAGAAGAAGCAGGTACGCTGGGCCCACTCGGGCGCTGCGGTCGCTGGGGGTCTCCGGTGGAATCGTGGTATCTGTGAGCAGAGGCGTGTTTTACACTACGTGCCTGTTAATGTAGTTCGCAGACACCTTGCCTTCCTGTAAGGATGTGAATAGGACGTGGAAGGAATAGGAGGATTTGCCTGCTTCTTCGTTTTGTACCCGTTGTCAAATAATGACTTATGTTGCCTTGCTCATTCCCATAACAATAGGAAGTTCTGATTTCCACAGAACAACAGTAGTTGTTAACAGGAAGGATGCTTTTAATTAAGAGTCATCATTCCTAGCTAACATACATACTATTTGTCTCCTAGAAAATCCAGTGATACTGTCTGCTAAACATGTGTTGCATGGTTGTGTGGCACTCGGTGCTCCTCTGTGACAGCTCCCTGCAGTGCACAACTGAGGGCCAAACTTCAAGAAGTTGGTGTTTGGAATATACAAATACTAGATACAATAATTTTGATTTGAAAGAATAATAAAGGTCTTCAATTAAAGAAACATTTCAGTTAACTAACAGAAATAATAATGTAGGTCTTTGTAAGAAACTGAGTGTGTTTATATACAAAACATCATTAGACTAACACCACATCACCTGTGCTTAGCATCAGAGCTGTGCGGGGTCCTGCTAAAGCTCTGTCTAGTCCAGTGTCCACTTTCAGACAGTAGTCATCAGATGGTCTTGCTTTGTCCTTATATTCTTTCCCAATATTTTGTTCCACGTTCTCCAAATACATTACAGCTTGCAGGAATCTGTGATTTGTGGATTTCCTGAGCCAGAGGTGGTTTCTTTGTGTTTAGCCTAACTTTAAACGCTGTGCTTTCTTTTGGCTCGATAAGCAAGAAGCAACTGAACAAGAAGAGAAAAAACGATATGAAAATGAATATGAAATTGCGCGGAGGGAAGCACTGGAAAGAATGAGACAAGAGGAAGAAAAGCGTCGGCTGGAAGAGAAGAAGCAAGCAGAGGCATTACTTCAACAAATAGAAGAACTGAAATTACAGGAGACGGAGGTAACCTTTAGTTTCTCCTCATTTGAGAAGGAAGTTTGTTTTTTTGCTTGTGAATACAGCAACACTGACCTGACTTTTTCCTTCCGGGTTTCTGTTAGATTGCACCAGGAACAAAGTAAGCTGTGATAAGCTGTGCATGATGTAGACCTTTGCCTTGACAGTGCCATGTTCATTGAAATCTAGTAGCCTTTATTTGCTCCTCTTGAAACGTGATCGCCGTTTTGTGTTGCATCAGATGAGAAACTTCATAGAAACTTCTGTTTGTGATACGTTCATGCTGAAGGCTTTGCTCAGCTGGAGCTGCTCACTGTCTCTCTTGTGCTATGCGCCAGTAAGACAGGAGTGAATTTAATGTGGGATATTTACTGCAAAGAGGATTTTGTCTGCTTGCAAAGGAGTCGAGTTCTTGGAACCACTCCTGCTGCTGGTGGTAAAACATGGTACAAACACATGGTACAAAGGCTGCCTCTGGGATATCTTAGCTCTTTAAAGTGCTGTTTCTTAATTGTTTTTTTCCCCTTTTTTAAAATACTAGGCAACAAAACTGAAAAAAGAACAAGAGAATTTAATAAAGCAGAAGTGGGAGCTGGAGAACTTAGAAGAAGAAAGGAAACAAATGGAAGAGCACCGGAAGAAGACAGAGCTTGGGTACAGTATAGCGTGTAGCTCATTTCAGTAGGGCTTGGATAGAATCTATTCCTGTGTCCATAATAGTACTTGCTGCATGAGGAGATACTGCAAATAGCAGTGGTAGGTTTTAAATATTTGGGTTTTCTTGATGCAAGCACCCAGAACAGCAAATGAGCAAATTACATTGGTGCAATTACTTGATTTCTGTTTGTATTAGAAGTAGCAGGAACTGCTAGCATCTCCACCTCTATTGCCTGTAATACTGCATATTGGTATATACAGTAATACAGGGCTTTAGAGTCAGTTCGAGTGTTTTCTCTTTTTTTTCTGTTTCAGTCGCTTTTTGAGGCATCAGTGTAATGCTCAATTAAAGAGACGTGCCCAGCAGATACAAGAGGAGCTGGTAAGAGGAGATCCTCCTTCATTTATGTCACAGATACTGTGCATTGAAGATGCTTGTTTCTCGGGTTTCATGTGTCTGCCGCCTCTGCCTACAGATAATTAGTCAGCAAGCCCCTTCTGGCTTGTGAACGGGGCTGGAGCACAAAGATCAGAGAAGCTGGCAGGCTGAGTGTTTTCCTGAGCACGCCCTTGACGCTGTGTCACTGATAATTTTTACACAGAGAAGCCTGGTGCACGGGTTAAGCCTGTTGCATTGCTGTTAATCTTTTGACTTTTCTTTAGGAGACAGACAGGCAAATTTTATTAGCCCTCCTGGAGAAAGAAGATGAGGATCAGCGCCTCCAATCTGCAAGACGAGAACGGGCTATTGCAGATGCTGCCTGGATGAAACGTGTCATCGAGGAACAACTCCAGTTAGAAAAGGAGAGAGAAGCAGAGCTACAGACTATTTTTAGGTGAGTCTATGCACGCTTAAAAAAAATTGAATGCTCCTCTAACGTAGAGGGTAGCTCATCTATGACCATGGAGTATACTTTTTTTTTAAACTGTAAATTAAACCTTAGAGATAATTCTTCATCTCCCCTTTAGAGAAGAAGCTAAAAAAGTATGGGAAAAGAGGGAAGAAGAATGGGAAAGAGAAAAGAAGGCCAGAGATCGTCTGATGAGTGAGGTGATGACCTTTTTTAATGACGTGTCTCTCTCCCTTCTATGAAGCCATCATTCCAGCTGTACTACTTAAAGCGAGACTCCTGAGGATTACAACCCCCTGTCAATTAGTTCAGTACCAGGGACAGAGTTTTCTATTTGTCTTTATATTTTCCGAGAACTGTTTCAACTGTCTACACTGAGATTTCTTCAGTTTTGCCTCTGAGTTTGACCCCTTTCTTGACTGATGTCTTCTCCCTTAATCCCCTCACTCCAAAAAGGTCCTTGCAGGCAGACAGCGGCAGATCCAAGAAAAGATGGAGTTAAACAGAAGGGCCCAAGAAGAGTCTGTAAAGTATCGAGAGCAACTGATTAAAGAGCTTGAGGAGGCCAAAGAACTGACTAGGCGAGAGAGAGAGCAAGAAGAGGAATTAAAGTCAGCTCGCAAACAGGAGTTGGAAGCTCAGGTACGGTTCAGTTTTCAGGTGTGTACCCCAGATGTATATGAGGTGCTGTTGCAATACACTTAGCTATTGCTTCTGGAAAGTACATGGGAAAGTACTACAGCAGAAAATGGCTTGGCTTCTGAGAGGTCAGTTAAGGAAGCTTCAGAATCTAAGTGGACAAACAGACTCTCTAGCCAGTTCTGCTGAAGTTTCCAAACACAAGTGGATTTGTCCCTTAACGTGTTAGCTAAAGACCAGGCAGACAATACTCAGTACACTCATTAAACCTGGTTGTGTTAGAAACCTTAGTGCTAGAGCGCTGCTTTGAAATGCAAGTGCAACTTCTGGAGTAGTCTGTGCGTCTGTGATCTAGCTTTAATAGCCCACATCTCTGCTACCCTTAGCTGACAGAACGCCACTTACAAGAACAAGAAGAGCAGCAGCGCCAGAGAGAGGAAGAAGAAGAAGAGAGATTAATAAAGCAGCACTGTGAGGAGTTAGTGCAGCAAGAGGCCAAGCGCATGGCTGAGCAAGGATATCGCAACAGGGTAAATACCATTATGGGAAATCCTACACTTACAGCATCATAATACTTAAGCATATCAGGAAGTGTGACAATCCTCATGTAAGCAGGATTTTTATTATTTCTAATCGGTAGCTTAGTTGCCCTGCAGTGCCAAAGGAGAATGCTAGACCCATTCTTTCCCTTGGAGCTATTTTTAACAGAACTCTACAGCTCTGTCTCATGAAATGCTTTTCTCTTTTGCTGATACTGATGATTAAAGTCCTAACTTTCTTAATTTTTGAGGCAGACTTCTTGCTACTGCCTTAAATGACATTCTAATTATTCTAGCCCTTAGCAGCTGCAATAGAACAGTTGCTACAGCGCATCTCAGAGCTGTTTAGTATTTTTCCCTCTTTATCACATTCTGTCTAGTTCCAAAAACTAAGCTGTATTTGAATTAAGCTGCTTAAAAGCCTCATGCCAAGCAGATCACATTTTTCATTCTAAATGATGAGCTACTGTATGGAGTAGCTTGCTTCTTAGTAATTTATTAGATAGTAGTTAAAAGAACCAGAGAAGTGTGGAATTGGATGGTATTGCCTTAAATTCTCAACCCTTAAAAGTTACTGATAGATTTTTCTTTAAAGACTATCTGTACTGTATGTATTTTCTCTGCATGCTTAATAGCACATGTATGGAAGATTAATTCTAGAGTCCTTAAAGTGTGCATGACTTTTTGTTTTGACTCCATTAGCTCTACAGTCATCCAAAAGCAGCATGGACCTGAAGATTCCTCTCCTTTATACTTCAGGAATGAGCAATGAATGAATCTGCATACTACAAAAAGAAAATTCTGAGGAATCAAGAAACTCCTTATATAATGATGGTTTTGGAATCACCCACAATGACTCTAAGACTACATGGAGTAGAAATAAGATATCTGAAATTATTTAGCTGTGGCCTAGCTGAACAGCAGATCACAGTTCTGCTGGCTCCAGTGAACTGAGAGGTGTGAGCATGCATTTAGGACTCCACCCTGAACTGCTTCAGTTACTTTCTGTTCAGGAGTTGTGATGTTTTATTTTAGTACATGCTACAGTGAATCAAAACATTCAACAGGAAGAACAGCAAAGGAAATAAAACTTGCAGTTGGTTGTAAAAATATGAAAGAATGCCCACCTGCTGCAGAGCAGTGACTCTAAGCCACTATGGGTTGCGTGTTGTATTTAAAGTCAAACTCCTACCTCTGAAAAGCAGTATGTACCCTAGAAGCCCAGCTATTGCTTCATAACATATATTGCAAATCAGTGAGATAGATAATGCATGCTGTAGCGCTACTTCTTAATATGTCAGTTCAGTTCCACTTCAGAATGTGTTGAGGACTTCAGTAAAGGATTTTTTTCTTGTTTTTACAAATAATGAGTAATTGCAAGCTGAACAACTGTTAGTTTCCTTATATAAGCAAACTGCTGCAGCCACAGGAGCGTGCGAGTCTTAGCGATAATGCACTTCACTCCTTGATGTCATTGTGGGCAATGGCAGCTTAAGCTCAGGCCAAGCACTTCCCTGGTAAAGCAGACTCAAATCTGTGCAAGTCACGTTGCCATAGGAGTGTTAGACGTTCGTGCTATTTTAGCACTGTAGCCTTTACTCAACTAATGGAACTTTTTCAGTATCTTTTCTTCACAAAACAAGCAGTCAAATAACCCAGAATAATTTTACACGACGAAATGATTTTAGCATTTTATAGTAATACAGTAAACAAAAGATTGTCAGAAGGTACAGCCAGAATGACACTGATAAATACAAGTTTGTGAAAAGGCATTTTCACTTTCCTATGCAGCATTTTGTCGGGGGGGGGAGGGAGGGGGAAGAAAGATCAAATCATAAAATAAAAATCACCTTTGTTGTTTCAGGTATTGCAGTATCCTCTGACCTGCAGTGCTACATAACTTGAGGGCTAATGTACTACTTAGTTCCACAATTATTTTTGATACACTCTGCCTGGTTGTGAAAAGACCTGATAAAGCACATGAGCATTTGCTCAGACCATGCTTCTGTTCTAGTGATAGCTAAGAAAATTTCATATCCCACATCAAACTGGCTCTGGAGCAATGACAAACGGTGATGATGACCAATCTAGAACAGGCATTTGTCCGGAGAAGGTGGAGTTTACCAGCAATGTTGTTTATGTGACAGAATGGGAAATTGACTGCAGTTTGGCCATAAATTATTTTAGAAAATCTGTAGCTAGTGTAGTGAGAACAAGAGCTTGCAGTTAAAGTTAGCTTTTGTTTTGGCACAGGCAAGTTTAAACAACTGATAACTAGAAATCAGGTAAGGATATGTTAAAGAAAAGCATATAATGATGTCCTGAGAGATTCAAAAATACCATCCACAAAAATCTTTCAATGATGCCAATTTAAAAGAAAAAAAATCTTAAAAGGAGATTATGTACTGATAATTCTGAAACAGGTTTTAAATATTTATTTTCTACAGTTCTAATCCCAGCCTGTTTGCATTCCTGCAAATCTAGAAACAGTTCTAGGATTCAGAAGTGCAGGAAGAAAAGAGAGATCATGAGGAGGATTAATTTACTAGATTTTCATCTAATCTCTCTCCATCCCTCTTCCCTCAAACTTAAAATACTTTAAAAAGGCAGCTATTTACAACATTTAAGAATCCAACAATACTGTGGCACTTGGGCAATGTTTGTATGTACACACAAACGCAAGTATGATTTTAAAAGGAAAGAACCACTGAAGTTTAGTTCTTGTTTGTTAACCTAAACATGGCAGATTTTCACCAGAAAGCCTTAAAGAATAATGCTAGAATATGCCAGACCTGTCTATGGAAAAACAGATAGCCATTTCTGAATCAAGTGTTTCAGTGAAGACTGGCTGAATATTCACATATAGACGGACAATATGACAACACTTACATAGATACTGCTGGCTAACAGAGAGAGGGCAGAGAATATAGCAATATATGTATAGTTTGTGGTCCTATAATTTTTGGAACTAGAGGAAAGAGTCATAAGATTACTTATAACAAGGAAAGGTCTTCTGTTTGGTGGAAAACTCACATTTCACAAGCTTTGCCATGTTTATATGTTAATAGGCATGACATGCGGGATTTATGAAATCTTGTAGCATCAAAAATATCAAAATACTCATCAACTGGGGTTTTGCTTTGAAAAAGCAGCTGACTACAACTCATCTGTTCTCTCATTTCAGTTAGCAAATCAAGATCTTTTTCCTCTGAACTCCACAACACTTGTGGAGCAACAAAGCAAGCAAAGTTGTCAAAACACTCAACCAGATGAAAAATTATTGTAAGATCAATTTCCATCCTCACTGTTGTGCAGCCCCACTACAGACAGCAGCACTGATGTGTCCGTCATGATCCTTCCGATGTTGTTTTCAGATCACTGAAACAGCTCTGGGGTCAAGCTGGTAAGGTAAAACACTTTCCCATATTAACTACTGACATGTCATTATCTCTGTTTCGTAAGTTTGATTTTCAGCTAAAGCACTGCTTTAAGTAGCTACCAGTTAAACTGACATGACAGGCTATTTGAAAATGACAGCACACTTTCACATGGGACACATTAGGAGGCAAAATATCACTGATTCTTCATGGAATTTAGACTCCTAAGGAACTATCATTTTTGAAAGTATGGACTTACACAATTTTTGGAAATTTTTATAAACTTAGGAATTGAAAAAAATGAAACATACACTGACATTTGTTATCTATCTACATTTCTGATAGGTGACTGATCTTGAGTTATTCCACATGTAGCTTGTCAAATTTTGAGAACTTTGCATGAAAGTTCCTGGATATAAAATCTTTCCACACTTGGATACACTGAGGTACAAAGGCAATATACTATGGCAGACATAGCTTCCTTTGAACTGGCACTCTTCTAATTTCCTTTTTTTTTTTCCCCCCATAATTATCACAGAGATCTTCAGTAAAATTGCTTCTCAATAGATATTGAATAATGCTGCTACAAACAAAATTTTGCCTTGAAGATGACACTAAATGGTAATAAAATTCTGTAGGAAACTTCAGAATGAGTTACTAAATCAGAAACAAAGGATAGTATTTTAACCACTAATGCCCTAAAGTAACATCAAACATATATATTAATGGCATAGTGACAACTAAAAGAAATAACTATTAAATTTTAAATTCCTTCCAAAACAGATAAAGTGACAAAAGACCTTGTATAGTTACATTTAATAAGCTTGGATGCCCACAACTACTATTGTTTCAGCAGACTAAAAATGTATTATTGCACAACAGTTGATATGGGGACAGATAACACTCAGCTTGTATTCCGTTATGAGAAGGACTACAAAACTTCTTTCTGCTGTTTAGCAGCTATGTTCCTGGAGCCTTCAGAGCCTCGTTTCACTGCGAGTGAGGCTCCAGGATGTACCGAGCAAAGGCGAGATTCTGCCCTCTGATATGTGCAGTTGACTTCAATGGGAATTGTGCAAGCAATATCTGAAAGCAGAATATGGCCCTAAGGAAATCTCTTATAAGAGCTTGATACAACGTTGGTATGTGATATTGGCTCAACAGCTATTTGCAACATGCTATTATCTGTAACTAAACTGGCAACACAGGCACAAAATAAGGCAGTGGGTTAAATTAATCATTAAAATTGTTAGAAAACATGCAAAAATAATACTGAATTAAAAAAGAAAAGTTTTTTGCCCCTTTAGTTTTCTTGTAAAAATCTGAATAGTTCCACACCTATATTTGAAATTCAACCTTTAAAAAAAACAAGACTAAAAAAATCAAGGGTGACTCAGTTGTTGTTCTCTTTGGTTGTGATGGTAACCAGTTGTTTAGCAGCCTTGGCAATGTCATACGCACACTGGATAACTTGCTGAGTGACCAGCTGGATGTCTGTCGTAGGGCAGGTCTCCACAGGAAGGGTTTTTTTGCATTCAGATTGCAGTCTGTAGGCACTAGATGTCAGCAGACGCAATGAAGTCCTTACCAGTTCAGATTTGGGTTTCTGGGAAAGTAACAGTTGAAGCAGATAGAACAAAACTGTTTTAGGATCACTTTTAATTAGCCAGTAGTTGTGAACAAATGTTCTTTAATACAGGACAGCTGCTGCTAGGGCTCTCTCCGTTCTGGGATTTCTCTCTGAGCTGTATGAGCTGTTATGAGCAATCACTACAATCAGAGACATGGGATAGGGGTGGATAAAACAAGTTCCCAGAATTTCTCTTCTTTCATCCCAGTGACATATCAAACTACTGTAAGGCAGCATGCAGCAAATAGTGCTTAATGCTCTGATTTAGGAGGTTATCCATACAAATTGTCTAATGCCCATTTACTGCTTCCCAGCCCACACCCTGGCTCAGATGGGGAGGCCAGGACAGAGCATGTACAAGACGACGAGTCCAGATAGGCACAACAGCATGAGATTTTCCTGGTAATTTTACATGTGAAAACACTGCTTTTGGATTAGGCCAATTAACATTACTTGCCTCAGATCACCAGCACTTGCAGAACTTGATGCTGGGGTTCTTTCTTAGAAACCTGCATCGGGTTCATTGTGGAGTCGCAGCAGAGGGGTATGTACACAGAACCGCTGCACAGCTGGTGAGTTATGAACAGCTAGTTCCTTTTAACAGGCAGAGTGCAGCCTCTCATAGAGGTCCCTAACGATTTTTATAGCAGCCGAAGAGCTGTTCCCTCATATCGCTAACCCCTTCCTTCCTTCATTGTGACAGCTTCTTATACGTGTGGGCTTTCTGGTGGCCAGTCTCCAGGTAGGCCTGAAAATATACTTTTCATATGGGAAATAAATCAAGATGTGTAATCTGTGACTGTGCCACAAACAGAGTCACACAGGAACACACCTGAATTTTCAGTAGTATTGAAGCAGGAATAAAATCTGATTCAGATTCCGAAACATTTGAGATTAAGATGAGATGGTCATTCAAATTATTTTGTAGCGGGACAAATTCACTTTAACTACAGATAATTCTAACCTCAAACTGAAGAGGAATTTGTCTGATTTCAAACAACACCCCCTCTTATCTAGCGACACAAAAAGCTATTCATCCCAGCAATGTTGAATGTAGATAAGACTATACAGAAAGTTAATTATAGAGATTTCACTCGCTAAAATCTGCTGTGAAGAAACGGGTTGCTTCAGTAGACAGTTAACAGTCTTAAATAAACGTCTCAATAAGAAATCCAAGCAGTGGCATTAAAATGGAAGGTTGGGACTGATTAGTCTAGCAAAATTCCAGTGTAACCACATGATTGCTTAAGCTATATGCAAATATCCTCCAGTATTAGGGGAACTGCATGTACTTCTTAAATTTTACTTTTGAACTTTCAGCTTTAGGGCCTGGATTCACAGATTAACTCTTTCCGATGGTAATAAATATAAAGATGCAAGATTTGACAAAAATACCTAGTCATTTCTTCCTGCCTTCTGGTTTTGGTTTTCATTTACTGCAGTAAAATTTACTAACAAAGAGAAGAAAGAGGCCAAACTAGTTTCAGCACTAAAAGGTACTTACTTTCGGAAACAAGGCTGCCATTTCTGTTACTGCCACATGTATTCTCTCCGAGCATGGTATATAGCTGCAAAAAGATGCAACATATTATTCTACATGTAAAGACTCTTTCCTTTTCAATTTCACTAGTCAGTGGCTATTTCCCTCAAACAGCCAAGCCACAAAAACCTAAACACATTACGGTGAAGCTTAGCGTCTCCTCCTTAAACGTTCCCTTGTACACTGCAGCACAAGTTTGTATATAGCCATACTGTATGACTTCAGGAAAAAAAAAAGGAACTTAATAAATAATTATTTCTTCAATTTTGATTTGTCTTGGATCAAAATCTGTTTGAAGGAATGACCATCCACACCTGTTATACCAAATATTGTCAGAAAAAAGTCTCAATTTCTACTGAGTTATGGAAACACATGTCTACAAATACTAACTGCACATTAATTCATACATTGACATTTCCTAAAAATGATTCAAAAGCTACAATTTGTCTCTAATGGCTGCAGAAAATTGTTCAGATTGTTCCATTCAGTCTATGTAGGATGAACATATTATTGTTATGTATGCGAGAGCATGCACAAGTAAATTGATTCATGTGAGTCAGGCACAAAGTAAAAGTAAAATTCTGCAGTTTGAAGACACTTATACAAAATACGGTGATGCAAGGGTACTTAGGAACAAAGCAACTTTCTGCAAAAAAGTATTTAGGCTGTTAAGGCTCTATGCAACTAAAAATATCCTGTAACATCTGAAAAAGAGTTAAAGAAACCAAAGGTGTTTCAAATGATTTTATGTTTCAGAGTTGAATTTTTGCCATCCAAACAGTTAACAAAAATATTTAAAAACTCGAGAGTAGATATTTATAGGACTGTCTTGTCTATCCCTCTGAAGTGATACAGAAAACTTTCCTGCACTTATTTGCCATGGGTAAGTTACAGAGTAGAAGTCTTTTCAAAAATACTTCTCTTTGTATTATGTTACCAAAAAAGAATAAACCCAAAAAACTATATTCCAAACACTTAGCAGCAGGATCTGAAGTCTGACCTCTGTAAGCTTTTAACCCATCATTTCTCAGCTAAACTTTGAATGATCTCTCTAAAAAATGTGTTTCTCTGGGGTCAACAGCTGGACTTAAAGCATTCTTTAGTTTGTTGCAGAGGTGCAGCCTAAGGACACACCTCAATTCCAAGAACATTCATTTCCATACCTATATCGGTCCATTTTCAGTTTAAGTCAGGAATGCAGCATTATGCATCTAGCTCCCCTTTTCCCCTTTCACAAATCAAAAGGCAGGACACCTAGTGAGAATGGTGTATGCAAAGCTTCCAATACGGAATTCATACCTTATTTTTTTGATAAAGCTTAACTAAAGGTAAAACATCATATAAAGGTAACTGAAGAAAGCCAAGCTGTCTTCTCTGATGAATTTAAACACAATAAATGAACAATGCACAAGGCTCATACAGTAGCTCACAATTACCTGCGTCTCCAAACTACGAACTACTGTCACAGTGTATACATTTTAGGCTAAATTTTCAGTAATCCTATTGAGTTAATAAGTGATAACTAATAAAACTACTACAGATGCTATTAGTCCTCACAGATTTCACTTCTTAATTATATACCAAATGAAAATTGGTCTGTTCGAAATACATCTTAAAACTATTGACCATAAGCTTTTGTGAAGCATTCCATTAGTATGGTATGGTGTATCAAAAGTCTAATTTCAAAAGACTCATTTTTATGCTTTAAAGACTCAACTTCAGCATTGTAAGTTAGTTAACACAGTGCAATCTTAAGGTAAAAATCACAAAGCAGTGGCATACCAGAAAAATATTCAGCATCTATTGATTATGATACACTGTTGCCCTTTCAAGCAAAAAGAAAAAAAAGAAAAAGAAAAAAACAAACCCACAATCAAATGATATGCAGTTATCTTGCAATACCAAAGGTGCAAAAATACATCAGTTACAAATGCACTGAAAAGGAAGCAACACACTGGGGTCATTTGGGCAATGCAGGAAAAATTGCTTTAAAAAAAGGGAGTGTTTCAGTATGTCTCAAGTCACAAGTCCTTTCAAATAACTAAAAGTGGAAGAAAATCTCTTTATACTTGAAGTTCACTGTAATTCCCATTCTGCTGTTAACAATTTGCTGCCTATAAGCCACACTTAACAGTACCTTAACTCAGATAAAAGTCTGTTTGCTGGTTAAACCCTCCACTAACAGCGCAGAAAAAGCTGTAAGAATTACCTGAATGAATGAGAAGTTGTATTAGAGATACATATTTTATAACATATTCTCTAGTTCTCTGGGTTTGTTGCCAAGTTTTTAGCATGCCTCAGAGGAATGGTGTTATTTTAGCCTATACATTGTACGCTCATTAAATAAACTGTCACATTTGGTAAGTTTACACACATTTCAGTAAGACTTTAGGAAGATATTCAAGTAGTGATAGCTTGGAGGAAAACAAAAATCCATCATTAACAATAACTGAAGACTTGGGTTAACCTCTTCCTCCAATTTTGATATTTATCACTGGCAATAATGTTTGGGGTCAGAACTTGAAAAGTTCTCTTTTAAAGAATGTTTAAATTTGGTTGTATTTTAGGCATTAATAAACAATATTTTGCTTAAGGTGAAAGAGACTGGTATAACCATTTTACATATAAGCCTTTCTTCATTGATGCAAGATAGAGATTATCTTCTTGTTTAACATGCTAGCTATATGAACAGTTAAAGGCCTACACTGTAAGGTTTGAATGTTGCATGTTGGGGACTATGAGAATTCTGCTATTTTTGCAACAGTATCAAGAACAGCAACAACATATTGTGCTATTAGTTGTCATAAGTTAATTTATATTGATAGGCAATAAACAGAATGGAGACAGGAGAATCTCTTAAACTAGAGACAGTTGCAATTTCTAGGCCATGGTTCTGTTCCCCAGTAAATCCAAACTAGGAGCTCCAACCGAATGAGCGCTCTCACTGCTTTACAACTCTGGCTACTTGCTACCTGCAATTTCTTTACCACTCAAAGCATTTCATGCATAGCCTTCAACGACCCCTGTGCAGATGGTGCATGAGGGAAAGAGGCAGCAGAGAGAAAGAGAAAGGACACTGTGCCTGGAAGGCAGGGACAGAGGCCAGAGTACCAGGAGGTAGGATCAGGCTGCTGGATGGTCAAAGGCTGCAGGGGAGCTCTCTCAGCCCAGGGAACCAGCGTACTGAAACAGCCGAGGCTATGTCTGAGCTTGAGCATGCCTGCACGCTCTAATGGTCTACTTGGCCAGTTGAGCACAGAAAAGGGAAGAAAAAAAGTGAGAAAAGAAAAGGAAGAAGGTGTTTCATTAATAAAACGATGCAAGAATATATATTACTGTCCGATTATCTATGCAGCATGTCATTTGCATCTATAACATTCCCAGCACAAGTTTGGAAGCCATATCATTACTGCCCCGAATGTTTCGCTTTGCTAAGGAAGCGTTCTCCTAATGCTAAAGGAGAATGGTGGAACAAACCTACTCATTCTGTCTCGTATGCTCCATGCATGCTATGCAACTCTTGGCCCACTGAGACAAAGCCAAGGATTAGGGAAACAAAGAACGATAGTTTCACAGCTCTGTGTTTTGTAGGTCTAATCATTTAAATACCGGCAAACAACATACACTACTCACAGTAGAGAAGAGGGGAAAAAAAGAACAAAATGGGTTGTTTAAACAGTCTGGTCAATTCAACAGCAAAAACCTAGTTATGCTGCATTGCTTCTTTCGACGATTTACTTTAATTTGAACTCCATAAATGGTGACAAACATAAACAATCAAACTCATTTGAAACTTCTCTTACTATTGCTTCTCCTTATGATCTTAGAGGAACAAGCAAGCATCAAAGGATGTCAGTGAAAAAGTCATGGACAAGGGCAATGAGCTTATCAGAAACACACTCTAGAGCTCTCCATTCAGTTTCAGAACGAGAGGTCATGCACTGTGCCTTCTAAAAATAGAGGAGTACAAGAACGGAAAAAAAACAGAACAAAATAGCCCCATTGTTGTCCATCTTTCTCAATAATGCAGGAAATAAGGGTTTAACAAAACTCACCAGCCACTTAACAGGCAAAGAATTGTATGGGTCTTGGGATCAGAAAGAGGAACAGCAGTTCAAATCTAAGAACTGCTAGTCTGCAAGGTTTTTGGAGACCAAAACTGTTCAGAACTAAAATACATTCATACACAGGAAGACATAACTACTATTTATAGTCTTCTTAAAAGCTACGTAGGAAAATACCTGATGATTAGGTAGTGACAGAATCACTAGCACTTTCTCGTGGCTATTCAGCAAAATTAATTGTTAGGTTTGGTTACGGATTGCATGAGGGAGCTCAAGCTGAGTGTTAACTGACGTACTGACAAACAGTCACCTACTTACCAAGTTATCTGTGTCTAAACCTAATAGTTCAAAATAGCTTTTGTTTGCACATTATCTGTTTCCTTCAAAAAAAACCAACCCACCCATATAAGACAAAAATCATCATGACAGCAGATTAGAGATAACAAACACAGCCAGAATGAGAAGTAATATTTCAGTATGAAGGCCAAATTCTCCCTGCCTTTGAAAATTTTTCCTGAAATAAGACTCAGTATTACAGTCACATTTCTTTTGGGCATTCTTACCTAAAGCAACTGCAGACTGAGGATCTAAGAGAAATTCTGCTCATACCAAGTTCTCTGCGATGCTCATTTGACTTGAATCTTAAAAACTTACACTACACGCCTACATTTTGCAGCAGGTCTTTCACAAGAGTCTTGCTTCCCAATGCTCCCCCCATCCCTGCACTACTTCCTTCCGTGTAGGACAGGCAGGTCAGTAGCAGACAGTGCTCCAGCCACAGTCTATTTCCAGAGAATTGTACTGGTTTTTCAGACAGGAAGGTGTTGTTTCCACAGACTATGCCTGTTCACTCTCCCCTGCACTCACTCTGCAGTACTAGTTTCAACACACCCAAAAAGCACCAGGAACCTACATACTTCATACGCATGAAATCAGTATCTCCAGGCATAAATATACGTGTTAACTGTACTTTTGAAAACACTTAAAGATCATCTTTATTTTCTCAAAAACTCCAGAATTTAAGGAACTCATCACTTACCTGTCATGCTTGTTCTCTTGTGCTGCGCGCAACAGCTCCTGAATATTTTTAGTGATCTGTTCAGTCTTCCGAATCACATCTTCTGTACTAGGCAAACTGGAACTGGGGGCTGTATCAGTATCTTCAGGGATAGACCCTTCCCCCTGCCAAATGACACTCCTTTGCCTTCCTTTTCTACCTGACCTGGAAAAGAATAATATTGACATTGTCACTGTGTTACAAAATTTTATTATTGCTTAAATAATTGTCTTTTGATACCACAAAGTTACAAGCATCAGCTCTGTGTGTCATCAGACCTACCCTGTCTCATCCAGCTCCAAACTGGTGGTGGGATTATCATAGTCACTTTCAGGCATGCTATTCTGTTTTTCTAACTTCGATGCCTACAACAAATAAAGATTTATTTAAGTATTGTCCTTAAAATAAAGATCTTTTTCAGTGAGACATTGGTTTGTTCTTTTGCATAAAAGTTCCTGTACCAGTCTTATTTTTCAAGCTCAGTCTACCCCTATCATTATTCACCGCTCAATTCTAGGTTACTCATTCACACACTTCCAGCTACTGTTGTTTCAGCTGGAATTTATTTTTTTCCTTGGTTTTACCCAATAGACTCCGATGCTTAGTATGCTTACAGCATACAACAGCAGCGCTGAAGTGAATGTGATACCAAAGGCCATTCTCTTCTTCCAAAACAAGAAATCCATTAGCTCCCTAGTTAAATACTACCTCTTTAATGAGAAATTCTTCCCTAAAGTACAAATCAGATCTGTATTAGAGAACATTTTTCCAAGCTTTCATCAGCAGTTCTAAAAAGAAAGAGTCCTTCAGCTTTCACAGAACCTGCCATCTGAGCACCAATGTCCTCTTGCGTTTCACCTGACATTCAAAAGGGGCAATACTACAGAGTGACCCAGCAACCACGTGTGGGACCAGCATGCCACCCAGCTCCATGCCCCTGAGCAATTACATGCTTTTTCAGAAGCACGATGTCAGAGAATTAATTACCTCATAATCCTCAGCAGACCAGCTCTACACTTCCCGGTAAAGCACCTGATCAATGTGTAAGAGGGTGGTGCTGCTTATTTTTTTCTAAACTACCTTTATCATGACTTTTTTTTTCCTCTCTCTCTCTCCCAGAGGGCTGTTAACACAAGTGAGCATACTCAGTCATGACGGCTCAAGAATAGCACCCTGCAGACCCTAACATACCCCCCGCCCCGGCGGCAAGCATTGTCTTTAAGCAAGCTTTCACAGGCAGTGCTAGTCTCCCTTCTCCAACCTTGGTTGGCCTTCTTGTATAGTTTATACTCTGGCAATACATCCTACAGGCTTATGCTACGGATACCTACTGTTAGGCCCATCTCCAGAATTCACATCAATTTTCAGTTCAAGACCCTTGGAGGCACATTCCCAAGCTAGGCCAGGCCAGGGATCACCACGCACCTGCCTGCTCTAGTCCTAGAACTGCAAAGCTCCTCTGAAGTGCCCGCTACAGCTCCTCCATTTGCAAGTACGGCACATTGGTGTCACTCTACATGCAGGTCCCTCTATGAAGCCTAATAAGTCCTGGCATCACATCAGCTCTGGCCTTATTCAGACAGCACTAGCACTGCTCACCTAACAGGGTCTTCTGCAATCCCAGCTGAAGAACCACCCTTCGAGCTTTACAGAAACTCTGAAGTAAAGATCAAGGGAATCTCAAGTGTTAGATTGTAAAGGATGTCCTCAGTTAGCATCCCTGATATATACAGTCAGGACAATAATTTTGTGTTGAGGAAAGATGAGGAGTGTGAAGAGGAAGCATTTTTCATGGCTTAAGGCCCATTCCATTTGTTATGCACTCATTTAATGTTTAAAAAACAAACAAACAAAAAAGAAACCCAAAATAAAAAACAGATCTTTGGTCTGAAGCACTTGTAACATGAGCACTTTCCATCCATTTTAAAGTTACTTTGCACAGAAGAAAAAAAAAAGTTGTATTTTTTGAATCATCTCTCAAGATAGCAAACAAAGACTAATCTTAAAAAGTGACAAGCAATGAAGATACAGAACTATTGCACGCAGGTTCTGGCCTTTCCCTTCTCCCAGATGTATAATGGAGAACAGTATGATGAGTGGCAATGCTGTATGTTATGGTCAAAAATACAAATACAACAATGAACTAAGAAAACAGGATTTTGATATACCAATAAAATCAGTGTGTGCTTGAAAAAAAATCTCTCAACAAATTTCTAGGTTTCACCATAGTTTAAAAACATAGTACTGATACAAGCTGCAGGCAAACCCAGATTCACATTTGACTAAGCAGAAGGACATTCGCTTAAAATTATTATCTAGCACTCCTTGTAAATCTAATATTCTCTAAATTGATGTCTCCAAACACGATACAGTCAAAATAAACTGGTGGCACAAGAATTAAAAAGGGTTTTTATGCTGAGGGAAAGAGGCCAGAGGTCTGACTGTTCAATATTTAAACCCACAGACTGGCTTTTGAAAAAAATCTCTATTATATAGTAAAATTTGATTAGAGACCCTGCAATGTCCGAGAAACCGAATGAGACACTACCAATTTCATTATATTAAGACTAAAAGGGAGAACTTTTCTTAAAGATCTTTTCAAAATTAGCTAAGTCTTGCAAGGAAATATGAATATTTTTCTCTCTTAAGTTTTCCCTTGGGAAAGCTTTGTTTTAGTGCAAAATAAGCAAAGTTTAAATCTTTAACATACAATAATACGACAAAATGGGTATAAGCTACTCAATTTTCTATGAAGTGAGCCATAAAAATCTAAGAACACCCTAAAGAATCTTGTATTGATGTTTGCTTCAGAGTTAAAGATGTTTAGTCATAGAGTCCTCAAAATGCAATCGACTCACTCTGATGATTGAGGGGTACTTTCTGCAACAGTGCAAGCTGGTATTCCAAGATGGTCAAACAGCAAGTGTAGAAAGCAATCGGGTTGTTCGTCTTAAATTCGTTTGTCTGTGACACACTAAACTGCGCCTACTCTGGATCCATTACAGTCACAGCCCTTCCACAGCCAAAGCCAGAAGTTATTCTAGAGCTGCAAATGTAACGTGCTTTTGCATTCTTTTGAATATGTAAATTTATAATTATTCCTAGGATCCCAAACAAAACGTAGCCTACTAAGAAGCTGTCTGTCACAAACAGACTAGTCTAGCAAACTGTCTACCTTGCTAGCTACACTAAATTTGTTGTTTTGTGAGGTCGTATTTTATGCTCACTTCTAGCAAATGAATTTGAATAAGACTAGATTTAAACGTCTCACTACAAAAAAAGAGAACAATGTTTAGAAAAGTGTGATAAACTGGATAATGCTTCTTTAAATAGCTAAAGCTCACGAATGAGGCTGCAACAAAGATAATGTCTTTGAGATAAGCACTTAGTGTTTCCCAGTAATACAGCAATTTTTCTTCCTAAAGTCAGTATAGTGACTAACAAAGACCTGAAGAACAAAGTTTTGCAGATCCTCATGGAACACCAATATGAGCTTCCTTTATACTCTTTCACAATGTCCTCAGTTTTAATCTGAAAGGAGCCTTGCTAAAAGCAATTTCCATGCCCTTTCAGTCTTTTGTCTGTCAAGGTAAGCAGAAAGCAGGCTAGCTGATATTAAACAAACTGGTGGGCAATCTGAACAGTTATTCGTTTGGATGCTTGAAGAACTCACTTCAAACAAACTAATGAACATCTGTAAGACAAACTGTCAATCAGTACCATTCTGGATCGGATGCAAACTGACAGCCCCCAAAGAAAGCAGGCTTTAAAGCTAGGACCCAGTGAGCATACCTGTGCCTCATGCAATGCGTTTTAGTCAGTAGGAAAAGTTATATATTGGCTTATGAAATATCAGTAAAGTGCCTACCAAATTACTTTTTAAACAGCAACCAGCTTGTCTTCTGATTGTTTTCAGTGTTATGCAGTCGAACAAGTGATTTGGAGCAACTTTGTGCATGGTGTTAAATGCTGAAGATTTTAGCTGTTGTGAAGTTAGAGAGAGGCAAGTATCCACAGTATGTGGCAGAAGAAACTGAAATGATGGAAATGCTGCTTCATGCAGGCATGAAGGCTAGTTAGCGTAAAGGGGAAAGGATAGAGGCATAAGGGCTTTTTGGATGATTGCCACCTCCTCCAGGTAAAAGACTAATTGGGAAGGTACTTAACCCTTCGTGTGCTTTCATCCCTTGACCAGGAAAGCGTGGAGGGGAAGGAAGGTAGAGATGAAGAGGAGGTCACAAACGCACTCCTCCCGATCTAAAAATGGGAAAGAAAAAAACACTCGGGAAAACCAAAAACAAAACACAAATAACTCTGAAGTGAAATAAAGGAACATTCTTAAAACCAAGGAGATGACATAAAGCAAGAATGATATTGAGAACTTGGCTGAGCTTGAGTGGACTTAATTCTTTCAAAACACAATTGACTTCATTATAATTGTAACACTGATATTCTAGACGTGCCAAATTCCACAGCGAATAAAATACATTCACCATAATGCCAAATTAACCAATCTCCACAGAACAAATCAATGCTTTGGAACTACTACTGCCAGCTATCCAAATTTAAAACCAAATGAGAAATGTAAAAGACCTGTACAAAGTGCTATCGTGTTTTGCCTACACTGCCACATAAAAAAGAATTCTTATACTTCTTGCTGCCAGAACCACCTTTGTATTGACATGCCAACTTTATTAAGAATGATACAGATTTATTTTAGAGTTCTTATTAATTCAGCTGAAGGAAAGGACAAATTAAGATTTCTGCACCAATTCCCTGGTGCGCTACTGCTGTTGGCACTCACTGTCTCCTTTGGGATGTTCATGGAACATTTGCTCTTCCCCATGCCAGGCAAGAAATGTTAACTTCCAGATATGTTTTAAAGGGCTTAAATGTTCGTGTGGCAGAAGAATACAAGATAGTGCTATCAACAGGGAACACACTGAAACAAATCCTCAAATGCTAAATATGTGCTTGCAAGAAATACTGTCACATATTCCTTCTCACAGGGTAATTTAAGAAGTTGCCACAAAAATTAACTTTAATAAGCACTAATGCATGTTGGCCCACTTATCTACAGTGTGAGCACCTCAGCGCAGAATCCTTGTGGCTGCTTCAGATCTGCCTCTCCCCTGTTAGTACCCTATACAGAAAAATACCAATCCAGAAGAATCCGTTCAGCTAACAGGTCTACACTGTCTTCAGCCTCAGGTTTCACAAACTCAAAATAAGAAAGAGTTGCCTAATGAAAAAAGTTATCTTCAGTTTTATTTCGTTTTTGAAAGGAGGTTCTAAAGCTCCACAAATAGGCACATGCCTGTGTATCTCACAAAAGAAACCCATGAACTATACCTACCTTCTTGAAATACTACTTTTCCCCCCCTCCTGGTTTTGAACATTCACACATATATATTTATATATAATATATATTTATATATATTTGGCAAATATACTGTGGTTAAAAGAAAGAGCTGAGCAGAAGCCAAAAGCTCCGGTTTATATATTCAGGAATTGTTATAGCTTTTACTCTTCCAAACATCAAGCTCCTGCAGACATGTTAATACAGCAAACAGTAACAATTCTTACAGTTCAAATTTACTAAGAAGCAGACAGTTGAGAAGCACCAGTATATGAGCACAGTTGGAATAGACAGAAAAGCTGAACATAAGGAAAAATGCAGAAGCATCAGCAATTTTACTTACATGTGGAGGGAAAGGCTGTAGTCTCGTTATGCTTTCTTCTGGGTATGTGACCTCTCCCATGGGGAGGTAGGGTTTCTGACCTGATCCAGTCTCATACATAGACATGGGTCTGCTACCCCGTGCAGATGGTCGTCGCTTTAAAGAAGAATTGTTGGTAGGGTCTGTGTATTCAGAACCAGTTTGGACCTGATATATATTGGTTGTGGCCTGTCTTCTGAGGTTGGTATTTTCACTCTGTAGCGTTTGAAGCTGAAAGAAATGTTTAGCAGTGGGACTTTGTTTTTCTAATAGCAAGCGTCAAAAGCAAACTGAATATACAGGTACACGCTTGTCAGCTTTACTAGTAATCCAGCTACCAGTAGCTGGCGTTCGATTTCTTTTTCAGAAACTACTTGATTTGCTTAGTATAAGCACAGAAACATCTATGCTCCAGATCTGGTAAATATTTATGTGCTGATTTGCAGCACTTTTTTCTGGGATGCAAGTCAGACTGGACCTTAAAATTGTTCCAGTTAAAAGTACACAATTCCTTCCAGCCTAACTGTACTTGCATGTGAATCACGTAATACAGCGAGGTTGTCTGGGGAGGCGAATGTGGGGAGGGCTTGCCAACAAAACAATTTTTTTTAAGTGAAGCGATCCATTTCAGCAGTCACTACAAGAACTTAAAAGAGGACTTTAACGTAAGGTCCATGAAGTCTGCAAATGCCGAAATGATAGCACAGATGCCAGAGGCAGCGCAAAGAAAACTAGAGCTTGCTCTGCAAAGCAAGAAGAGAGTTTAGCTTATGAAAATAAAGTATCAGCTACTGCTTTCTATGAAGCCAAGAACTAATTTTAGCTTTTTATTATATACATTTGATGGATAGTAAAAATGCAAAAATTCTAATTTTTATGTGGAGTTATTCAGAGTAAGTTTGCTATATTAACACATCATAAAGAAAAGATGTAAAAAGTACTTCAGTATCCAACAATATATTGAGTATATTTCAAAAAGCTGATGGCCTTTTATCTGGAAATTGTACATTTATTACTTGCATTTACTTTGCATCATATGAACTTTCAAGAACATTATCGCCACTAAAAAATTCTGTTTTGCCTGGACCACTTCCCAGAACTCTAAATTGAGCATGCACACTTTTATCAAGATAATTTATGCTTCTTCCACATTCTTTCTGTGTACTCTGTAGTAAGACGTACTGTGTATTAAGACTCAAGTAAGATGTACTGTGTATTAAGATTGATGTATATTAAGATTCAAGCACCAGCCAAGAGCCAAGCTATTTCTTTAAAGTTCGACATTAGGGGCAATTACATAGGTCAACTCTGCAGTTTCCGTTTTCCTATCTTCCACCACACTTTATAAACCTTTTTGGTGGAATTTCAGGTGACAGCTAATGTAAACTCAGACCAGTCTCCTCATCACCTCTAGGTACATAAACAAATATGCAAGCATAAAAAAAAATATATTTTTTTCATTAGAATGCCCATTAAAGGATTTTCATTTCTATTTAGGAAGAATCTATTCATAAGTGGCATACATCAGTGTAGCTTTGCCTTTTCTTTAATTAGCATCTTTCTCAAGTAATTGGCACGCAAAAGATCAGGTACGTAGTTGGCTAATAAGGTGATGCGTAAAGTGGACAGAATTTTTAGCTTATGAGCTTCTAAGCTCTGTGCTTAGAAAACAAAATATATATTAAAAAAAAAAAAATCTAAAGTCTCACCCCAAACAGCCACCATGGAACTCCCACAGTGTACTGAAGTTCCCAATAGCCTCATACAGCTAATGCAGCTGTTCTCCTTTCTTCCTCCTTCTGCGATAGAGCATTGCTATATCTCTTCTTGACAATTAAAAACTAAGTTAAAGAAGTCCCACAGCTATCTACATTACCAGGACATAAAATCAGCACAACCGAGCTTCAAAATGAGTGAGCCACAGCTGTGTCATCTTTCAAAACACATTCTATTGCAGAAGAGCAAGGATATCTTTTCCGTTATACCACCTAAATACACTAAAAAGACTCATTAATACATAGGCCTTAGGAATCTTTTTTTTTTTTCCTGAAAAAGATTAAATCTATCTAAAGAAACTCCATATAAGTGAAAAGGTAAATCAACTGATGCCGAGAAATGATTAAGCAGTACAAGTTGTTAAAATACCACAGGAACGTAAGACGTCTCAGGTTGTTTCTCTCTCTATTTTTCATTCCAACTGATCTCAAAGGCTAATAGTTGTAACAGAAGGATGGTACTGGACATACAAGGATATTTGCATTTACTGACTTAGCTTGGCCTTAGGTGCTAATATCTTAACAGCCCCCACCACTGTCCAAAGTATTGTCCTCTTTGCTCCAAAAGAACAGGGGGGAAAAATACACATTCTCGGCTTGTGCTAATGCAACCCTCAGAACAAGTTCACCTCTGCAATAGCAAAGTTTGAAGACTACTAAGCAAACTTCCTGTACAGGGAGAGCTTTCTGCAGCTGCAAATAGAAGTCTTGCAGCCTTGTAATTATTTGGAAAATAAAATTTCTAACACTAGTGAAGAGAATCCCTTTGAGAAAGTAGCCAGCCCTTTCTTAGCTAGCATGACAGACAGGATAGCAAATTCAACAGAGATAACTCCCCCCTTACCCCACCGAGAAAAAAGGGCTGGTTTATCTATTTTTATCCCAATTTACACCAACTACTGGCAAAACATGAAACAAACTATGAATGGTTTCGTAGCCCATCTTACTTCACACACACACGCACACACACCCCAGTTCTAGGGCTGTAGTCACTTCCTAGCATCAAGAACTCATAGCCTACAAGAGATGTACACATCCCAAGTGATGATGAAATGGGCCTTATGCATATTCATATTCAGCAGTTATCTTTTGCAATCAAATTTACACATTAGTAGTAACCCTAAAAGCCCAGTTTCCTTCAAGCTAAACATGCACTGCATCCTGATTTTTTGCTCCTATCATGATTATTTTTATGAAGACTTACTCACTTGCACATGAAGGACTAATTTTTGGCCTTCCAGAGTCAACATGACTTGTTTGTATTAGGACTAGAAGGTTTGACTTCTAAAACAGCTTTTTAGAGCCCAGATTTTGAAGTTAGCATTTTAGCACAAATGATCACTTTGCTGTTTCCACAGGACTATCTATATGTAGTATCTTGTAGTTTAAGTGAGATACCTCTACCTTATCCTCGTTTAGACAAAACCCACACTGAAGGTTTAAAGCAGTAACTGGGCTTGCCAAATGCTGAATATTATAAGGAAAAAAAAAAAAAAAAAAAGGGTGGGGGAAATCATCCACAATATTCTTTACAATCCATTTCCCACAGATTTGAATACAAACAGACAAGTAAATCTTAGCTTCCTCATATACAAAAAATAACTGATATTATATTGCCACACTTCAGATTCTTTCCTGCTATAAAACTGCATTGGGATTTTAATTTCCCCTCATTCCAGCTAGGCCCATTAATGGAACAAAACAGCAGATCTACTGGAAAAGTTGAAAAGTACACTACACACACATGCACACACACACGTCTGCTATCACTTACTTCATAAGTGCTGAAAACTGCTAAGATAGCAAAAGTATACATGGTTTAAAACAACTGTCCGATCACCGGGAAAAATTATGTCAAAGTGAACTAAGATCATCAACATCTCCACAAAAAAAGCACAAACTAGCACATATACATTTTTTGTCTCATATCTGATTCCAAAACAGCTTTATTTCAAGTTTTCTCACTACCCTTATATTGGCTATTGAATCTTCAGTTTCAGCGGTGCTATTCTGGTCAACTGAAATTAAGATAAATGTTATTAAACGAAGGAGTTACATTATTGTGCTTGTTACCTTTTTCTGCATGATTCTCAGCTCATCACTCAAGTTGATGTTCACTTTCATTAACTGCTGAATCTTTACCTCAGAAGCCACCAAAGCATTTTTAACTTGCATATATTCTTGGGCTGTCACTGGTCCATCTGACAAGTCTGAATCTAGGCTCTACAAACAGTAAGAGAAAAATATTTACACTACTGAGAAACAGACTATCGGAAGAAAACGAGACAATGAGGTTTCAACAGGTTTTTGTTTGCTTACTTTAAAGGAATCACGGTTTGAATTAAGTTCAAATTAATAACATTCACGCATTAAAATAATTTTGGACTATTACAAAAGAAATCTGATGTCAATCAACTCAGCTCATCTATGCATAAAACACTTGTCTCATGCCTTTCAAACAGTGAAAGAATAATGGTTTAAAAAAATGCAATAAAGAACTACTAAATCCTAAAAGACAGATTACTAGATGTCTAATGGGAACCTTACCATGAAACTAGAGCCACAGGGATTTATTGCCCTCTTTTTTAAAAAACAAAACAAAAAAAAAAACTGTGCTCTATTACTTTCAGGAATGATTTAAATCACTCAGTCACTATTGGTCTGATGTATGTATTTGGTCAGTGAGAAACAGTAAATGTTTGTGAAAGACAATGAACTCACTGATTAACAGTGTTCCAGTAGATTCAATTATTTCATCTGTTCTATTAAGTCTGTAGCTTATCTCCAGATGTGCTCAGTGGCATACTCTATTTTTCTAAAGGGACATTTTATTTATAACATAAATTTAAGCCACGACATATAATTTTGTTAGATACTTTATAGACTGAGGCATGATTCTGAAATAAAGGTGAAAAGTAAATAAAACACTAGGCTTCTGACCATATACACATTTTAAATTACCTTACAATGGGGAAGATTACTGACTTCAGATTACCTTTATGGATAAAATTTGGTGTGTGTGTATAAATACTTTAAACCTACCTTCTGTCTGTTTGATTTAGCTGCATTTGTTTCTAGATCTGTGTCTTCATCCGAAGCAACACTGTCATAATCAGGCTGATCATTATCCTGGCTTTCACTGCTATGTTGATTGCTAATTGATTTCAGTATCAGTTCCACATTTTCTGAAGATCAAAAAACATAATTTTAAAATCTGTATTACAAAGTTAGGAAGACAAGTGAAAGTGCACACTAAAAACCCCCAAACCAAAAACAAGCAAAAATCCCACAAAAAACACACAACAGAAGAGAACTTCGACCAGGGCGATAATACAAAATATGGCAGAATAAGGTATCATTTGGTTAGTGCAGTCCTAAAAATTAATTTAGATCCATTCAATATGTGGATCTGCTGGTCAAAACTTCAAAGTTCTATGTTTTAGTCTTTTCATTTCCTGTAAATATTTAGGCAAGTTAAAGTAACTGATCAGAATTATGCTTTACCAGTTTAATAAAATTCACGTAAGGAGAGGAAAAAAAAAGTACAAAACAGACTACAACGGCCGAATGGATATCAGCATTCAACTGACAGATACAGGGAAATATTGAGAATGCATTTTAGTAAGTTCTTGCAAGAAGGAGAATTAGAATGTTCAAACGTTGTTTTCTATCTCCATAGCTAGAGCTACAGCTCTGCCTGGTTGTTGGAGAGGTGTTTGTATTCTTTGGAAGAAATACAGAAAGTAAACATTTTTAGGCAAATTAACAGGATGTTCTAAAACATCCCAATTACAGTGAAGTCCTGTATGCAGAGAGCAGCTAGGAAGGCCAGTCTTTAACAACATTAACATTATCTTAGCTGCCAGTCAAAAGAAATAACACTCTAAAATTCTTGATTTCTAAAGAGTTCATGAGTCATCTGGAAAATTTTACCTAGTAATCATAAAATCATATCCATCTCAAAAAGATGCTCCCAAATTGCACATACACCACTTGATTTAATTGTGATACCAATATCTTAACAGTCAAATCTTCTGCATTTAGGCATCATGTTGGTGGCTAATGTATGCTGTCGATAGCCTGCTATCCATGCATCTGTTTAGCTCTTGTTATCATTTATAAGTAGTAGTATGCATATCTATCTTTATTCATATTAAGTACTTCTGAATGATGCTATGGTATGGATTAAATCACTGAAATGCTGCACATAGAAGAACCGGCAACCAAAAGCATATTCACCTTTTGAACCAGTGAGTGGATTCCCCTGTTGTCTTCGTTTGGCATCACTTAAAATATCTATAACTAGCGTAGCAAATTCATGGGCATTAAATCGAGCCAGTTTCTGTCTCCCCTAAATTACAGAGTAATGCAAAAAAAGTACACTATTATATGAACAGCACAGTTCCCAGGTAAAACAAAGACTATAGCACATACAGAGAGCTGACAGCTCAATTAAATTTTCTTGCAAAAAGAAAAGCATTGATTTTAAATAACTGAAGGACTCCAAGGCAGACTTAATGTGAAACTATTGTAACCTCTTTACAAGTACATGGAACACTTTTACAGCAATGAGACAGAGTAAAGGAATATTACTTTGAATACCTGGCCTATGAAATGAAAATATTTTTATAGTATGAACAAGACTGCATACCTGATTCCTGGTTGAGGAATATTCAGGATTTACAGGAAGAAAAGGGACCACTGTTGTCTCTGTCACAAGTGTACTATGATTCTGAGTAGCAAGCCAAACTGTTCAGGGGAAGAAAAAAGAAAAAAAAGAAGAAAGAAGAATAATCTTTCTGTTCCATTTGACAGAGTTCCTTGGGAAAGGATAAAAAAAAAAAAATCACAACTTCAAGCACAAACACAACTGATTTAAAGAAATTTTTTTTCAGAGGGTCCTCTACTCTCCAAAAAAATAGAAGGGTCTTTTTTTCAATTAACATACACCTTCAAACAACACAGCAGACAAACAAACTACCTATAACAGTAATTTCCGAATACAAAACTATTTTAAATTTAATGGCAGTTTATACTAGCATCTTGTATGTAATCTACCAATTCAAATTAATTTTATACATACACCAGAAATCCTCACTCACCTGCATCTGTTTCCCTCCTGTCAACTTCATCATACACATCCATGGCAAGTTCTTCAAATAAGTGGTTGCTTAGCTAGAACAGAAGAGAATAATAATTACAGCTTGAAAATAAACCAAACCTAATAAGACCTCTATATTTCCAAACATTTAAGTGCACGACTTTGCTTAATGGACAGCTTTACTATGCAGCCTGAGAAATGAACTATATAGGATGAAAAATAGCCAAAGGAGAGGAGACATACTCTATCTCAAAAGTTTTAAGTAGAGCGAAAACATATCCCACCCTAACTTATATAAAAATATAGTCACAAACACCTTAAGAACACTAGTGAACTGGTGTTACTATGAACTAAGTAGCATGCAGTATCTCACTATTCTGGCTTCCCAGAAAGTTAAAGGCAAATAGTGACATTTAACATACAGATTTATATTAAATATGCATTAGCAGGACAAGTTACAACATTAAAGGTTTTGAAATAGAGGGACAGACCTAGAGATACTACTATCCCAAACAAGGCCAAAAAATATTTCTTCTCTGCCACAGATCTGTCATCTTCCCCTCTCCTCCATTTCAGCTCCATGTTCATGTTTTTCCCCAGAATTAAGTTTCTTGCTATAAAGGTGACATTTATTTATGCAGTAATTAACAACAGCCAAAATAAGCTTGCAAGATGAAGCGCAGAATTTGCCACGTCAGGAGAAAAATGTGTTGCACAGCACACATTGGAATTTTTACTTACAGACTGAAGCTTTTTCTTAGCTGCTTTTGCAAGTTCTGATAAATCTAGACTGCTATGAAAACAAAAAGTGATCATTATATCTACAGCATCAAAAAGCTTGTTAAACACAAATTCTAATCGTTAAATGTAAACATGCTTGCAGAAGAGTTCACTTTTGATACTCCTTAATTTAATCTATTAAAATTGTATAAGTAGACTAAAAATACTTATTGCATTAATCTTTCCGATTAGGAATATACCAATTAGTATATTAGTAAAAGATTTTCTAAATGACAAGCTTAAATTTAAAACAGAAAAATCCCAACAATCCTTAGAAATATGATTAGCTATTTGTATACCTCGAGAAGTGGTCTAAGTTGTAGGACAGCAAATTGCTTTCCATAATGAACCTGAAGAATTTGATTATTCTGACCAAAATGTGAGTCCACAAAGAACACAGGATTTGTTCCACTGGATCATGCAGGAGCTAGGTTACCACCAGAATGGCAAATGATTACAGCAACAGGGTCATGCTTTAAACTATTCTGTACTGATTAGTACGTAATCTCTTTTGTTAGTCTCTACCCCTGAGGCTGAGGCATAAGAATAAAATTCTGCAGTTCAACAGAATTTATCATAAAGGCCACAGATCAGAAAGCTGACAAATTTTGAACCCATATTCATATCACCCAGGGAAGACTCCCCTGGCCTACAGGTAGGAAAAGGCTCAAATAAAACCTCTGTATGATTAAAGGACAACACAGAAGAGTTTGTGTAGACAGTCACCTAGACAAGGAACAAGAAAGAGTCCAGTGGAGGGCAGCAGGCAGAGATGAGACTCAAGTTATACTGCAGAGTCTGCAATTTGAGAAACATCTTTGGACTAGTCATTTTCTCTGTGCCTCAGCTTTCTTCTCTGTGCAATGAGGCAAACTATACTTACTCTGCTCTGCAAAATGCTTTGTAATGAAAATATAAAGCATTCTATCCAATATCTAAACACAAACTAAAAATTATAGAAGTTACTACTAAGCATTTTACTATTTCATAGCTTCTCTCTACAATTTTTCATTTTTTATTACAGTTTTTCATAGAAATTTTACAAACAGTAAGTTGAACATAATTTACTTACAGCCGCCTTATTTCCAATTGCATAGCAATAAAAGAAAAATAGGGACTTATGATTTGTTAATACTTGGTATCTTTTTTATACAAAGGCAATTTCACTGACCATGGCCAAAACTTATGAGCACTGAGAACACCAAAAGTACAAGTACTTCAAGAAAAAAATGCAACTATTTTGCAAGTATAAGTTCTGAAATGCTGTATTGAGACATTAACTCAGGAGATTCTTACATTATTTACAAAATCTGTTTCCCAGAAATCCTCATGGGCTTTAACATATCATCTTCCCTCTGTATTTTTTTTAAATCACATACAGTAAACTTCTCTATTTTTCTGATCTTTTTTAAATTCTAATACTCTATTCTGGAAAAAAACCCCAAACTTCTGAGATAGAAAAAAAGGCACACAATAAAAAGGTAAGATTACAGCAAGCTTAAAAGTTATTTCAACAATGAAAATTCTAGACTTAATTATTAGGGTTTTTTTATTCACTTATTTTGATGTTTTAGTACATGTTATGGAATCAGCAACTTACCTGTCTGCCATCTGAGGTATAATAAAGTGCTGTCCATTTTTATGCTCTAGAGTTGAAAATAAATTATACTTTAATATGTTGTTACTCATTTACAGTTTTCAATGTTGTCAGGATATACAGCAGGTATCAGTTTTACATGTGGTTTCCAATAACAAGAAACTAACAAGCCCTGAAAGATTACTCCACTGTTTGTTAGTGTTATCAAAGGTTCCAATTAAGCCTTGCCAACTGTATTAAAATTCCTTTTTTTTTTTTTTTTTTTTTTTTTTTTTTTTTTTTTTTTTTAAACAAAAAGCTCAAGTTCTTGTTTAGGCGCTTTTATGGCACCTTATGGCTAAAAATTTCAAAGTATACTTATGTTCGAGAGGTACACGCTACACTTCAATTTAATTGAGCATCCCCTTGCTTTTGCATTTCAGTGAGACTATTTAGAAGTTTCTACAGTATTTTCTGTAGAATATTCAACATTTACATACTTAACATTTTCCTTGTGATTCACTCCTTTAAGTTAAATAATACTCATCTCAGCTTATGAATAGGTTTCTCCATGCCTTCAGAAGTATTCTATTTACAGAATACTTATTTGTGGAAAGCTGAAAGAAACTTAATTTTTAATTTAGGGATACTTAAATTCTGCAATTTTATTTGAACTTTAAATGCATTATATCACTGATTTTACACTTGCTTTAGAGTTCTAGGACTTCATGTGTAATCCATATAATGTTAAAATATTTTAAACAGATATAAAGAGTAATAACATTGCTGACATAATATACTATAGCTTCAACTGTTCTATAATTAACCCTGAAAGACCTTTGGGTGCAGTTTTTTTGTACTTACCTGGTTTCCTGCCACAGAGATAGAAAGCTAACCTGTCGGTGAGCTCATACTGAATTTCCACCAGGCGCTCTGCCAGCTCATGATGCCCACCTTGTCTGTTTTACACAAATACACAGGAAAAGAGTTATATTTATTACTCACTTTGAAAAAATACAAAGCTTCAAAAAACTGCTCAAACAAATAAATTTAGTCTAAGCCACACCAAGTTCAACATAGCACACACTTCAGAGTATCAGTGGAATACAAGTTCACACCAGGATTTTCAGCAATGCTCCAGTGGGCAAAAAATATAGATAGAATTTCTGAACTCCCCAACATGGGTCAGTAAAAACCCTGAACAGCTTTGCCCATTGTCTTGCTGTAGAAAATCAGATTATACAGGCTATTTGGAATACACTATTACAATTTTCTAGACAGTTGCTGAGATCATGCACCAGATTCATCTAACTTCGTGCCTGATCAATAGTAATACAAAAAACTCAGGTATATTGCACTCTGTAACAAAAAAAAAAAAACATATTCAGTCTTCATAATCCATGTATAGCCTACATTCAAAAGCAATCCAAGCAATAGGAATGTTTTATTTATCCAAATATGCAACTTCTGCTTGATAAGTAGGGTCCAATTTAGCATATAAACACAAAAAAAGTCTTAAACATGTTGGTTCTGTGCTGCAAATCTTGCTCTGCCTCATTGCTGCCCAAACGATCAGCAAGAGCTGTTCATATTTGATCTCCCTTTACATGACTGTTGTCTGCTCTTGGGAAGCTTAGAGCCTTTCTAAAGGAAGGGTTTTCTGGGAATGCAGTTTAAGACTGGATGAGCCTATCTAACAGTTCGCTGCCACTAAAAGGCCTGGTTCCACACCGTACTCCCTCGCTTGTCTGTGTGGTCCTAGCCATTTCCTACAACTTATCTATGCTCCTGGAGACTATTCAACCTGCTAAACTCACAGAAACTTTTTCCTGGATTGGTTTTCTGGGAGCTCCTAGCTTAGCACAGCTAATTTCATCAGGATCCCAACTGCTGTCTCAGGCATTCAGGCTGTGAAATGAAGAAATGCATATTTATGCTCTTTATATATTTGCTCTTTCTGGAAAAAGTACTCATTGGTATTTAATGGTCAAATTAGTATCAGGACTGAAAAACATAACTAAGCAGGTTCATTATGTGATTTACGAACATCAGTTAGTATACAAAAACATCACAGACGCCAGAGCCTTCTACCTTGCATAGTCAACTGGAGTTTTTCCATTGGAATCTTGCGTACCGGGATCAGCACCATAAACTGCTAATAACTCTGCTTGTAAAATCTGTCCTGCCTTAGCGGCAACATGAAGAGGGGTGTTTCCTTTCTCCTACAAGTTATTAAGAAAAAGCACATCACTCTACATAATCAACAAGTCTGAATATAAGATCGAACTATAACGTGTAGCAGCTGAAACCAGCATAAATATTACAAACTGTAATAATTGATCAAATATCAAAATAATGAAAAAAGTGTTCATACAGGATGAAAGAAGTTGGCTTGAGCTCCTAAGGACAGTAATCTCAAACATGTCTCCAGATTCCCTGTCCTTACACTGGAATGCAGTTGCTGAAAAACAAGCAGGATTGTAGTTAATACAATGGCAATAATTTTGTTTCAGCACTTGTTTTTTCAAACATGCTTTTAGAAGCAGGTATAAAACAATTCTTACTATATCCTTTTTGTGCCAATGTTTTTCTCCAAGTTAACCTAACTCTGTGCCTCTCAACCATCCAATAACCATATATACTACTGAAAAGAAAGCTGCTTCAAGTTGAAATTGAGCTGTATCTGTTTACATAACAGTGCAGAAAAGCAGCAATAGTTATCTCGCTAGTAAGTCAAAAACAACTAATTTGATCAGATTTCAGCGTTCTGTTAGATACACGCTGTAGCCTCTGCAGACTGCAAGAAAAAAAAACCAACCAACAAACAATAACTTACCTTACTAAGATCTTTGGCAGTAACACTGTCATCATCACGACATGGCAAGCGATGAACAAATGCCAGCATTTGATATTTAGCTCTAATGAATTCTGCTTTGTTGGGACTGTAAAGAGAAAGAAAAGCAACAAAAGTGAAAGAAAATAAATATTACTGCTTTCAAAATGTTAATACACATGTCAATTTTTGTTTTTCCTAGAGAAAATAAACATTGCATTAGATTTTTGCATGTTACTAGTAGCAAAACTAGAGAAATGTTTTCATTAAAAAGGTGACTCAATGCAGTTTTTATAACTGTACTTAGCACACTTTCATTAAATGTCAAAACACAGACTCTAGAATGCACTGTATTTTTCTTAGAAGTAAACTTTGAATTTAAAATAATGACAACTTAAGATCTATAGGTACTATATTCAATTATTTACATTTTAAAATGAAGCAGCATATTCACTGCTGAAGTCTTAAATAAAGTAAATAATGAACTAATTTAGTAACTAGAAATAGCTATATTAAAGTCCTAAGCCAGGTTTTGACACCAACAGTCTCTTCTATAGAGGCAGGAAAAAAATACGCATTTCAGTACAACCAACTAAATTATTTTATTTTAGCTACTTAGCCAATTTCATTATTTAGTGTACAACTGAAAAGCTAATCAGAAACCAAAAGAACATGTAGCCCTACTTTCCTTCTCCAGTCTCTGAATGAAACTAGAGACAAGAGGATGGTATCTACTGTTCCTAACGTGATAGACAAACACCAAGAAAAATTATACCCAAACCACTGAAGTCTATGTTCCAATCAAATGAGATATACATATCATAAAACAATCTAGTGAAAAATATATGTATATGCACTCACAGAGATATAAAACAAACATACAAATCATTAAAGTAAAAGAATCGATTCAGCTCTAAAATTAATTATTTTGAATAGTCCCAATTAAAGGTTTATCTCCTGAGTAGTTCTGAACACTATTTTTATTTACATTTTGCTTTAACTTGCATGTGCTCAGCACTTCTTCTCTTAAGTCATTCTATTAAACTATAGCATCAAGATACAAACAAAAAAATTA
This sequence comes from Dromaius novaehollandiae, assembly GCF_036370855.1. NCBI lineage: Eukaryota > Metazoa > Chordata > Aves > Casuariiformes > Dromaiidae > Dromaius > Dromaius novaehollandiae. Next base: position 1,995,631 of record NC_088114.1, on the reverse strand, counting down.
AAACAGAGTGCTAAATCTCTGACAAATTGATGCATCAGAAAAGTTTTTTTTTTTTTTTTTTATCAACTGCTTAACATTCAATCACACTAGTATCCTTGGGTAGTGAAGCACATGTGGCATAAGAATTAGAAGTCTTAATAAATAAATAAATAAATAAATAAATAAATTGAACAAATAACTAGTTCATTCCTTTTGTTCTCTTCCAGAAACAAAGCAAACTTAGGTTCCCATATATATATTGCTATGTTTGTCACTGCTGAATAAAATAATCATGCTTCTACAATAAGAAAAATTCTGTAATTTTTCCACTTACTGTACTTTATCCTGTGGATTAGCTTTGCGCCTTCCACTCATGACAGATGCAGGGTCCAGCAAAGAATGTTCCCATATGGAGTTAGCACCATTATTATACAGTGTTTCAACCATCTGAAATCCAAAATGTACACAAAAGGGCAGTAAAGCACTTTTACTGCTGGCTGCATAGATGGACTTATCGAATAGCTGTAATTTCCAAGTGGACAGCAAGCAGACACAGAGAGATTCATGTTCTGTGTGCCAGCGTCTACAGCCTACTGGGATATCAGAACCATGCCTAGTATGTTCTTGGGTGGAATGTCAGAGGAACCTCCTTAAATTCTCCACTCTTCACCAACAGCAGCCCTACTAAAAAGAACAGCCCACTGTATATTGAAAATTTATGTTGAAGCAGACGCATTGCAGAAGTCTGACAGACAAATTGAAGGTGACCTTCCAAATCAAAGGTATCAAATTAAAAATTCATAGACAATTCTGATCTTGGTGACCGACCATGGCAAAACAAGAGAAATAAAACTTTTTTTTTTTTTTAAAAAAAAAGGTTAAAAGGACCACCCTGCTCCAAATAAAAGTTTAGTAATTTAAATTCTGTAAAAACTGTAGAAGAATATAGATTTAATGAAGGAAGTCAAACATTTACTCTTTACCTGCAGCAACGTTGGTGGCCATGGTGTATGCTTGAGATGTCTCACTTGAGAGATATGACGCCCCAAACTTCGATGAACACTACAGCACTCATCACAGATCAGAATTCCCCTGTTTATAGATGCCCAGCAAGGATCTGAAAAAGAATTAAATACACTTTTAACATAGAAGGCAACACAGATGATCTTATATTATGAACACAGAGTCTAAAGTTAGGAGCCCTGGATCCTATCCTTAGCTTTAATGCTTAGCCATTATATGAGTTTGGAAATGTTAAAACCTTGCTAGGCTTCAGGATGCTTGGGAAGTAACAGTCCTTGAACTCAGCAGGGACTTAGGAGCCCTAGGACTGTCAGGAGACCTGCTGTGGAAACTCTGACACCCCCCCCCCCCCCACACACACACACACTTTGCAGTTGTAAAATTGGGATAATACTTTCCTTTGTAGGTGTAATGAGACACTAGATTTATCACCTTTTTGAAGTGCTTGTATACCATTCAGTGGAGTTCAACAGAAGTATCTGTAATAATAGTTTTACTAATGTGGGAGGGAGGGTTGTGAATGAATTGAGAATAATGATACATACCTACTTTTTTGAAAAAAATCAGTCTATAATTATGCTTTTTCAGATACTACCAAAGTATTAAATTCCACATTATTAAAATGTTTTCCAATTAGACCATTAATGTAAATAATAAAAAAAAAAAACACACGAGAGTTTCCTAGTAAAGAAGAGAACAAGATACATATATGTCAAGTTAAAGATCCAGTAAAAATCATAATTTGTCAAGCAAATTAACTCAATCAGCTCCAACTGGATCCTGTATTTTTGCTGAAAAGTAGTCTCTTTCCCAGGTAGCTGCAGTGCAAATTGAAGCCATCTATAAACAAGCCAATATGACAACTGATAGAAGGTAGTAGCAGTAGTAATCACAGAATCGCAGAATGGTTGAGGTTGGAAGGGACCTCTGGAGATCATCTAGTCCAACCTCCCTGCTCAAGCAGGGTCACCTAGAGCACGTTGCACAGGATTGCGTCCAGACAGGTTTTGAATATCTCCAGAGAAGGAGACTGCACGGCATCTCTGGGCAACCTGTTCCAGTGCTCTGTCCCCCTCACAGTAAAGAAGTTTTTCCTCATATTCAGATGGAACTGCCTGTGTTTCAGCTTGTGCCCGTTGCCTCTTGCCCTGTCGCTGGGCACCACTGGAAAGTCTGGCCCCATCCTCTTGACACCCTCCCTTCAGATGCTCATACACATTGATAAGATCTTCTCAGTCTTCTCTTCTCCAGGCTGAACAGGCCCAGCTCTCTCAGCCTTTCCTCATAAGAGAAATGCTGCAGTCTCCTAACCATCTTCGTAGCCCTACGCTGGACTCTCTCTAGTGGTTCCACGTCTCTCTTGTACTGGGGAGCCCAGAATTGGACGTGGTACTCCAGATGTGGCCTCATGAGGGCTGAGTAGAGGGGGGGGGGATAACCTCACTCGACCTGCTGGCAACACTCATTAGGATGCACCCCAGGATACCACCAGCCTTCTTGGACACAAGGGCACATTGCTGGCTCATGGTCAACTTGTCCACCAGGACTCCCAGGTCCTTCTCCACAGAGAGAAAGACAGTAAATAATAGATATTAGCTATTATAACTTCAAATGTCAAAAAAAGAGAAAAAAACAAGTAGGTATGTTATATCAAACTGAAACTGAGGACGTGCAAAACAGGACATTAAACTGAGGTCCCTCCATTGCCTTTAGTTCTGTCCTCAGGGGAAGGAACTCCAGCTTTCTCTCAGTGACACAAGAGACTAAATGTGCCAAGGACCCTGTAATAGCAAGAATCTGAGTAGCAAGACAGATCTTTAGGGTCTAGCACATCCTAGGGGAAAGAAAAAGCATCTAAGATCTCTCTTAATTTGGAAAATTCTGCCTAATTCCAAATCCAGAGATCAGGTTGAGGCTAAATAATGAGTATAACTCAAGCTGGATATCTAATGAGAGATCGTCTGCATCATATCCAAATACACCTGAGCAATTGTGCATCATTTAACAAAAAAAACAAAAAACCCCCACACATCTCTGACCCATGCAATAAATTGACCGAATCCCTGAAACACAAAATCTGATCACTGTTGTGGTTTTTAAGCAGAGCTCATGCTATGTGTGTGCTGAATGCAAGGTAGGCAAACCTGTTCAAACCGTGGCCCGTGAGGGAAAGGAGCCTCTCTTCACAGCTGATAACTATCACATAGCCCAGAGCCAGATGAAAGTGTATGCTTTGGGAAAATATCTAATCTAAGTCAAAAAACAAAGTAATAGTAAGCACATAACCTCCTTATTAAATCATTCCATTATTTTAACAACTTTTACTTCTAAGAAAGAAAAAAAATAACAATGAAATGAGATGCATTAACTCCAACCTAAGAACCAAAGACCAGAGGCAATCTTCCAGACTAATGAGTCGAGTCCCTTTTTACCAGAGGCAACCTTATCATATACTCATTCACAAACTAACAGGATTCTTCTGAAAGCCACTAAGTCTGTCGTTTCAGTCATTACAGTTACAGGCTGTTGCTGAACCCTTCTCCCTGTTTTGGCTAACAGTCATTAGCACTTTTTTTTCTTTACATCTCCCTCAGTACGTAACTGAACTGGCTCCCAGCAATTGCCACTTAGCCTTGATAAAAGTAAACCACTGTTGATTTGGCCATTTCATAGCAGAAATGGGGCTTTAAAATTCCTCTGAAAAGAAAAGCAGAGGCCTTATTTGTAATTTCAGGGTGCACATTCTACTTTAATCATACAGATGAACAAGTCCAGATGTTTGTGTAGAATCTGTCAAAAACTGGCATCACTGGAAGCGTGGATGTTATGATGCAAAAAAGACAACAGTAAAAAAGAGGAAAGCCGGCAGGCAGACTCTGCAAGAGACCTGGAAAGTTCAGCACAATGGGCCAAGAGAATGCTCTTAGCTGCTACTAAGTGTAGAGAGACCAGAGAGAGGATAGATTAGCACCTGAGGCCCCAGTTTGAAGGCCTGAATGACAATGAAGATAGTGGATTTGACCACGTGCATGCTAGAGAATAGACTGATCAAAAGAGGTGTGGGAAGCTTAGATGTACAACCTATTTTCTGCAAGTTTTTTTCTTTTTTTTTTAATTAAATAGTACAAAGATTTGTGGGATCTCAATTCAATTCATACCTGCCTTAGCACGATTTATCTGTACTCAAGGAACAGGTGGGGATGGGAAAAGAATATGGCATTAGACAGTCTGAAGACAAAGAGACATGTCAGGCTGTGGTAAAATTGATAGTTCAGTTTTAATTTAAAGTGTCTGTACTGGAATCTCCATCAATTTATCTGAATCATTTTTAAAAGAAATCCAATTATAGATATGATCAAAATAAGCTAAAGCTGATACCAAGATACAACAGGAGAAAAGCTAGAAAGATAGGTTAACATGTTTTCAGAAACATGGCAGAGTAATTCAAAACAGGAAGTGTGTGATCAAGAGAAGCCTGACACTGTAAGCTTGAAAAGTGAACTCATGCCTGAGAATAGGAAATGTTCTAGCAAAGCACATAAAAATCACGTCACGTAGAAGAAAACGATTCATACTTAGCTATAGAGACAAAGTATACGTTGATGAAGTTCAAGAGGTAAGTACTAATTATTACAGCAGTCAGACATCCTGTACTTGCTACAGCTGATCTGGGTTAAAAGGTTACGGACCCCCACATCTGCCGACATAGTTGCACGCGTAGCAGCTCCTGAACACCATCCTGCCAACTTCTGTCTGGTTTAAGTAAAAGAAGGCTTTGTTTTGGGCGTTTTTTTCTTTTGGGGGTTTTTTGTATGTATTTGTTGAGAGATGATTAAGTTAAGACTCCTTCATTTACATGAATAAGCTAGTAGATTTTTTTCCACCAAGATCAGATAAGTATCTGACAATGCTATTATGTCATGAAATGATAAAATAAAGGAGGTCCAGCTTACAAGATTGCCACGATAGTGTTTCTGACACATTGCGTAAACTTCACCAAAAAACTTGTCAAGGCTAACAAATAGAAACACAATAAAGCAAGCTGTAACACTGATGATTAAAACAAATTCAAAATGTACTTCAACAGACTAGGAAAGTGTATGTTTGGAGTTTGGGGGTTTTGTTGTTGTTTTAAGTCCCACTTTACAAAGGTTGTTATCCCCTCCCCCATGTCATACCTTCTGACTATTCAAATTTTATCTGCATTAAAGTGTTTTAATTCAGCTTATACATAAGCGATCATATTGAAAGAACCAGCACAAGACATAAATAATAAAAATAAAAAAATTACATGTATCTGAGAAGACAAGAAACACGGTCAACTCCTTAGAAAAGTGTAATGGATGGTTTTAAATACAAGAACAGCAGAACTACAAAGAATCAGAGAATGAGATACAGCTGACTTTAAAAACATGATTTTTTCAATAAGGTTCCAAACTACATTTTTTTTTTATTTAAGAGTTCAAGCCCCCTGAGCTACAACATGCTCAAGATTTCTTAGGTGCACCCTCTTTTTCTGCCCAGAAGTCTTATCCAGGCAGATAATGCGCGTTTCAGCATCCAGAACATATACTGCTCCACAAAAACTTGCAATCCAAGCCTACGCTAGACATTTTAGGAGAGCCTTTCTTTAGAAGTTAGGGATAGCTACAGTTATAGAGTCCAGGGAGTCTTTCTTTTAACATCCAAAGTTAACACCTCCAAGACCCTTAAAATAACTGGTGGCACATCCATCCTCGCAAGGCCCCTCGCGAACGGCCACTGCCCCCTTTCCATGCCACATCTCCAGCACACGCACTCCTCCCGTCCCTTCGCTCCACGACTGCAAGATTTCTTTAGCTAAATCCTGTGTCCTTCTCTAAGCTGAGGAGTTGGAAAGTTGATCATAAATAGCTGGTGCCCACTTTTCCTGCAAATTCCTGTAAGACCTGACCCTTCCTCTTCGCACTCAAAATCAACGCACCAGGGTGAGGCACAGACCTGTTCGCGAGCACCTGAAGGAGCAGGCGAGATGAAACCACCACCTTTAACGCTGCAATTTTAAGCGTTACGGTGAGACACATACGGTACGTGCGACGTCGCTGCGGTTTAAATGGGCCCGTCGGGAAGAGGCCGAAGCGCTGACGGGGGCCCAAAGCGGCGGAGCCCGCGGGGCTGCCCGCGCCCCCCGCCCCGGCCCCGGCCGTGAGGGGAGGCCCGGGGCCGCGGCCCGCCCCCACAACCGGCCCCGGGGAGCGGCGCCCCGGGGGCGGCCCGCGCTGACAGGAGCCGCCGCGACCCCTCACGGCCGCCACCTGCCCACGGCGCCCCGGGGCCGGGAGGCGCCGCCGCCCGGGCTGAGGCGAGGGGGGATGGGCTGGCCGGGCGCGGGGGTCCCTGCGCCCCCCCCTCCCCGCTCCGCCGCCAGTGCCTACCCTGGGCGCTGCAGTCGGCGCAGACCTCGCTGCTCCGCAGCCGCTTCGACATGGCGCGGCGGCACCGGGCGCTTCCTGCCGCTCCAACGGGTCCCCGCCAGCAGCCCCCGCCGAGCCGAGCCGAGCCCGCAGCGCGCAGGCGCACGGCAGCGCCGCCCGCTCCGCCCGCGGCGCGATTCACCAAGCAGCGTACGCCAGCGCCGGGCAGCGCTCCGCAAGTGGAAGAAGGCGGCTGGCGGCGGCGGCCCTAAGCCGCCATGTTCACTCCTGGCATAAAAGCGGCAGGCGGGTGGGACGAGGCCATGCGCGCGGCGCTGCCGGCATGCTTGTCCCTGGCAGGAGCTGCCCACTGGCCGCCTCAGGCCGTGCTGCCTCGCATTCAGCGGTGGTCGCGCTTCCGCGGAGACCGTTCTGTAGGCGGCCCTGTGGGCCTCGCTGACTCTCCCCGCGCGGGAAGCTCATAACAAACCCAGACGCGGACCCAGGAGAAAAGGCGAGGTTTTAAAAGTGTGGTCCCAAGCGGTGGGCACCGCGGCGGCGGTAGCAGGACTGGCGGAAGGGGCTGCTCTCCGGAAACCCCTGCCCTCACCCGACATGGCGGCCGTGGAGAGCTGCCCTGGCGCAAGATGGCGCCCAGAGCCGTCAGTGCCGACAGCCGCCCTCACGCACGATAGCAGCGACAGGGCGGCCGTTCCCGCCCCTTTGGACGGCAGGGCTGGCGGGCGAAACTAACGCGTGGTGCGGGCGGGGGGGGGGGCGCAGGGCGCGCCGGGCGCCGCGTCCCACCTAGCCCCGCGCCGCCGCCCCCCCGCGCGGAGGGCGATGGGACGAGCTCGCGGGTGGGACGTTCCATCTGCCCGCCCGGGGCGGGGGGAGGAGCGGGCGGCAGCGACTTCCTCTTCCCCTGAGCTCGCCGGTGGCGGCAGAACGGAGGAGCGCCGAGGGGGAGCCCCCCCGCACCGGCCGCTGCCCTGGAGAGGAAGGAAGGAAGAGAGAGGGGGCGGGGGTGAGGCCGCGGGGGCCGCGCGCGGCGGCGGGGGGGGGCCCCGGGCGTGTGGGGCTCGGGGGGCAGGGGCAGGGGACAGGCCTGGGGGTGTGGGGCTGGGGGGGGGCAGGAGCAGGGGGCAGCCCTGGGTGTGTGGGGCTGGGGGGGGCAGGAGCAGGGGGGCAGCCCTAGGCGTGAGGGGAGTGGGGCAGGGGGGCCACCCTAGGTGTTTGTAGTTGGGGGGGGCCCTGGGTGTGGGGGGCTGAAGGGGGCAGGAGCAGGGGGCACCCCTGGGAGTGGGGCTGGGGGGGGGCAGGAGCACCCCTAGGCGTGTGGGGCTGGGGGGGGCAGGGGGCACCCCTCAGGGTGGAGCGAAGGGTCCGCAGGGGGTCGTGGCCTGGGGAGTCTGCGAGATCTCCTCCCCCCGCAGAAGATGGGTGTCGGGGTGACAAGAAGCTCGAGGGCGAGAGGAGTTTGGGGCCCCCAAAATAAAGAGAGGGGGAAGCAGTGAGGGCAGGCACCCCGCTTCCCCTGCGCTCCTGCAGGCGTGTGGCGTGATGAGTTCCCCTGGCAGGGCCAGCAGCAAGTTTCCCCTGCACGTCCTGGTCTGGAATAATGACTACAGGCGGCTGGACGAGGAGCTGCAAGATAAGGTAACCCGGACGTCTAACCGGCGACCCGTCAGTGGAGTCTTTCAGGCTTGGTGGCCCTGAAGACCCTGTGGTATCATACAGGGCTTAATGGACCTTACTTACCACCCTTCTGGGGAGAAGTAACCCTGTTTGTGCACCCAGGTCTGTTTGCTAGATAGTTATCCTCCTTTTTCTTTAGCTAGTTAACTGTGGTTGAGGGAGCGCTATCAGAAAATGTAGAGATAAACTTTTTGTTATATAAGGTATTTTTTTTAACTTAAAGTTCTTATCTGTAAAACTGTGCTCAAAGCATTCAATGTGATTTTCAGAATAGCTCTATAGAAAGTATGGGGACTGATGGAAACAGAACAGAAAGAGCAGATATGATGAACGTTGACATTTTCTGTGCCAGAAAAGCTATAAATGCTGCTTACCTTAGTGGGAAATCAACATGCAGCAAAGGTGGCTGCTGCTGCCAAAGATTAAACTGGCCACTATCTTGCGGAGGACGAGCAGTTTTTATGGTTTCTTTGCTGTCCAGGACTGCAGGGGCAGCAGTTTTATACTTGCTGGAATGTTTTCAGCATCTCTGTTAAAAAATGGATCATTGTTTCATGCTGTAGAGTAGAAAAACACAAAGCCAGCCCTCTCTGGGAACAACCAAAGGAGAAATGGTAATGACGTAAGGAAATGGTCTGAAAATCTGTAGCAAACACCCTATTTGCTGCGATGTTATGGGAAAACTCTGGCATTCATCAGTATGGAGTACAGTTTGCAGAAGCAGAGCGTATTAATTACGTTATGGCTAACACCACAAGATCTGAAGATCAGCTGTGCCACATCCTAACTAGCGATTAGCATTTGCAGTTCTAACAGTACACCACAATTTACTAATGCTTGCTCAGAGCATGCTCCTGTTCTTTTTAGATGAATCTTTGGAATGCAGCTACTAGTTATCAAATTCATGTAATCTTAGTCCCTATTTAACAAAATCCTTAATTTTAGTGACATGTTGTTTCTGTGTATTTATTTCTATTTCAATAATGTTCTCATCCTTGACAGTTTGTAATTAAACAGGGATAATTCTGCTTTTTGTTAGTCTAAGACTGCATTTTGGTTAGCACCTACACCTGTGAAGTGCTGCCTCCTACCTCAAAACGTTCCTCATTGTAAGGAAATGAGCAACATGTTAAGATGGAATATGTTTGTCTCTCATTTCCTTTATCTGCTTTTAAATAACTTTTTTTTTTAAGTATTCCAAAGATAGGCTGCCTCCTGCTTCCTTGGGATAAGCTTCTTGCTTTTGAAGGGGTGGGTGAGAGAATCAAAAGAAACTTGCCAGCTGCACTTGGTGTGGCAAATGATGAGTAGAATGTATGGTTACCTGTTAACAACATCAAAGAAAATTGGGAGGGATTTTTTGAGTCCATTACCTGTCAGTGTGGTAGACATTGGAGCTGTAGGAAGTGGGGAAGTAAATTAATTAGTATTTGACCACAGAAGTGAAAAGAGAATGCATTCAATGAAGCTTTCCCAACTCTATGTGTGATCTTTCAAACCTGATGCTGTCAGATAACTGGGTTAACTTGCATAATAACTTTCCTTTCTTATTCTGCTACTGACTTTCCCCTTTTCCTTTAGTTATAGATGCTCTTCTGTTTCAAATCTCTAAGCTAATAGTGAAAAATATGTAAGGTATGAGTATGTTGTGCTTGCATGTTTTGGATATTTATGCCTGTGTAGTTACCTTTCTTTTTTTCTTTTTTTTTTTTTGTGACTTGTATAATGCACTCACTCTTCATTGTGCTGTGTGTGTCAGTCAAGCGGATGCTTTGTAAATTACCATTTGCTTCCATACTCTCAAAAAGTGCTATACAAAATGAGTGTCGTATGGCCTGTTGCTTTTTCTTTTTCTTTTTGATTTGATATGCCATATAATACCGTTCTACCCTCTAGTGGTCTCTCAGGCTGTTGACTGTCATGGTGCAAAACACAAAGAATAGAACTCCTGTCTTCTCCTGAAAGAGACTGTTTCTGAAGGGAGACAGAAGGGGAAATAATGTCTGAGTTGTTGTTGATACTTCTCATTTCTTTTCCTGTAAGGTTTTACAGTGATATCTGTTCTTATCCTGTTAGATTTATGGGCCCTGTTCTGCTTCTCTTTTATTTCAGTAGGGAAGTAAGATTGCACTGTAAGGAGTGCAGAAGGGCAATACAGTAGTGTTACGAAAGCTGAGTTGACTAGGTGTCACAAACTGATATATGGGAATACTCACTCCTTTTACGTTATTACTGACAAGCTTTGTTTATATGAACTCTTCTCAGTGCACTCTGATTAACTGCATTTGATAGAACAACTGTAGTATTATTTCTGTCTTGGATGCTCAACAGGATGTCGATCAACGTGATCCACGAGGCCGGACCTTGTTGCACCTTGCTGTTTCCTTGGGTTATATAGAATCTGCTGAAGTCCTTCTTCAACACAAGGCAGATGTAACCAAAGAAAACGCGCAGGGATGGACAGGTAAAGATAACTTGAGGAAAAAAAACTGTATGTTAATATTTTTCATTTGTAAATGTTGTATTTTTGACTGCTTTTTATATTGTGTATTTTGTTGGAAAAGCAAACTAAAACCAGCTTTTGTCTTGATTTCTTTCAGTCTTACATGAGGCTGTCAGTACAGGAGATCCAGAGATGGTACATATGATTTTGCAGCATCGGGACTATCAGCAAACATCTATGATGCTTGGAGGAGTTCCTGAATTACTCCAAAAGATTAACGAGGTAATTATTTAGTTGAATCAGAATTACAGTCTGGGGCAAGAGGTTCAAAGTACTTCAGTTAAGCAAACTGAAACCAGATGAACAGAGATTAGAACCCAGCTGATCTGAAGTTGGGTGATTTTGTTCTTCATTTCAATTTGTATGTCCCATAGACCTGTGGGAGATGATGGAGATTTTTCCTTGACTATTTTAAAATGCTTGGTTATGAACTGCGGCGTTAGCGGCTGAATCTTGAAGCTGTTACTGCTTTTATAGTAAAAAAGTGAAGAATAGCTCACTAGAAAGCAGCCGTGGTAGGCCAATGTCTTTTATATCTCTTGGTTTCAATTTCATTGTTTTAAGGTTCGTTTGTCATGTCTCAAGTTCTGCTTTTTTTTTTTTTTTTTTTAATCTGAAACATATATGAGAAATGCTATACTGAATGTTAGGTTAAAGCTATTTGTTTCACAAAGTATTTTCTTCTTTCAGACTCCTGACTTTTATGTGGAAATGAAATGGGAATTTACTAGCTGGGGTAAGTATCTTGATCGTTGTTTCCTCTAAGTGGTAGACAGAATGACCTGCTCATGTACAACTGTCACAAAAGATGGGCAGAGAAATATGCTTATTAGAATCTTCCTTGCTTGCCCCCGGTATATGTATCTTCACCTCTCAAAATATTCAGAGCTTTGAAGATTTGATTTAACCTCTTGTTTTTTGGTTGCATAAGTTGTTCTTTTCTTTTAATGGAAACTGCAACTGTTATCAGAGTTGTTGGAGACTTTCCTCAGGGCTTTGTTTACCTATCTCTGGGTATAAGGTGACTAAGACAGCGATACATGCCTCATATATTGATGCACAGACTACTCTAGAAACCCCTGCTCTACTTTTAAATGAAAAAATGCTGGGCCTTACAGCTGGCTTCATTTTCCAAACAGTTAACTATTAAACTGCTAGGAGAACTGGTTTTATCTCGTTTCACATCTCTTAGTCCAGACAAATGTCTTATTCCTTTTCATGTTCCTCTTTAAAATAAAATCAGTGTTTCTAGTCCCTAAGTTCATCATTCTTAAAGGTAAAGAGGATCAATATCGCCTCCTTTGGAATAATGATTGTAGTACTTTATTGAGCAATTCCTATACCAGGAATATAGCTTCTGGTTGAGTTCAGACTTTCTGTGCACTTAGTCTTAGGATATTTTATATTTTTTTTCTCTTTTATAGTCCCACTTGTTTCTAGAGTGTGTCCAAGTGATGTCTGCCGCATCTGGAAAAGTGGTGCCAAGCTACGAGTGGATATCACATTATTGGGTTTTGAAAATATGAGCTGGGAGAGAGGAAGACGTAGTTTAATTTTCAAAGGAGAAGGTAAATATTTTAGCATGTCTGAACCATTGATCACCAAGTACATTGTAAGCCACAAGGAGAAATGCCAGTTCTACTCGAGAAGACCTGTTGACAATGCGTACTTACCTTTCAACAAAAATTTTCTATGTATCTTTCATGACCCATAGAGTCACTGTTTTGGGGTTTAACATAAGGGCTTGATTTCTTTGGTTTGAGGAAACCTGGGGTCAAAATACAGGAATAAGGCTAAAATTTGACTTCATTCACTTCTTTACTATTTCCCTTTCTATTCTGCCCTCATCCAAAATTCCCCCCCCCCCCCGCAAAAAAAAACACCCTGATTTGGAGATGGATCTGAAACTATCTCAGCTGACTACAAAATACAGTGAATTAACTTCCAGCCTCATTTTCGTATAGTGTGTATATACGCTGTTCATTTTTTCCTTCTCGAATGCTATTGGTAAGTTTGCAGATGATGAGATATATCATTCCAACAGATACTGGAGGCTGGGCAGAGCTAATTGAGATCAATCATGATGATAAGTTTGTTACAACGGAGCGTTTTGAGATTTCCCAACACATGAAGCGTTTGACATTGGGATCTATGACACCAAAAAGAAAAGATGTGGAAAGACGCCTTACATCTCCAATTATTAATACGTGCCTTGATACAAAAAATATTGCTTTTGAAAGGTAAGATATGAAGTTTCTCATAATAAATGGACTCTGCAAGATTATGGTCGATCATACTTGCAATTAAGCGTTAAAGACAAACTCTCAAAAGCCCTGTTAATAAAAAGTTGTATGGTCATGTCTGAAATTACTTTAAACTTCACATGCAATTAGTTAAAGAAACTTTGCTTGGTGAGCTTACTGCTGTTGCTTGGCAAAAAGTTTCCAGTTGAACTGATTTGCTTGAAGCTTTTGGATCGTGGTATTAGTGGGGTCAGTGGCAACCTCTCTTGTTATGAGTATGTAGTTCACCCAAATCTGTATATATAGTGTCAAAACTAATGGATAGATTGTAGCTGGGTGTTGAGGATCCCACAAGGGAATTCACAGGTTTTATGTTAGCTAAATAAATCAAATCTCACATTAATACTTTTATTAAAAATGCTTGTATAGTATCTCTTCCCATGGTACTTTCTGCTGTATGCATCCTCCTTGTTTATTACACTTGTTTAATCTAGGTATCTGTCAGCTTAGTAAAAAGGCTTGTTTCAGCACCTTTGATTAAGCTCCTTTTCAAGTGTTCTGAAACACAGTAAAACACCCCTATGATTAGATCATATTGTAAACAAGACGTGCTTTCAAAGTGAGATGTATAATTCCATCATTTTTCTCCAGAATATTTAAGCACTCTTCAAAGCTTCCAAAACTTAGTCCCTGTGAGGTTCAGTAACGGCAGCATCTATACATTCAGAAACTTGACCCAGGGTTTCCTAGACAAATGATCCCATCGACCGCTTCCCCAAATTTCAGTGACAAGTTACTTTTGAAATTAAACTGTGTATGTTTAAAGCTGCTCTGGCCAGGCTGTCGGACAAAATAATTCAGTAAGTTTTTAGGTTCTCCTCCTCTGTGGCTCAGGTATCCAAATCCCAACCTAAAATCTCTCACTGAGCCTCTGCGCTTTGGCCATGGACTGAATAAGAACAGAAGCAGCATGGCCTCCTCAGCCCTCTCTTGGTATGCGTGTGTGGGGACAGATTGGCTTGTGCTTTTGTCTGGGGTTGCTAATCAAATAAGCTATTGTTTGCTCAAAGCTGTTTTAGAAAAATGGGCTGGGGACTGTGTAGAAATGCAATGTATAGACGCTTGTGGTGTTCACTTTTTGTCAGAACCACATCTGGATTCTGGGTATGGAGGACAGAGAAAGCAGAAGGTGTAAATGGTTATGAAGCAAAGGTAAAATCTGTTCTGTACAACTAAGAAGTCTTATAGCTAAGTAAAGTGTGATTGTGTTATGCCTTTATTTCCTGAATATCTCAGGTTCTAGAGTTTCCTCTGAGAGCTTTCTTGTTTTGCCAGCAAAATTGGGCAGGAGCGAGGAACTTCAGTGGTGCCAGCCTTGTGGGAGTGATGGTGCCTGTGTGTAAGAATGTCAGCAGGGGCTCTCGGGGAGAGGAGGAATCAAAGCACTTCGGGAGAAGAGGGACAAAAGGTTCAGCATAACCAGTAGAGCTCACTTCTATCCAAAAACTAGAGTTGAACTCATTCTCGAGTGTTGGCATTCTTTCACTGTTTAGAAGATGAGGAGCCCATTGATACAGTGCCTTGAGCTCTCACAGGTGACAGGACTGCAGGAAAAGGATGGCCTCCTGCTGCCATGAGTTACATCATCAATTCAAGTAATAAAAGACTGCTGGTAAACTAAGGACTCTGACCCTGCTGATGAGCCAGGCGGTGGCTTTGATTGGTTCCATATGACAGTGTTTTTCTGTTTTCTGTCTCACTTTTTTGGAAGAATTTTTGAAGATGGCTTTTACAGCCTTAGTGTTTTAGGAATTTAAGAATTGCAAGAATTAGCTTTCCTAATAAGTCTCTGTTTACTCCAGTTTTTGGAATTTGTGCAGTAAACAGCACTTCTTTTTGTAGTTTTATTTAACATTAAAACTAATGTTGAATAGTTTCATAGACTTATATGAAGGCTTTTCTGATAAGACTGCAGGACTGTTCAGTTGGACACTGGGGTTCATTAGTGTTCCTGTATAATTAAACTATCCAGTAAATTGCATTTGGAAGATCTCATCAATGACCTTTTGTTTAGAAATAGCATAGTCTGACTTTTCTTCCTCATTCTCTCTCTTAAAATCTCTGCCCAGGTGGGGTGTCTTTTCAGCAAGATAGGAAATGCTTGTCTAGTTTTGAAGCTGGTTCAGATTGAAGAAAAACAAAAGTCTATTTAAAAGTGCATAAATCTACTTCCCAGGAAACTGTTTGAAAAGCTGAATTCTGTTGCCATTGCAATCTATGGCCAAGCTCCTCTGCTTTTATCTTGATGTAAGATGCTTGAAAAATTAATGCTGTCTAGAAATACTTGGTCATAGGATTTGTAGGTTTTCTTATTTTATCAGTGTGCCCAGCAGATGGCCATGCAGTTTCAGCCTTAGCACAGGACTGTCAAGAAAACAGCATATAGAATTTCTGTTGTTTCAAAGTGAATAGAAAAATCATTGAAGTGCAGTGTTTCTTGTTGATTACTGATATGTTTAAGATTAAGATGTTTGTCATGAGGAGATCAATACTACTTAATCCTGTCTTGTTTTAGATTTGTGTTCATGGTCTTTTACTACCTCTAAAGAGCAGGCTATCTTTTAACCTGTGTTGTACTTGTGGTTTTTTTTCCTTTCTTTTCTTTTTTTTTAGGTGTACACTGCAAACAATGTGAATGTAGTCACAAAAATCCGAACAGAACATTTAACAGAAGAGGAGAAGAAAAGATATAAAGGTAATTTTCCTATAGGATAGATGGAATTAAGTAGGACCTCTCTGATACCTTCTCTGTGTGGCTGCAGAAGTACTAGGCAGATAAAATGAAATACTTTGATCTTGCCCTGCTTTAGCTTCACATTTTGCAACTGAGGTGGCTTATTACTTGACTCCTACCATATGAATGAGCCATTGTTTATCCTGGCTGTATCTGGAGGAAAGAGAAGCCCTTCAAAACTATTGAAAGCTTTAAAAGTCTGCACTTCTTTCCATGCTTTCACCATCTCTGTTTCCTGTTTTGGAATATATTTGTGCCTTTACTTCACTTTTTGCCATGACTACAAGATTCATGTGGGTTTTGCTTGTTTGGGCTTTTTGTTTGTTTTTAGTTCCCTAATTCTTTGTAGTATTTAAATTAGAGTAAAGGGAGAGCAGGCAGTAACCTTGCATGGTAACCTGCCCTTTGTTGATCTACCTTGGGGCCCAGGAGGAGGGCACTGTGAAAAATAAAGTTATTTGATGATAGAAATCACTGAAAACTTTTTCCTCTGTTCTGTGTCTTGTACCCATTTTATTCTGTCACCTTTTGGTCCTGGTCTTTTCTGGCAAAGCTTAGGGGAAACTCGGGCTCTCTGCTGAATGTGAGCTGCCTCCTTTAATTTGGGTTAGAAGCTTTGCTTGTTAGACTGGTACGTACGCGAATTCTAGTGCTATTCAATAATAACTTTTTTTTTTTTTCTCTCCTATTGTCTGAAGCTGACAGGAACCCCCTGGAATCCTTTCTGGGTACAGTGGAGCATGAGTATGGTGCTCAGGTGAGTGTCTTTGCTGTTTTCATAACAGGTCAGTACAGTGTAGAGATCTGTGTCAATAGAAGTTGTGTGAGAACTTGTTTCCTGTTTCTTCAGTTCCACAGCAATTCTTATATTGAGGCTTAAATTTTCCCTGAGGATGTTTTTTTTGTTCTTAACCCTCAGCTGTTCCTTTATGAGTAGCAGTTGCTTCCTTCTGAAGGTTCCCATGAAAAGAGCATAATACATTAGCAAAGTGAGAGTTGGGTATTAGCAGTGGAGGTAAATCTGAGCAAGCACAGTTCTTGGTGGTATCCAACCATAATTTGGGAAGAAATGTCCACAGGCAAAGAGCCACAGACCGGCAGAAGCCTTGGTTGGGAGACGGTGTCATTTGTCTGATGATCACTACACTAACAAGAGACAGAAATGACACAGTAGCATGCTGATCTCCAGCAACTCAGAAAAGTTGCATCCTTGGCTGTTCTGAAATGCGTGTTGATAATCATTGCAATATTGCTTCAGAAAAGACTCCCTTGAATCTGTATATATTAAGTACAGTAGACAGTAGATTTGCCAACTGCTGTCTCTGTATCAAGATAGCGTTGTAGATGTTAACATGGATCTAGAGCTTTTTGTTTAAAATGCCCTGTCAGAGTTTTGGCTTTCGTAAAGGGTTGGGAGCCTAGAAGTGTTGTAGCTTGTGTGCGCATTTCTGGTCAGTTTCCAGCTTTGAAGTCTTTAATTGGCACATAGTAAGTGGGCTTTGAAATATATTCTGTTGTCCCTAAAATGCTTGGAGATTTTTAACCTGGGTAGAAAGTACTTGTTTGGGTCTGACTTTTAAATGTGTGTGTATGTATGTATGTATGGCTGGTGACTAAAACAGAGGTGAAGTTACTTCACAAGAGGTAACTTAGTTTCTTGTAGTAGCCACTGCCTATTCATTCTGTACTTTTTTGATTTTTTTTTTTTTTTTCTTGTAGGATCTAACAACAGAGTATGCCACAATTAACAATCCTACTGCTATTACTCTGGAGGAATATTTTGACCCAGAGTTCGAATTGAAAGATAGAGACATAGGAAGACCAAAAGAAGTCACCATTAGAACACAGAAGTGAGAAATGTTCTTAACTGTTTCCTGTTCTGGTATCTTTCAAATTTGTCTTCTCCCAATCGTCTAATCTTTAGAAAACAATTTTGTACAAATATCTGATGAAATTCCCCTGCTTTTTCTAAAAAAAAAAAAAAATGAATCAAAAGAGGTATCTTGAACTATTCAGTCATACTCTAATTCTTCTTCTACTAAGTGAACAAAAACAGTTGGAGTGGTGCTGTAACTTTCTAGAAATCCTACC
Source organism: Dromaius novaehollandiae (assembly GCF_036370855.1). NCBI lineage: Eukaryota > Metazoa > Chordata > Aves > Casuariiformes > Dromaiidae > Dromaius > Dromaius novaehollandiae. Next base: position 1,977,907 of record NC_088114.1, on the reverse strand, counting down.
CTTACCTATTGTAAGGTTTTAATAACTTCTCTTATACATTGCCTTTAATCTGACCAGAATGCAATTCAGTTTCTCAGTGGAATAACTCTTCTGTGTCTTTGAGATGTATGAAGCAGGGGACAATGCTGTGTATTTTGCTTTGTATCTGTTCCAAAACTGTAAACTTAAAATGCTTTTATGCAACTTGATCTTACAGATTTAAAGCAACCTTGTGGATGAGTGAAGAGTTTCCTTTGTCTCTTATGGAACAAGTCACTCCAATCATTGATCTGATGGCCAGAACTAGTGCTCATTTTGCTAGACTTAGGGATTTCATCACTTTGGAATTTCCACCAGGATTTCCTGTCAAAATTGGTAATGTTTAGCATTTTTTATTTTAACATCTTCATTTCCATTCTACTGATGTTTGCAGCACATTAGTTTAAAAACTGGAACAAAAAGCTAACAAAGTTTTTGTAAATGTCATCTTGACCATCTCTAGAAGTGAGAACCAAGATATACATTATCTTGTGTGCTTGGGATCATTAAATGCAAATTCGGAAGGACCAGCAGAGTGATGTAATTTTAAAGACAACATTGTTTCAGTAAGAACTAACTGTTTGCTAGCCTTTTCCTTTTGTCTCCAATGTCTTAGATTATTAAAATCTTATGTTAAAATCTGAGAAGAATTAGAAGTAGTGAGACTGACCAAGTGCAACTTCTTGAAGTGGGTTGCAGTTTGCTTTGTGGTTATGGGATGGTGAAATGTATTCAATAAACCTGTACAGGTTTGATGTGGCTGCAAGTGTGGAAGTGAATGACAGACTTCTCTTTTTTTATAGAAATCTTGTACTCTTTCCTATAGAAATTCCCTTATTTCATGTGCTGAATGCCCGAATTACATTTGAAAATGTTAATGGCTGCAGGACAGCTGACAAACCATCATCACAAATCAGCGGAGGTGCACAGTGTGAGTCATCAGGTAAGGAGTGGAAAGATGCAGTGGCTGCATCTTTTTATATTTGTCAGTGGAATCCACCAAAGAAAGAGACAGGTTAACTACAGAGAATGCAAAATTCACAGAGGAGAGGAAGCTGCAATGCATGAAATAGCTGATATGGAGTGTGTGATATTGGTCTTATCAACCCATTCTGCCCCTTCAGAGCCTGCTCAGATGACTAAGCTGAGCTCTAGCAAGCTTTACAAAGTGTTTTAGGGTCTAAATTCTGGTACATTAGATCATAGTGCTGCTGCTAGTGAGAAAGCTACTGCTTTGGGAAGTGCAATGTTAAAGTGCTGTGACAGATCAGTCTGCATGCCTTCCCAGGAGACAGGGAATTACGTTCAAGCTAGATGTTTGTGACTGCATGTATCCAGTCATACTCTGTCCTATGAGCTGTTACACACCCAGTCATTAGGAATATCCTCACTGAAGTCTGAGACACTCCAGTATTTGTTTTCAAACCTTGCTTTTCTTTTTGTCAAGAGTTCAGCCACCTTTGCTCTCTGCTGCACGTTGACTTTAGTTGTGCAACCTGTCAGCATCCTAAAGACCGTGTTCTTTCCTGCTGCTGTGTTGGTTGCCATATAAGTCTTTCAAAGCCTCTGGGTATGTGCAGTCAGGTGGCTTATCAAAATTTTTGGAGCTAATCGTGTGTAAACATTCATCAGAATTTTCTGAGCAACAATCGTAAAAATACACTGTCACATTTGTAACTATATTTGACTTCTGCAGGTGGTACTTTTGAGGTTGACCAGTCAGTGTTTGAGATCCCTAAATCTTACCATGTCCAAGATGATGGTAGGAACATACATGTGCAGGATGAAGATAATGAGATTATGCAATTTGCTATTCAGCAGAGTTTGTTGGAATCCAGTGGAAATAAAGTAAGTGTGTTGTAATCCACTCAGTGCAGATCTAAGTTTTGCAAGGACTACGGAGAGATAGTTGCACCTCTAAATTGCACCAATGTGTGGGGAAAAAAGTTATGTAGGACTTATTTTTCCTAAGAACCTCAAAGGAGAAAAATACAGTAATAAATTAAAAAAAAAATAGTGCGTGAATTAAGAGTTACTTTTCACTGAGTTGCATTGCAAGTCTGCTAACTGCTGTGGAATTTTCCCCCCTCACTGTTTCTAGGAAATGGGAATGCATTCCAATGGAGCAGTTGCATATTCACAGGACTTCAATTTACAGTATCAGAGGTAACTTTTTTTCTTCCATGTCAAGCCATGCTGTGATGAAGCAAAAATACTTCCAACAGTAGCATGAAGGAATTGTGCTTTTTTTTTTTTTTTTTTTTTTTCCTTGTCCAGGTATAGATGCACAGAACTTGAGGCCTATTTTTCCTGTTGTTCTTATAGTTTTTGTTTCAAGAAATAAGAACCTCCAATTAGGCCTCCCTGGTTTATATAACATGACCCTTTCGCTCAGCTGTAGGACTGAAAGATGCATGTAACTGAGATTCTTTGCTCAACAAAATAAGCACAATTCTTAGAACTGTGAATTTGGTCTCTGTAAGTTTAATGTTTATTAGATACTGAACACTTCAGGGTAGCTCTTACTTAATTTCAAGATCATTATGTAATCCTTGCCAGTTTGGCAACATACTTGATGGACCCTTGAGAATATTCTGTGGGGTCATCCTGTAGCTACGCACAAAGAAATGTTTGTGCACACAAATAACTGTGTCCTCCTGGTGCTTTGTGTGCATGGGAATGATGGCACCTTTAAACAAGGTGAGAATCCTTTCAGAAGCCCACTGAAAATTTAACTGTTAGTGTGTATAAAAGATTCTGAGGAACCTTCAAAGAGCAGGTTTTATCTTGGGAACTTTATGGCCGTTAGAACACATTGCTCTCTTATCTTGAGAACTGCTTTCTTCCCTTTAGGAAAGGGATTCAAATTTGCAATTGGAGAACAGTTGCTGAGGAGGATTATTGCAGAAGAAGTGATATAGAATCTGTGCCTCTTGTTTCTTGAAGCTGTTTTTCTTTCTTCAGGGCACTGCAGGAGAGCTTTCTAACAAGCTCAGGTAATTCACACTGCAGCACTCCTAGTGAGCCTTCCAGTTTTGAAAAAGACTTGCAGCTTGCTATGGAGTTGTCAGTCCGAGAGCAGGAGGAGCGGGAGAGGCAACGTCGAGAAGAGGAAGACGCAGAGCTTCAGCAAGTTCTACAGCTTTCTCTTGTGGAAAAATAACTCCGTAGTGATCTCCTGAAATAAGGATGACCAAAGTGTGAAATTGAAAGCTTTTATAGCTATCAACCTGAGGACTACTCCTGGATTACTAAAGTAAACACTTCACCTGCCTTCTTAATTGTCATCGTTAGCAAAAAACATGGTTCAGAACCTCTGCTGTGGTTTTCCACCTTGATTTGCGGGCTGGAGCGCTATCTACAAAAAGACTCTCTTGCAGATTGTGCAGTGCTTACATATGGGGGGAGTTTCAGAACATGAGATTCTGCATTTGGCTCCCCAGCCATGCAGTCTTAGCTTTGAAAGAAAAGTTTTACATAAACACATTTATTGAAGAGCAGATGGAAGTTTTGCTTAGCATCAGGATGTAGGATTGCCATCAAGTCTGACAACATGATCTGTGGGGAGTTGAGGAGGGAAGCTTCTTCATTACTTACCAAAGAAATAGTCATCTGCTTAGTCATTTCTGAATAATTCAAAGCCATTGACTGTGCTTCTTCCAGTTGTTACTTGGATATCTATCTATCTATATATGTACACACACATACATGCATACAATAGTTTTTCATGCTGACAGTGTATCATGCTGACAGACGTTTTCTCTTAGGTTTGTTTATACACGACTAAGGATATTTCCTCTCTAGTTACCGAGATTTTATCACATGCTCATGCTTAAGAGGGATAATTTTATACTTGAACAGCTAATCCAAGCTCAAGATTAAACTAGTGCTTTCTGAAAAAGGACAAAACAAGCCAGTAACATTTTAGATCCTAAATGGGGACCATCTGTCTATTAAAGTAGCAGTTTCTGTAGTGATTCAAAACCAGCTAGTTCACATAGTCAGAGGGCAGCAAGAAAATAACTAGTAGATACAGGTGCTTCTTGAGATGATTCTGTGTGCGTATGTGCATGCGTGAGTGCCTGCGTGTGGGTGCTAAACAAAAAAAAATCAGGTGGAATTTTAATGTACACTTAATGGAAAATAAGTTTTAATAATTCTGTCATCTGAAAGGGAAATGCGTGTATTGCTTTTTAAAATTCAAATGTTCATCCTTCATGTGAATACATATATTTTTTTATCTGAATCTTTTTATTGATTTTAAAACAAGCCAATACAAGTACACTCATTTAAAAAAAAATGGTATTGTAACAATTCAAAAGTATATTTTAACCAGCTTTCCTCAGGTCTTTAGTCATACTATATATTTGTAGCTGTTTTGTCTGCACTTCTGTCAGTGTTTACAGTATTTATGCTGTGACTCTAAAGTGCACTCCACAAGTACACAATGTACATCCACAGGAAAGCCTTACTGTAGTCAAACGTGAGCAATATTTTTCAGTCACGGCTGGCAGAAGTGTAAAGAACCTATGGTCTAAAAAATGTCTAAAGTACATACGGTCTAATATTGCTATCTAATCCTGCACTTGTTACTTGGGCAAAACAGGGCAGTTCTGTGTGGCCAACTATTAACCAGTGTAAAATCACTATAAAATAGACTTGATCATAACCAGTGAGATGGTTGGTAACCTGGAACTCTATTTTAAACCAGTAATCCATTGTTTTACATAGCAAATGACTAAAATTCCTTCTGTGTACACTAGAACAGGTATATCTGCACCATATTTGTTTAAAAAGGTATGGCTTGTATCCCTAAGTAGTTTATTTGATATTTGCAGGATGCTGACCATCGCTTCCTTGCGCATTGGCAGTGGTCTGTGTTGGAATTGTTGAGTCGCTCTTTGAAAAGAGAATTACTGTGACTTTCACAGCTGCATAAAAGGGAATTAGCCTTGCATTGCGCTCTTGACAAGTTGTGAGGTATAAGATTTTTTTTTCCTTCAGCGGAAATAAAGAGTGCTGTTGCCTTTATAAAAGCATGTCTGATGTTGCTTATTTCTATTAACCATTTCAAGGAAATAAGATTGTTTTCTCAAGCTGACTTATTTTCTGTGCTTTGTATATCATAAACTAAAGAATATTGTGCAGTTTTCACTGTTTTGTTAAGGTCCCTGCTTAGGTAAAAACCTTGTTTTTCACTGTAACATTTTTATTTATATTTTTGTTTCTTTTAAGTAGGGGGCCTGCTTTTGTGAAACAGATGCCACTTTTCTTAAATCATAGCTTACATCTTAACTACATGGGTAAAAGGCATCTTCTGATCCCCTGTGCACAAGCTCCTGCTCTTTCCTCCAAGAGCACACAATGCTTTATTACATGCACCAGTACTTTTCTAGCGTAGTAACTGTCCTTATCTTTTTTAATTACTGTCCTTATCTGGCTTTTTGTTAAACTCCTGTCCTTAAAAGGACACATAATTAACAGAAGCATTTTTCTGATACTTTTGGCCAACCTCTGAGGTCTCTCTGTTTTGAAAAGAAGGTCAATAATATACAAATATGTTTTAAGTAAATGAAAAGCATCTTAGTGTTGGAATGTCAATGCATTACACACAAAGTACTGATGAAAGAGATAGGAAAAGAACAGTAAAAGGTTACATAGTATTTTTGATGTTAACAGACTGCTGTACAAAAAACCCTCATGTCTGCTAACTTTTTTTGCAGTGCAGCAGAAAAGCAGGAACTCAAAGTTAAGAATATTTATAGGTTGTATTTACCCATAACTAGCTCTTAAGTACCATCAGTGAACGTTCTGTGGAAACTCAGTAAGTTTCTCATGCTACCGTGTCGGTGCTGTTTGTCTCCACCCCTTCCTGGAAGAGAGAGTAAACACTTATGCGCTCTTTGGTGCTTTTGGACTGTGATTTCAAGCAGCTAAGATATGCACAAAAATAGTTCCTGATGTGTTCTCATTAGCATGCTGCCTTTGGCTGACTTTTTAATCAAAACATAGAGTCTTAGTAAAAGCAACAGCGTTAATTGAACTTTGCCTGTTACGGTGGAGTTGTCAGTAGTTGTTTTTTGCAGGACCACCTTTAAACTTGAGCTCTGATTCAGCACTATCTGTGCTTAATGGCCTGCACGTGCTGATTTAAGCTAGCACTCTGGTTAAGTGCTCAGCCTACCTTTCAGTTTACTTTAGCAGCATTATTATGCTGCCTCTCTCTTAAAGGTTTCTTTGAGACTCTGGCTGAAATTGCAGTGTTGAAGTGCTCAGCTCTATTCAGCCCTCCTGTAAAGACTGAAAGCTTGGTTTCCACTTTTTTGGACAAACTGCACTAATTTCATAACCGCTGTTACTGCTCGGGCGCTACAGCTGCTGCTATTATGGATCTGAATGACCTGCATGGGGTAACATCCACATCGAATATAATTCAGAAAATAGTTGTCCAGAAAAAGCAGCAGCATGTAGTCCGGTTGATAACCCATGTCCTGAAGGATCTCAAATAGTACACTTCACCCAGTCAGGGACTAGTTCCTTGCTGAGAAACAGCCAGGAAAATCCAGCTTCAAAGAGCTGGTGCTATGGCACCACTGCCCTCTCGCTGTTCCCTTACACTGACCTGAAACAGCTTTTTAAGGGTAAATTTATCAAAGCTGTATCGCAGGCTGGGAAACCGGCTGCCTCATCCCTTCACCCAGCTACGGCAGAGGCAATACCAAGCAGAGCGTCCATAAACACACAAAGGAGTCCCAGACTGCTTATTTAGCTTTTTATTTGTACAGGGAGACGCAGCGGGGAGTGAAGAATGAATGCGAACGAGGAACGCGGAGCTGTAGCTACAGGCCCCCAGCCCTGAACACAGGCTTCCCCCTCACGAACAGCACGCAGCTACAGGCAGAAAGTTTCACAGCGGATCAAAGACAGAGGCAGTGGTACAGGACTGCTACGACCAAAAAGAAAAAAAAATATCGCAATGTTACACCTTGTTCCCTCTCATCTCATGTGGATTAGAAGTCCTATCTGCTCTAGGCCAACCTCACACCCTCATGTTACTGAAATAGTGGAGCAGCAAAGAAAGTCACCAGGAATGGTCAGTATCCTTTAAAGTAAAACTGAATCAGAAAACATAAAATGCAACACAAGGTTTTAGAGAACATGTCAACACAACTGTTCTGGAAGTAAAGTTTTAAAATACTAAAATAAATTACTAGCCCAAAAAAACCCTATGTTAAATATCAAAGTAATACATATGAGCAAAATCCAGTTATTAATCATAGCAGTGCAAAAAAAAAGAACTAGCAGCATTCATATGCAAGTGTGATTTCAGTGTAAACACCTGAATTCATTACATACAATGCACAGAACAGAGATCGTCTGTCCGTAGCTGAAACGCTTCCAGAGGGCCGAGACCAGCCGTCCGCGAGCTTCGCTCAAAGGGACTCGGAAGCACGACGGGCTTGTCAGGGACTTCTGGAAAAACGTAGGAGCCTCCAGTATCACCATAACCTGTCCCACCTGCTCCGGGAGCCCAAATCCATCTCCAGAGAGATGAGCGTTTAGTACAGGTTAGAAACCTTTGCCTGAACCTAAGCTCCTAACAGACTCGTAGCTGTTTTGGTGCAAGGCTGTTGGTGGAGGTTTAGTTAGGAGGAAAAGCAGCTGGTGGCCGGCACGACAAGCCTGCCCCAAAAGCGCCAAACCCGGTTTTGCTCGTGCATCGGTATTTCTGCTCGGAGGCAAGTGCGCAGCAGCCCCGCGCGGCCGCGGCCCGGCGTTGGCCTGCCGAGCGGCTCTTTCGGAGCCTCCGCCGGAAACCTCCCGGGCTCGTCCAGGCGGTCGAGCGAGGAACCGGCGCCGCTCGGACGTGACGCGTGGGAGGTCGGGGCCTGGGGAAGGGCCGGGCCGGCGTCGTCGATCGAGCCGGAGAGCGTCCGCCGCGTGCCGTCACCGCCGCCATCCCGCCGCCATTGTTGTCATCGTCGTCGTCGTCCCACCGCCATTGTTGCCGCCGTCGTCGTCGTGGTGCCGCCGTCTTCGTCGCCGTCGCCGCTACCGCCGCCGCAGGGGCTTGTAGACGCAGAGGGCCATGAGGGCCATGGCGAGCAGCAGGGCGCTGAGGACGCTGCCCATGAGCACTGCGGGGACACGGTGCCGGTCAGCGCGGCCCCGCGCCGGAGCCCTGCGGCGCCCGACGCCCTCGGAAAGGCTCCCTCCCCCCTTCCCCCCTTTTTAACCTGTTCTTTAATGGCAGAGGCTGTTTTAAGCCCTCACGGCGTGTTTTTAGCATATTCCAAACGCCTTCGCGACGCAAATCGCTGGCAACTACCGGGAACCGCGGGGGGGGGCGGCTCGGCCCGGCGGGCCCAGGCGTCCGGGGGGCCCAGGCGTCCGGGCCCCGCTGCTTACCCAGGTTCTGCTTCTGCAGCACGGCGTAGGGCCGGCTCCGCGCCGCCGGGCCGGGGCCCAGCACGGCCGCCGCCAGCGCCCAGCCCGGCACCGCCGCCATCTCCCGCGGCCGGACCCGCCCTTCCCCTTCCTCCTCCTCCTCCTCCTCCTCCTCCTCCCCTTCCTCCCGGCCCGCCCCGCTCCCTGCCCTTGTCCCCCTCTCCTTCCTCCCCCTTCCTCTCTCCTCCGCTTCTCCCCCGCTTCCCTCCCTGCTCCCTCATCCCCCTCCCTCCCCTCTCCCCCCTTCCTCCCCCAGCTCCCCCCCCAGAGCTCCCTTCCTTTTCCTTCCTTCCCTGTTTCCCTCCCTTATCTTATTCCTTTTCCTCTTTCCCTCCCTTCCCTGTTACCTTCATCTCTCCCTCATCCCTTCCCTCGTGTTTCCCCCTTTCCATCCTTCCTTCCTCCTTCCCTGTGTCCCGTCTCTTGTTCCCTTCCCCATTCCCTCACCTCCCCTTTCCCCCTTTCCTCGCTCTTCCCTTCCCTACTCCCTCACCTTTCCCTTGTCCCATCCCTCGTTCCTCTCTTCCCCATTCCCTCACCTCTCCTTTTCCCCTCCCTTGCTCTTCCCTCCCCTCTTCCCTCGCCTCTCCGGATCCCTTCCCGGTGGGAAGCTGGGTCCCTGGCCAGGGTCCCGGTCCCGCTCTGGTCCCTGTCCTCGCGCTGGGGTGTCGGTGGTGCGCGGGGAGCTGCCGGGCCCTGCTCCGGGCCCTGCTCCGGGCTCTGCTCCGGGCTCTGCTCCGGGCCCTGCTCTGGGCCCTGCTCCGGCTCTGCTCCGGGCGGCAGGGAGGGCAGAGCCCCGGAAGGGGCCGCGGAGCCGGCGCACGGAGGGGTCGCGGCTCCCTGGGAGCCCAGGAAAACTCCTGTTTTCCCCGGAGCGGGAGGCTCCGCGCTGTCCGTTCCGCCTTTCCAGGCCGCTGTCTGCGAGGAGGGGGGCGAAACACAGCGGGGCCGCGGGGCCCGTGCACGGCCCATGCACTCCCCACACACGGGGAGACCCGCGCGTGCCACCGCGCCCGGCTCTGCCGCGCGACTTTGTCCCCCGAGTTGGGCTGAAATGAAGCAGCAGGCGCTCAGCAGGGCAGGCGGGGCGGGAGCAGCGGGGAGGATCAAGCGCACGTGAGGGATAACGACACACGGAGAACCGTGCGCCAGAGGGGGTCTGTTGCTTCGCCGTGGCTGCAATGCGCACGGGCGCTGGGAAGCGCCTAACATGCCTAATTGCTGAAAAACGGGTGGATTGTAGGAGAAGCGATGTGGGATTATTTGGAGGCCGTGACGGATGCTGGGCGGCCGCCGGTCCGCGGAGGGGGAGCCCAGGCGCAATCGCCCAGCGCCGTCGGACGCCCTCGCTGACGTCCAGGCCCGCGGCGCCGGGCCCTGCCCTGGGACACGAGGCCTCTGCCGACCTTCTGCACCGCTCGGACCCGGGGCGCGAGCTGCAGGGGGGCAGCCCACCCCCCTGCCCGGCCCGCGGCTCCGCGCGTGGCGGCTGGCCCGCTGCACTGTGCTTCGTAGATCAGCACAGCGGCTCCAGGTGCTCTCCCTGCTCTTGCCTCATAACGACCAGTATCGGCTTTATTTTCCACAGCACTCACGTCACAGCTAGAGGCATGCAGCGCTCGCGCTCGCCGGGTGTGCGCAGCGAGACGGCGAGCGTTCCCGAGCGAGGTGCGTTCACGGCCGGCACAGTCGGGCACGGCGAGCCCGTCCTGCGACGGCTGCACGCGGCTGTGCGTCCCGCTGCTGCCGGGCCTGGGAACCGCGGCTCCAGATCGCAGGGAGGAGTTAGTCCCATGTGAGCCAAGCAGCTGCAAACTTGGGGCTGTGGCTTCGGGAAGCAGGCAGCGAGGGATGCTCCAGCAGCAAGGGATGCTCTGGGCAGTGAGGGATGCTGCAGCAGCAAGGGATGCCGCGGGCAGTGAGGGATGCTCCAGGCAGTGAGGGATACTGCGGCAGCGAGGGATGCTCCAGCAGCGAAGGATGCTGCAGCAGCGAGGGATGCCATGGGCAGTGAGGGATGCTCCGGGCAGCGAGGGATGCTGCAGCAGCAAGGGATGCTCCAGCCAGCTGTGCCCAGCCCTGCTCAAGCTGGGGCATCATTTTCCCTTCGAAAGGGAACTTCGATACTGAGCAGCGACCGAGCGCTGGCCAGGGCACGCTTGCTCGGGAGCCCCCCGGCCCGTTCGCGCTGGGTGGGAAGGGGCTGTCGCGTTCGTACAGGCCTGGCAGTAGCACCCTGGGGCTGGTTTCACCTTCCCCGCAGCCAGTGTCGGCGCTGCGGGCGGCCGGGGAAACCGAGTCACCGTGGTCCCACTTCCCTCTCCCGGCCACGTCGCATCGCTGCTCCCCCGCGGCGGCCGCAGTGCCCTGGAGCCCAGCGCTGGGGCTCGTGGCGGCGGGTCCCGCGGGCCGAGCCCTCCCTCGGGCCAGGCATCAGCGAGGGATAACGGCCGCGGCGGGGCAGCGCGCGGGGAATCGGGGCGCTCGGCTCCCAGCCAGGCTGGGCTTTCGTTTGCGCACGTGCGAAGCCGGGTCCTGCTCCCATCGCCGTGCTGAGAGGGTGTCTGCCCGCGGTGAGGGCTGGAGCTGGCTGTGAGCGTGCGACGAAGAGGCTGGCGGTGCCGGCCGCTGCTGCGGTGCCGTTGGGGCTGGGGCGCGCTGGCCGGGAGGGCGGAGGCGGTTGCTGCGTGGCGGCAGGCCGGGAGCCGGGGAGCGGTGCGCGTCCCCCGCGGTGCCGCGGTGCTAGAGGAGCGGCGCCAGCCGCAGCGCCTCTGCCTGCGGGTCCCGCGCGGTTTTCTCGGGCCGAATGCAGACGGCCAGACGCTGGAGGACGGGAGAGACCGAGAAGAAAGGCAGTGGGTTACCGTCCGCACGGGTGGCGGGTGCGGGAGATGCTGGTGCCCCCCGTCCTGCTCTTCCCCGGCTGCATCCCGGGAGGCGCTGGGCTGGCGCAGCCGAGTCCCCTGCAGCGGGGCTGGGGCCATGCAAGCCATTGGCACCGCTTGGGCACCGTGCGCCTGTCCCCACCCGTCCGCTTGGGGAGAAGGCACCCCACGAAGGGGCACGGACGAGGAGTGACGTTTGGGGACAGATTTGTGCATCTCCTGCCTACGAGCTGATCCCGCTCCCGCAGCCGCGCGGGCGCAGGGCGGCCCCGGCCCCTCACCTGCTTGAGAGACCCGGGCGTCCACAGCAGCTTGTACACCATGTAGAAGGGGATGCAGACGAAGGAGGAGGCTCCCACGAGGGAGCCCACGGAGATGCTCCACGCCGGGTACTCGTAGCCGAAGAGCGCGAGAGGCGGCTGGTCCAGCAGAGAGCTGGCGATGATGAACTGTTGGTGAACGGAGAGGGCCGCGTTAGGGGAGGGCGGCAGCAGAACATCCCGCGCCGTCACTCGTGCACAGGTATACAGCCAGCAAAACCCCCGCGCAAGGTGCAGGCAGAGCCAGAGCCCGTCGGGGCGGCTTGCGCATCCCCGGCAGAACCGGCCCGCTCGCTCTCCAGGGAGCGCAGACCGGCTGCAGCATCTCCCCAGCCCTGGGCTCATCCCATGGCTTAACAACGTCCACATCCCTCTGCCATCGCTGCTCACTGCTAAGGTCGAACATGGCTTTTGCAGTGACATTTTCCAGGCTGCTTGTGCCAGTTCACTCTCGCAATTCTTCAGCTGACAAACCGCAAAGGCGCTGGCCTGCGAGGGCTGCACGTCTCCGCGGTGACATGAAACCTTTGCTGTCTACTTTGGTTATAATTCTTCTCTCCTAATAACCTAGGCAAAGCGCTTAGAGCCACGATTAACCGCCACGAGGCCTCTCCTCCTGCAAATCCGGCGAGATGAGACCCCTCTGCCTCTCGCCGACGGCAGCCTTCGAAGCGCGGGCGGGCTCAGGGCGGCGGGTCCGGCCGGGCGTTCGGGGCCGGGCTGGCGGCTGGCTGTGCCGGGCGAGCGGGGACCGCCGCCGTCCTCGGTGCCAGCAGCTCCCTTGCACGAGGGGGTGAAACGGGCCGCATCCCGCGCGCGGTCAGTGCGCCCGGCTGCCCGGAGCAGCCGAAGAGGCTGGAAAATGCACTTTTATCCCCCTGTCTTTGAGAAATGCCCCGTCCAGGGCTGTGGGCAGCCTGGCATGTTTCCTAATTAATTTAGGAGCTTCCCATTGATTCTGTGTTGGAGGAAACAGCGGGGATGCAGGTTCCCCATGCAGCAACCCCCTTGCTTGGCGTTTAGAGGGAAATTGGTGACTCGATTTGTCCCTTGGGACATCGCTACTCACTGCTAAGAAGGCAGGGCTGATGGCGGCCCAGCAGACCTTCCAGAACATCCCCGGGGCAAAGCCCAGCATGGCTTTCACGTCGTTGGAGAACCGCTGGATGCCTGCGGAGGAAGAGCCGTCGGGACGCGGCGCGGCCGAGCCCCACGCGTGCCGGGCTTAGGGGGGTTTGGGCGCTGGGAAACGCCGTGCCTGAGTCCCTCGCCCGCCGTGCCGGAGGGCCGCGTGCGCTGCCGTGCCCCCGCGCCCCCGCGTCCCTGCCTGCAGAGGCTTTTCGGGTGGATAGCGTGTGCTTAACGACGGGTTCTCACCGTAAAACCAGGACACGGCTATCGCTTCCAGCAGCACCACGGCCAGGATGGAGCAGCCGGCGCCGAACTCCTCCAGGAGCTTCACCACGTACGCGCCGCCCTGGAAGGACACGGCGGGGTGGCAGCTCGCCCCGGCGCGCGCTGAGCCCTCTCGCCCTCCGCGCGCGGCTTTTTGGCCAAGGCTCGGGTGCCCCGGAGGCTCGGCGCGGGGACGGAGAGGGCTCCTCTGCGGAGGAGCGGCCGTGCCGCCGCGATCTCCGGGGGCTTCCCGGGCGCGGGGTGAGCTAGCGGAGAGCTGCCGACAGACCCCCTGGGGCGTTTCGCAGGTCTCTGGCAAAACCTGCCCCCAGGGTTGTTGGAGAAATGCACGGGCGGCTGGGGAGGGGCTGCCGGGGCCGTACTCACGTAGGTGAGGGTGCTCAGGGAGCCCAGGAAGCACAGCGCGATGAGGCCGAGCACGAAGAGCTCCCTGCGCCGCGCCAGCGCCTGCGGGTACTCGTCCATCACGGCCGTGATCACCGCTTCCAAGCCCCCGAACTGCAGAGGAAGAAGATGCCGGGCCGGTGCCGCTCTCGGGGAGCTCCGCTACGGCCCCGCGGCCCCCTCCATCCCGGCACCGGGCCCCCCGGCCTCCACCCAGGGCGCTGCGGCCTCGGGCGGCTCTTCGTGGGGCGTCGGGTGCCGCCGTTCCCGGCAGTGCCGCAGCCCCGCGCCCGCCGCGGCTCGCCGAGGCGCCTACCGTGCTGTCCAGCCCCAGCGTTATCACCATGAGGAAGAAGACGATGGCGAAGAAGGTGGATCCCACCATATTGGCAATTGCTTCTGGGTAGGTGATGAAAAGGAGGCTCGGCCCTGGGGGGGGGGAACACGGGTTCGTTTTGCCGCTGGCCGCTGTGATGTGACCGCGGGTGACGGCGGTGGCAGGAACGCGCTCTGCTCCCCGCGGTGCCGTGGGAAGAAGAGATGCCGCAGCCGGAGCGGCCGTGCCGGCCCCAGCAGACGGGATGGCGTCGCCTGGGGGAGGCGAACCTTTGTCCTTCGCCACGTCCTCCACCTCCACGTCCCTCATCTCGGCCATGTAGCCCAGCACGGTGAAGATGACGAAGCCCGAGAGGAAGCTGGTGAGGCAGTTCACCGCGCTGGTGACCAGCGCGTCCCTGGAAAGCAGACGGGGGGACATGTCGCCCGCAGAGACCCTCCCCGAGCTCGGCTGGCGCCCGGGGACCCCGCGGCCGCGTCCCGCCGCGTCCCGCCCGCGCGGCTCACCGGTAGCAGTTGTTGTGGAAGTGGTTGTAACTGGCCAGCGCGAGCAGGACGCCGAACCCGGGGCCCAGGGAGAAGAAAATCTGTGCGGCGGCGGCGACCCAGACCTGGCAGGGAGGCAGGAGACGGGCTGGGCCCGGGCGGCACCGGGCACCGGCACCTCGTCCCCCCGAGCCCCGTGCAGCCCGGCGGGCAGGCTGGGCCCGCAGTGCCCCTCATCCCCCTTAACGAGAATCCCCGGTGCTAATTACCGCGGGAAGCCTATTGTGAAGCTGCAGCATGAATAAAACCCGGCGGCAAATGAGATGGGTGATGCGGTTATGGATTTGCGCTTCCAAGGGCTGCTGCGGGGGGGTCTCATTTGTGGCCGCGGCCCCGGGGGGGTGGGGGTGGCCCGGGGGTGCCCGCCGCGGCCGCGCACTCACCGCGGGGCTCAGCAGCTTGCCCCAGTCCGGGCGCAGGTAGAAGACGACCCCTCGCCAGGCGCCGGGCAGGGTGGCCCCGCGGACCAGGAGGACGAGGAGGACGGCGTAGGGCAGCGTGGCCGTCACCCACACCACCTGCGGCGGGGGCGGGCGTCAGCAGCGGTGCCGGCAGAGCTGTGCCGCCGGGCCCCCGTGCCGCGGGCGCTGGCGGGGGGGCGACAGCCCTATCTGAGCAGCCGAGGCAGCCAGGCGCACGCCGTGCTTGGCCGATGGAGAGGGGCTGCCGGTGCCCGGCTCCGTGCCGCGTTGTCCCTCCCTGCGCCACGCCGGAGCCCCTCACCTTCCCCGAGGTTTTCACGCCTTTCCACAGGCTGAAGTAGACGATGGTGAAGATGAGGAAGAGGCAGAGGAGCAGCTGCCAGCGGATCCCCCCCACGTCGTACAGGCCGCCGGACTTGTGGATCTCCAGGACCTTCCTCCTGCGGCCCGAGAGCCCCGCGCCGGGGAGGGGGCTCAGCGCAGGGCCGCCGGCTCTGCCCCACGGCGCGTGCCGGGGCTCAGCCCCAGCTCACCGCGGACGCGGCCCCGGCATCGCGGCACGCTCTCCCGCAGCACCGCGGAGGGGACCCGAAGCTGCCCAGGAGCATCCCCGAAGGGAGGCCGTGGTGCGTCGGTGCACCCGCCCGCGGCACCGCTGGTGCCAGGCGCGTCCCCGGGGACCTGCCCCGGCTCAGTGGCGTCGCCCGCCGCGTGCGCTCACGTGTAAAACTCCTCGGCGGGGGAGCGGGAGGAGTTGGTCCAGGTGACGTTGCTGCCCCCGAGGTAGTTGGTGCAGCGGGGCGTGTTCCAGGCGTTGTCGCAGCTCGCCCAGGGCAGGGTGCCCGAGAAGGACGAGCCCAGGTAGAAGAGCGCCCAGGCGATGATGGTGTTGTAGTAGAAGGAGACGTACAGGCCGATGATGCAGATGGCGAAGCCGATGCCTGGGGAAAGAGGCCGGCAGGCTCCCGCAGCCCAGGGCCACCCCCGGGGACCGCGTCCCCCCCGCGCCGCCGGCCCGCTCTTACCTTTGAAGATGGGACAGATGCGTTTCCAGATGGGGATGGCGCCGGTCCCGTGGAACTGCCCCAGCGCCAGCTCCATGTAGAAGAGCGGCACCCCGCCGAAAACGGCCATCAGCGCGTAGGGGATGAGGAAGGCTCCTGCGGGGCGGGGGCGGCGCAGCGGTGAGCGGCGCGGCGGAGAGCATCGTGCTCAGCCGCCGCCGGTCCGAGCAGCCCCGCTCCGGCGGCCGCGGATCTTGAGCCGGGATAACGCGGCCCGGCCAGCGCGAGCGGCAGCGCGAGCGGCGAGGGGCCGGGCTGGGACACGAAGCGCCTCTCGGGTCTGGGAGAGCTCGGAGAAAAGCCCCCTGCACACGCGTTGTCACCCCGAGCTATAAATAAGGGATGCTGCATTATTCATAGCGGTGTCATCGGCACCAGGGCTGCGCTGGAGCCCACGGGGCTTTTTCAGCCGGGAACCGCTCTCCGCGCTCGTCGGAGCAGCTCTGCTGGGATCAGTTAATTCAGCCCCCGCGGCTCCTCCAAGCCCTGTCCTCGGGGACCGGGCCGGTGCTGAGCTCGCCCAGCACGCAGGGTTTTCCTTCGGAGGATGGAGGGGAGCTGCCAGAGCCCCCGCGAGAGGGAAACCACTGCTCCCGCGTGGCAGGGCCACGTCTGGGCTGGGCGGTGCGGGACCGGTGCGGGGGATGCCGCGGGAAGGGCGCTGGGGAGGCGTGCGGGGCTGCGCCGGGTCCCTGCTCAGCAGCCCGTGTCCGGCTGAACCCAGCGCCCCGGACCACCCGGAGCTGCGCTCCTTTTCCCCTTCTTCTCGGACCGTTCCTGGCCTCGCCGAGCGACGCTGTTTGGAAGGGATGCTTTCTGCGTGCTGGCTTGCACGGCACGGTTAAGGAAAACCTCTGCCCAAACCGCGCGTGAAGAGCGGCTAACGCTCACTCCCAGGCCCCCGGGCGTAAACCGCAGACCCCGCGGTGCGCTCCGGCCGGGGCGCCCGGCATCCCCGTTTTAGCCGCAGGTGTGGCACTAATGATCGTCTTCTGATTCTCGCCCTCACTAAGAGGACGCTACCCGAATGCCTACGACTTTGGCAATTAAATCCGCTGCGTTTCTGCAAACAGCGCAAAATTTTCATTCCTTTCCAGTCATTCTACGTGAAGTTGTTTCTGCTTGCAGTGTATTTAGCTATCATTTGCTCCAGGTTTTTCCTCAGTGGGGCTAATGTGCCCTAGCTGTCTGCCGCCGGCCCCGCCGGGGGCCAGCTTCATAACGCGCACGAACCCCCCACCCCGCATCCACACCTTAACCGTTATAGTCAGTTTGAACCGTGTTCGTTTTCTCTGTTTAATCTTACGACTATTAACCGTACGACGCAGGCTAGCCACCCCGTAGCTGCCAGCTGCCAGCTCTCAGCACACCAGGGAAGGAGCGGGTGGAAGAGGGTTTCGGGGAAAAGAGGCACAAAACAGAAAAGACAAAGGTCAGCAGAAGCTGGGTCGCTCTCCGAAACTGCCCTCGCCAGAGAGGGGCAGCCACGGAGACACGCAAAGGAGAGAAACAACAGTTTGCCAGGTCTGAAAGGTGAAAAGCAGATTTCTTTTCTCGAGAAGAAGACTTAAATAATCCCAGCTGCGTCCTTACCCCCTCCGTTTTGATAGCAGATGTAAGGGAACCGCCAAACGTTGCCCAGATCGACGGCAAATCCAACCACGGACAGGAGGAAATCCATCTTTTTGCTCCACTGGTCCCTGGGGCGGGCCGGGGGGCCCGGGGGCGCGGGGCCGGCGTTGCCCGCGGGGCCCGGCCGGGGCACTGGGCAGGGCTGCTCGGCCATCCCGCGCGCGCCGGTGCTGCGGGTCGGGGACGGGCAGGCTGTCTGGCGCTGCTGCAGACCCGAGGAGGGAGGGTCCGTGGCTCCCCCCCCCGTGGGCGCAGAAGCCCGTCCTTTGATGGCGGGGGGGTGGAGGGAGCGATTCCCCGCACAGCTGGAGCCGCCGGGACCGGCCTCGGCGCGCAGGTTGTGCTGCTGCCCGGGGGATGCGTTTCCCACCCCGTGCCGGGGCTCGGGAGAGCGCGATCGCCCTCGCACGCAGACGTGGTGCCAAGCCAGAGGTGCTGGTGCGCTTTGCTCTCTTTCCTCCCTATCCATCATGACTTCTTTGTCCTTGGCGCGTTTGGCCGTTCGGCTGTGCGGACGGCGGTACCAGACCCGCCAAGGGCCGCACGACTCGCTCTTCCCGTCTGTCCCGGCGCCGGCACCGGGTCTTTACGCAGCGTGGCGACGGGAGCTGCCGCGGAGAACCGTCACCATCCGAAAGCGAGACGGCTCCTGCGGCTCGAGCACCGCCGGGGAGGCGGTGGCACACGGCGAACGCCGTCGCCCTGGGCGCTGCCGCTGGCACGGCGAGGCTGCGGGGATGAGCCCGGGCTCTGCTCCACGCTCAGCCCTGGCAGGTTGCTGGCCATGGGGGCCCGGGCACGCGGGGGGCTGCTGGTGTCACGGCGGCCACGACGAGGACCTGGGCTGACCGAGCCCTCGCCCTCGCCCTCGCCCCCGCGCCGCTCCCAGCCCCCTCCAGCCACAGCAGCGCCAGCTTTTCCAGGCACCCCTCACCTGTGATTAAAAGAAACTACGAAAGAGATCAAAATGGGAAATGCGGTTCTCAGGGGCAGGGTCAGCGGGTTGCTGTGACGACGTGGCGCCCGTGCCGGGTGCTCGGGGACACCTGCGCTGCGACCGCCGCGTGCTTGCCCAGGCAGCAGCCACGGGAACCCTCCTCCGGACACTTCAATACTTTGTGCACATGCATGAAGACCTGTTAGAAGCATCCGGTTAAAAGCACGTCTCATTGTTTTTGCACATCTGACCCTGAGAGCCCCGGCTGCCTGCCGGGAGCGGTGCTGGGGGGAGGCTGGCTGGGCATCCAGGACGCTACACGAGGTGCAGGCAAAGGTACGAGCTGAGGTTGGATGAGCTACGGTGGCTTGCCGCAGCTCTGGCCCAGCCCAAGGTGCGAGGCCGTGCCATTTGTTGGGGACACTGGGGCAGGCATGGCTGGCCCAAGCTGTCCAGCCGCTCACCGTCAACATCTGCCCCGCCGGTGCTCAGAGATCCTCACCAGCTGTGGGTTTCCGCAGGGTTTTCTTCCCTCTTTACTTATGGAATATGAAATTCCTTTTTAATGCTTGAAAATGCAACAGTTTTCTGCTTGTGGGTGTACGAGGAGCGGTGGGTGACAGCTTGTTCTCCAGGCTGAGCCGCTCGGCTGGAAGCGTCGGGCCCGTCCGCGCTGGCGCCCGGGGGTCCGGGGGGCTCGGGGCTGCTCCGGATCCCGCGGCTCCGCCAGGTCCTGCCAGCCGCCCCGCTGCCGCACCACGGCCCGGCGCGCAGGCGAGGGACGGGTTAATCTCCTGCGGGTTTATGCAGGATTTGTGTCACTCCCGGGCTTTTGCAAAGCCATGGATTTCAGTCGCGGTCCTTTTAATACAGCCGTGGGCTCAGCCATCGGAAATTAAAGCGAAGACTGTACTTAACGGCCAGGGTGCTGCGGGGGGCTGGAGGGGGGCTGCAGCGGCCGAGGCTCTTGTGTCGTCCCTTGCTTAGCGCTGCAGGTGAGAAATCCCCTTTGCCGGCTGGATCCGTCGGAGGAGGGCGTTGGGGGGGGCAATGTGTGATCCCACCTGCCTGAAGACTACCTTAAGGGCATAAATGACGGCACAAAGACGGCTGGTGCCATAGCAGCTGTAAAAAACAATCGCTCTTCTCCTACAGCTGGCCCTTCTTCCCGCCAGGTGTTTTAACGCAGGGCCTCGGTGTGCCGAAGTGCAGAGGCCCGCGTGTGCGGGGCTCCCCGGCTCCGCGCGGGAGGCTCATAACCGGCCTCAGACTTGCTCACGGCCAAGCGGCTGGTTAAAAATTGCCATTTTTCTGAGACTAAGCTGCCTGCTCTTGGGAAGAGTCTCGTTTTCTGCGCTGATCTGAATGACGCACGACGTGAGCTCGAGGCGGGCGCTGCGTGTGCACCTTGCGGAGCGGCGCGCGGAGCCGGCGATGGCCGGGCACCTCTGGCGATGCTCACAACGCCTCTGTCACCGAGCGAGCGTGGTTGTTCCGCGGCCCGGAGACGTGCAGCCCACGAGTGTCCCTCCAAAACCCCCTGAACAGAGGCAGAGCTCCGCATCGGTTTCCAGCCGCCGGCACTGCCCCAGTCCTGCCAGGCGAACCACCCGCTCCGCCCCGCCAGACCCCCCGGCCTTCCACCGAGCTGGAAGAGGTTTCTAACCCACGTGAGTATTTATTAGCAGCTTGCTTTCATCCTACCTGCTCATCCCTGCAATGAAATGCAGAGAAGTGAATTGCGCTCTTAAAACAACTTTGGGCAATTCTGTTTAAGCCGCAGAGGCAGCAGCGGGGAGTTTAATTTAATTAGCATGATACTGAGAGATGTAACTTAATCACATTAAGTATAGATCAACGTGCTCTTGTTTAAGCTCTCCAGCCTTCAGAAAACTAGGGCCAATTGCATCCCACTCGTCTTTAATCCGCTGAGAAACAGCATTTTCCAGGAAAAGGACCCAGCAAGGTTTATAGAGACCTTTTCCTTGTGTTCGTTTCAGTGAATTTCTCCCCAAAGGAGGGAAATAATATCGTAATAGCTCCCAGCGCTCTGTGTAGCACTGGTCTTCCTGGGGAGAGAGAAGCCAGAGAAAAGGGATAGCAAACTGAGCTTGTAAGGAACTAAGGTGCAGAGAGCAGCGTGCGTGTGTGCACGTGTGTGTGTATGTGTGTGTGTGTGTGTGTATGTGCGTGTGTGCACGTGTGTGTGTATGTGGGTGTGCATGTGTGCGTGTGCACATCCTCCTGCAGATGTGATTTTTGTCTTTCATGGCCTTGGAGACCTAGAATAATATAAAATCTTCGTGTTAGTCACTGCTTCTTTATCACAGGCTAAAAGCTTTCTGGAAGCAGATGTCCCAAGGCAGTGAGCAGCAGAAGGGATGGCCGTGACTCCGGGGCGAGCAGCTCCCCGCGGCTGGGCACGGGAGAGGGCCCTGCTGCCCACCCGGAGGCTGCCCGGGGCCCTGGTGTGCGCTGGGCTCGGAAATCACCGTTCGTCTCCCTCAAACGGCCTGGCGTGGCCTTGCTTGGCACATGGCCCACGGACGTGCCGGCAGCAGCCATCCCGGGTGGAAGTGCCGCGAGCCCTCGAAGAGCCACCGCCTTGGCAAAGCCTTTCCATGTTCAAGCAAAGGTGTCTGATATTGCTAGGAAGCGGTGAAATAGCCATCGCTTGAGGACGGCGGCATGGAGGCCTGCAGGGACACGGCACGGACAGGCCCTGGTTTCCGTCCAGGCGCTGGGTGTGCGGGGAGGAACGGTCCAGAGCGACCAGTGAAACAAACGGCAGAGGCTGGTGGCCAGCGACTCTTGTCAACCCCAGAGGAGAAGGGTTGGGGAACTGGCGTATCGCAGTGGCTTTCTCTGAGTGAAAGCAGTGAGAGTCTTCTGTTACGGGCTCCGTGAAGGGACCGTGGGCTCAGACAGCCCTGTGTGCTGTGAGCACGTTGGGAAGAGACCGGTCCTCCCCGGGCTCCCTCGGCGCGCGAGCGGCGGCTGCCCGCCCGGTGCTGGTTAG
Organism: Dromaius novaehollandiae; assembly: GCF_036370855.1. NCBI lineage: Eukaryota > Metazoa > Chordata > Aves > Casuariiformes > Dromaiidae > Dromaius > Dromaius novaehollandiae. Next base: position 1,956,480 of record NC_088114.1, on the reverse strand, counting down.
CCTGCAGCAGCGCGGGGAGATTGACAGGACTGCAGATTGCACAGAGACGCTACGGTTCATCTCCAGGAAGCAAAATGATCTTCCTGCCCCTCCGGGCTTCCCTCTGCCAGCGCTTCATCGCACCGCGCGGGCTGCGCATCCGTGTCCGGCTCACCAGCCGGTCGTTGCCCCGAGCCTGGCGGGTCTGCAGAGGAGCGCGGGCTCCCCGGCATCCGCCTTCGGCCCGATCCTGCCCGCACGGGCACGGGGGGGCCGGGCAGCGCTTGGTCGGAGCACGAGCACTGCGGCAGAGCTGCAGAAGGGTTGCGTTGGGTGCTGTAGCAGTTGTCTGAGCCCTAAAATAAGTTCTAAATAAGTTCTAGAACAGTTGTTTTGGCTCAGCTTGGACAGAGACTTTTTCCTGGATCAGGCACTAACCTGAACAGCTCCTTACGTGCTCCATGCTTTTGCCGGGTCCCTCTACATGGGGAAGGAAAGGTCTGCTGCTTCACTCAGCTTCACACACAAATCAAGAGACAGGTCAACGTCTGCAATACCATTTTCGCAGTGGCAAAAATGAGAAACAGGCAGGAGAAACTGGCCTGCCCGCCCAAGGCCAAACTCAAAGCTTGTGGAGCAGCCCAGGCACTCCTCTCCTCTCCTTGGGCACAGCGGCAGATGCCTTTGGTTTAAGCGTGTGTGGTGGTACAGATAGTCTCACCCCAGACCAGAGGGCTTACAGAGGTCAAAGAAGTGACATGACACAACATGGACATGACACGACATGACACTCAAAGGAGTGACACGACACGATGCGGCCGTGTTATCCCTTCGCCCTTGGGGAACCTGACACCTTTTCAGTTTTGGCATCAGACATGCAGAGACATGACTCCGCTCTGTCTCACCCACAGCTCTGGGTCACAGGAGTGGATAGGCTGTCACTGCCCTCAGTGATGTGATTCACTGTTGCTATCTGATGGAGCTCCTACACGAGGTTTTATGAGGCCTTGATGCTTTCATTATGATTGTTTATTAGCCTGTCTTAATCGTCCGTGCAACACCATAGGACCTGCTGTCGTAAATAAATCTGACAGTCAGGATCTCACAGCAGCAAAGCCACGTGCGAGTTGTGTGAGCTAATTCTGAACACAACCCGAGCTCCTTCTGAGCCATCAGCATATTGCACACTGGTTTAAAGCCTGGTTCAGGTTCAAGGCCTGCTGTGCTGGGATAATTGCATAAAAAACCGCTGACTTGAGGACAAACTCTGTGTCAGGCCGTGCAGCTCCTCTGGATGAACATTGCAGTACTGTGATACTCTTCTGTCCCCAGCTAAATGGGGTGCGTGCAGGTACAGGCACAGGAGAAACCCACTTTAAAGCAGAGAATATTTCACTGTTGAGCATGCTTTGTGTGGTCAATTCAGTGCTTCAACACCTGCTTCTTTCCCCATGGAGCATTTGGCCGGTCTCAGCTCTAAGGGCCTTGAGCTAACAAGCCCCGGGCTGCTGCTTCTTAGCAGCGTTGGTCCTTCTCATCGCAACGGCAAGCTCCGTGCTCCTCAGCGGGGAAGGGGAGCCCATCCGACCAGGCCTTACCCGCTCTCCCCTCCGTACCGAGCACAGACCCCTCGCGCGGGAGGCTGCTCGGCAAAGCAGATGCGATGGTGCCATCTTGTGACAGCAGGCAGCCGGGGTTTGCTGCGCGGGGGCTTCAGCAGCCAGCGCATCTGGGGGAGCAGAAATACTGCTGTACCGACAAACCAGGTGCAAAAGCAGTGTTGTGCCATGCCAAGTTCTGTGCCACTTGGAGGTCGGCTAGCCTGGAGGCCGTGGGTGACTCCCAGGTCTGAGAAGAGCATCTCGAGTGTCAAGTCAAAAATCAGCAACTGCTCACAGGAGTTAGTGGCCTCAGTCCCAGTGGCATCTGGTCCTGGCCAGACTCGATCCCAGTTCCAGAACGCAGCTGGGCTCTGTTTGCATCCCATTTTACAACAGCAGGGCACCCCTAAGCTAGCCAGCGCTGTTGCTACAGTTTAGCAACATTTGGGCTGTCATCATCTCTGTCAACAGGATATTTCGCAAGCAAATAAACATTGAAAAGCAGCAAGCCCCAAGTAACATAAAAGGAAACAGGTTTCCTCCGGAACAGTTTGCATAGCTATTCTCAGGGGCCTGTGCAAAAGGTAAACTACAGAAGAGGGTGAATTTATCCTGAGTCCAGGATTTCCTCTCATCCTTTTGCAGAGCCACATCCTGCTGGATCAATGCCCAGAACGGACAGCAGAGGGGGGCCGTCGGGATCAGTGGTTCCCGCTATCTTCAGGGCCATCAACTAGCTGCAAGCACACAGCAAATGCAGGTGCCTTGACTGCATGGAAAACGCAGCCCAGCTCCAGGAGCAGTGCCGGAGGAGGGAGAGCTGGCCCGGCTCAGGCGGTCGGTGCTGCGGAGGCATGGCAGGTAACCCAGGGAGCTCACGGAGGTGGGAATTTGTAACAGGCTGGAGGTGAGCGCACTGCACTTCGCAAGGTCCGTGGCCTCACAGTGCATTCACCTGCCATGCGCCGGCAGTCAGGACCTGAACGCGGCCGAGAGGCCGAGAGGACGCCTGTGCCTCCCCAGGGAGGACTGCAAGGGAACAGGCTTCCTCTCTCAGGGCAGCATTCAGGAGCCGGATGAGCAGGATGGCAGCCGGCAGGCTGGGACTGCACCGCTGGGGAGGACCTCGCTTGCAGCTCGTGTCTGGAGGAGCGGGCCACGGTGATCGGAGAGCGACCGTGGGACTCCTGCCCACGCTGCATGATTGCTCTCGTGCCGATCGCAGTGCTGCCGAATGGGACCCCAGCTGCACAGCCCTGCTCTGCTCTGCGCTCCGGCTCCCTGCGCTCCCTCCGCTGGCCCACGAGACCGGCCGGAAGGAAGGCCCCAAGGAAGTGGGAACGGTGCTCCACACCGACACAGGAGGCCCCCTCCGAGCATCGCCCAGGTGTGATTAGACCTCTTGCTGCACTCTGTATGGCCAGAATTAACTTGCTTTCCAAGCAAGGAGAGCAAGGCCCGGCAGAGGCTGCAGCACTGACCTGCCAACAGCTGACGGCCGCGAGCTGTGTGTGTGCGGTGGAGCCGGGAGCAGCTGCCCTCGCGCTAATGTGGTTTGTAGTTATTGGAAACTGGACTGCTAAGGAACAAAGATCCTGTTTCTATGGAAATGTCCTGGAACATCAAATGAGGGAACAGAAAAACAGAAAATATGTTAATGAGCACTGCTAGGCAGGGCTTTTTCTAAAGTGTTTATGATTTTGATAGGAGGCATCTCCAGGTCCCATGTGAATAGACCTTTTCAGCTCATTATTGTCTTCCTGGTGCAGAAGAGCCAACAGACACGTGGCTGGTGGGTGTAGCTCGATGTGGCTTTGCAGAAGGGAAAGAACTTTGCACTTCATACCTGCGGGATCTGGCTTTATGTTTCTGGCTCCTGAGCCTCTGTAAAGCCCAAGATATCAGTGGATTATCTCCTAGCTGCTACTTCCCTTGAAATGATTGCTCTGGCAGGCTGCCTCAGCAAAGGGGCGATACCGAGGGGTAGTTCCTGCCAAACACTGCCACCTCGGCCCCAGTGTCCCCAGCACATGCCCGCTTGTGGCAAGATGCTGCAAGATTTCCACCAGCATCTAAACAAAACCATGGGACTGGTGTTAAATCACAGACCCTCTCAACCTGCAGCCTGCTTTTGCTTGCCTGTGGCCATCGTCCCTCCACCCAACATCGGCATGATTTCTGTTGTGTTTTGTATTTCCCTTCTGCCCCGTTTCCTCAGCGTGAGGCTCTCTGCTTTCCCCTCCCTAGGACAACAGAGCTGACAATCCCTTCTGAGGAACACTGCCCAACGCCCAACAGTGAACCAGGCAAAGGAGCCCCCAATTTTTATTTCAATGCAGAATTTTTTTTCAAGTCATTCCGCAGGAATGTGGGGACCTGTGTCATGGCTTCTGGATGCCTGATGTTAGCAAACAGGCCACTCGCCTGTTGGGGCAGGAATGAGACCTGCGCTGACCACTCACTATCGGTGCCAGGCGCACGATGGAGGCCCCTCCGTGGTGGCAGGTCACTGCTGCCTCCTGCCCAGGCCCCTCGCTGTCCCCAGGGAGGCCTGGGCACAGTGGCCGTGTGGCCTGGTGGCCCTGGGGACTCTGGGGGTGCTGGGACCCGGCTGGGGGATGCCTGGGTGTGGAGGTGCCTGTTTTGGAGGGGTGCAGGGGCCCAGTAGAGGGGGGAGAGCAGTTGTTGGGGGTGCTTGTTTGTGGGGCGCCCAGGGATGGGTTGTGAGGGGTGCCTGGTTGTGGGGGGGGCCATTGTCATTGGGGGCCATTGCTGTTAAGCGGCCGCTGCCCGTTGTGGAGGGGTTGCCCGTTGGGGCCGTTGCCGTTGAGGGGCCGTTGCCGTTAGGGGGCCGTTGCCCGTTGGGGGGGGCGTTGCCCATTGCGGCCATTGCCGTTAAGCGGCCGCTACCCGCTGGGGGGGCCGTTGCCCGTTGGGGCCGTTGCCGTTAAGCGGCCGTTGCCGTTGAGGGGCCGCTGTCCGCTGGGGGGGGGCGTTGCTCGTTGGGGCCGTTGCCGTTAAGCGGCCGCTGCCCGTTGGGGGGGGGGGCGTTGCCCGTTGGGGCCGTTGCCGTTAAGCGGCCGCTGCCCGTTGGGGGGGGGGGGCGTTGCCCGTTGGGGCCGTTGCCGTTAAGCGGCCGCTGCCCGTTGAGGGGGGGGGGCGTTGCCCGTTGGGGCCGTTGCCGTTAAGCGGCCGCTGCCCGTTGGGGGGGGGGGGCGTTGCCCGGTGCCCGTTGGGGGCCGGCGCGCGGGCGGCGGCGCTCGCGGATTGGCGGGCGGCGGCGCGGCCCCGCCCCCGGGCGGGCAGGTGGCGCCGCCGGCCGCGCGCGGCTCGCCCTGCCGCCAGTCTGCGGGCGCTGCGGGGCGGAGGAGCGCGGCCATGGCGGCGGCCCCGGCGGGTAGGGCGGGCGCCGGGCCGGGGGCGGGCGGGCGGCGGCGCCGCGCTGGCGGGCCGCGCTAACGGGCCTCTCCCCCTTCTCCCCACAGAGGCGGAGACCCGGCAGCGGCTGCTGCGCACCGTCAAGAAGGAGGTGGGTGCCTCGGCGGAGCCTCGGCTCCGCGGCCAGGAGCCCCCGGCCCCGGCGGTGGCCGCTCCGCGGGGCCGGCCCTGCCCGACCGCCGCCGCCCGCTCCCGTTCGCATCGTCCCCTGCCGCAGTCGGGACCTCGGCGCGGCTCGGAGCGCCCGGGGGCGGCGGGAGGGCAGGGGGGGCCACGCGGGACCACCCCCCGCGCGGGGCCGCCCCACGCAGGCCGGGAGCCGCCGCGCCGCCCGGCTCGGGCCCTCTGCGGGGTCCCGCTGGCTCCGGCGCTTGCTGCGTTTGTGGTTCACTGCATCAAATTTAACAACCTGCGAGGAAAAAAAAGCCCAAACCGGGCAGGTTTATCCGTCTCGTTCGTCTGTCCACCGTGAGCCCCGGTAGAGGGAACCTGTCGAGTGAAAGGTGCCTGCGCGGTTACTGGGTGCATAAGCAGCAGGGGAGGTATCTTCACAGCAACAGCTTATTTTGGCACCAGAAAAGCCAGCTCCTTTGTCCCCTGTCTTTTGAAAATTGCCTTGTACTCGGGGCAGAGCCAGGCTCACGAGCTTTGACTTTATGCAGGGGGAAAAGGGGTATCTCTTGAGTGGGAAAATACTGCCCACCTAGAGAGCTGGGGTGGGACAAACCCTTATTTGCAGCAAAATGTCCTCTCATGTACTGGGAGATGGTCTAGTGCTTATGAGCCCTGCGTGGACAGTGCTTCTGGGCTGTTCCAACACCAAGCTGAGGAAATGGGAAATGTGCACATGTGTATTTGTGTGTTGGGTGTCATTTTAAGTCTGCTTATTCCTCTGGCATCTTCTCGGGCGTCTTTCCACCTCTTCTATTAGTTGTGCTGAGCTGCCTCAAGCTCACTTGGTCTGTGCATTTGCTGGACAAAGGTCGATGTTTGTAATATGTGTAGCATCAATACAGTGAGCAACAGTAGATCTCGGCATGGAGCTGGGGGTCTCTGGGCCTCCCTGATCTGCCAGGTCGTTTGTACGTTGCTTATGTGACAGAAGCAGGCCACGTGGCCGGCTTGCTGGGCTGCGTGGGCCCGCAGGGCAGTCTGAGCCAGCCGTCCATGACTACCGAGTCCAAAGCGGCCGAGTTTCATGGGACCCGTTGCTGAGGAACCTGGGCTCCAGCTCTGCCTTGTGATGGAGGACAGGCTTGTTGGGGAGCTGTTGTTATCTCCTGCCTGTGGTTTATCCCTGCAGGTCATCTCTCCTGGGCTTTTGGGGTGTATGATGTGTGTCTTTTCAGTTTTGGTCTTATGATCATCTTGATGTACAGCTCAGGGAAGTGGAGCATCCCTGCTGGAGACGCTGCACTGAGTAGGATGAAAAGACCTGTGGCTGGGAGGTTTTGGGAATCTGATGGAGCGGTGTTTGGCTGTTTATCCAGATCACTTCTGCACCTTTAATCCTGTGCTGGGTGTGGTGGTGAGGAATGCTACTTGTTGCCTTGACAACAGCTATTAAACCAGAAAAAGGGTATGACATTTATTTTAGCATTGTAGATAAAGCTGACATCTCATTAAGACGGTCTGTCTGCAACTCCTCCTGAACGGAGAGAGACCAAAACAGCAGATTGTGCATCGATGGCTGCTGCAGGATCAGAGACGAGGACTGCCCAGTGCTCAGCGTGCCAGTTAAACAGCTTGGCCAGCGAATGTGAGCTTCCTGCCGGAGCCTGTGCCCTGGCTTCTGCAGGTTGTTATTGCACATGAGCATCTTTTGGGCCAGCATTCAGTAGTGGGCTTCTCTCCCAGCTACCCTTTGCTCTTTCTCCAGGGGCTGGATTTTGCAGGCAGGGCCTCGTTCTTGTCTGGGTATACATTTACTTTGGACAGGCATCTGTGTGCAGGGAGAAAGTGCACCTCGTGCCTAGAGGAGAAGAGCTGAGGGTTATGACATGCCCTTCTGATAACATGGGAAAGTTCCCTGGCTTTTTGTAAAATAACCATATTGTACAGTTTATTGGCAGAGCCAAGTAAAAATAAAGTGTGCATTGAAGGAGAGAGGTGGGGTATGTGAAAAGACTTTCTGCGCTAGTGAAAAGCTGCCAGCCAACCCAGCATGGGCTCACGACGTCGGTGTTTGACAGTCTCGTATCTGTTTCTTCAGCAGCCCTTTAGCAAGCGTGCAGTGCTCATGCAGAGCAGAGACTTTACATTACTGTTGGGACCTTCTGTGGACTCATCAGTCTGAGCTCTGCCTCAGGACGTTTGTGGGGATGTTGGTTCTTTGCCCACACAGGTACCAGGTGCTTCCACTTTCCTTCAGATTTCTCCTATCTTGGTGCCTGCTGAAAGCAGTGAGATGTGACAGAGAGGCCTTGGTTCAGCAAGCTGAGACTGTTTGTACAGAGTCACACAGCTACCTGAATTCCGTGTTCAACTCGTTCTCTGCATTCTTTTCCATCTATTTTTTGCTCTATTAGAATTAATAAAAAATTGAGGAAACATGACCCCACAGGTTAATTGTTTAGCAACACCCCTGAAATTGGGAGTTGGTTGTCCATTCTCTTGCCCGTTGTTCTCTGCTCATTGGGCCCATCTTAGTTATGCTTTTGCTTTGTTGCTTCCTTCAGGTTAAGTCAGGAGCTCATGCAGACTTCCAGGGAGTAACAGAAAGAGCCAAACTGCAGAAATCTCCTTCTACTCCTTCCTACCCCTGGAATTTTCCCCTTTCACCAGGCTGCATGTCCTTGTTTCTTTAGACCATTGCTGGTTTGTCTGTGGGGCTTTTTCTACACCAGGGCTTTAGCCATGGCTTTATGTGATCTGGTTGGATCCTCAAGTGTAGGTGAGATGCGCTGAACCTCCTGACAGCCATGGATTTTACTGCAGAAGCCATGCCACGTCTGTAGTCCTACTGCAATAGCTGAAGGGGTAAAACCTTGTGTAGACAAGGTCTGATTAGAAAAGGTAAACAAACAATAAATGAGGGGAAAAAAAATCTCCCTAAGGCAACTACCCAGAGCACCACAACAAGCAAATGGACTTCTGTCTTCGGTTGTTGCCATGGTTAATACATTTTTATTTTTAAAAGGTCTTGCTCTGCAGTAGATATCCAGGCTGAAATGAGTTGTGCTGTCACTGTCGTCGTTTTTGTTTGGTCCATATCGTTAAAATAAATCAAACTAATCCTGAAAGCTGCAAAATTGACTATTTGTCAGCAGACTGTAATGGAAGAAGCAGCTGTATGACTTTCCAAGGAATCCTGTTTTTGTTATTGTGGAAAAGAAACATAAGCAAATCGTCTCTGATTTTTTTTTTTTAATCAAATTAAATGAGGCTTATTTAGAAAACAAAAAGCAAAACCTCTGAAATGTCCAGATTTAAAAAGGTGTTGGGCTTTCAACTAAAAATATTTTTCTTGCAACCCATACTCTTCCCCTTTTTCTTTTTGCAAGCTTCACTGTTAACAGAGAAGAAGCTTGTGATATATTTTTGACTACTTCTAGGTAATTGCATTTCCACCCAAGAATGGGTGGAAAAGCTGATGTTACCCTTAAAATGTAGGCTATACTACACTGTATCTGGAAAATTAGCTGTGTGGAAAGTTGTAGTGCATTAAATAATCAAATGAAATCTGAAAGCAATAGTTGTCTTGTTTATTTCTCTGTTAAAACTTAGTTTTTATTTAAGTAGCCACTCAGCTGTATTTAACATTTTGCTGTTCTTAGAATTTTTCTTTAAGCAGCTGTTGATTGACCAGAGCCTGCTCCCTTACTGGTATCCTCCGATCTTCTATCTGTATCGGATTTACTGGTTCTTTTTTAACAGCTCAAAGGGGTGTCACTATATAGCTGTTCACTAATTCTATCATAGATCATAGGGGCAACAACCAGTCTCTTCTACACTTTAAATGAAGTGCCCCAGCTACCCAGCCATATAGTCTAGTTTGTGGTTAAGTAAATCCAGAATGCCTCGTAATAGCGATGTTTTGGCAACTTGGGTCTGTGTTTTTGGTCTTGTGTTTTAGTTCTGAAATATCAGCTTGCTGGTGTCCATGCCAGCTAGCTCATTTGGATCGGTAGAAAAATTGTAAATTAATTTAACACTGTTCGGATCTCCTGAAAAATGAATGTTGATAGCTGTAAATGTTTTCAGGGCCAAATTAAAAAAAAAGGCCTTTATGTATCTGTCAAAACTGTTCAGACAAAATGAAGATGAGGCTGATAGGCTGTAGGTTTGTAATGGAAGTTACCGTTTGCAGAAGACCTTCTGATGTCTCTCAAGCACCCAAGCCAGCCTTTTTAAAATGCTCCTATATCAAAAGTAAACAGAAGGCTTTAATACAGCATTTCTGGACTGTCTGCATTGATCTCTTCTGAAAGGAGTCTTTCTAATCACTGGGGGCTATTTTCTCTCCTCTTGAAGATAAAAGCACAGGTGTGCAGAGGTGCTCTCATACTCCAGACAACCCTGGCAAGAGCTTTCATACCCAGGACAGGTTTCATGTTTCTTTCTTTCTTTTTAGCCTCTTTCTTAATGTTCAGGGGGATGAGATCTGTATTCCAGGGAAGACTCCTTCCTCCCTACCCAGCCTGTCTTCTAGGCTGCCAAAATACCATCCTCTCGTCTTTGTGGCATCGTGGCTGTTGCCATAGAAATACCAAGCTTTTCACAGATTCATTACTTCAGAGCAAGACAGGCCTGGAAGTTGCACCTGGTTTCAGTGCAAATAATGTCAGTCTGTGCTGTGTTTGCTAAGTGAATCCAAAATACTTGTCAACGTAAAGTTTAGCATCTCAGAAGACAGTAGCTTATGGTTTGATGGCTGCAGAACAAAACAGACAGGATAAAGCTTTCACATGGGGCGTTGAAAATAGAGACATGACTAAAGTTTTTCCTGAAGCGTTGCTGTGTCTCTCTTGAGCATCCTACAGATAGCTGTACTAGCAGTGCCAACAGATGGACATGGAAATTCGCTTTTGACAAGCGAAACAGGAATAGAAGCTGCTGCAACATATGCAGTAATCTTAATTTAATGGTCCATATATGGATTTTGGGCCAAAAGTTGATGCCCTATGAAGGGGGTTGGTTGCAGGCAGACTGGTGCAAAATACTGCCTGCAAATACAAATCACTGGGATGATTCCTGTTTTCTTCTCCCCAGAGTACAATGTTGTATTACTGACTCTTCAACTTAATGTCTTTTTGATTTCTTTTCTAGAAAACTATCCAAATATTCAGATTTTTTAAGTCAAAAAGATGATATATACACAGTAACATCCTCTCCCCCCACCCTCACTCTTAACTTTGGGTGCATATGGTTCCTGTGTAAGCTTTGTTGGCAGGCCTGAAAATCCCATGTGTATCATGTGAATGATACCCCAGCTGCAGGACATGTTATATTTTATTTAGTAAGTGTTGATAAATAATTAAACAAGACTTCTAGAAAAGCCAAAGGTCTCAGTCAATAGGATTACAATCAATGTTTCTGTGGCAGCAAGAATATGGAGCTGCCAAACAGCGTTAGATGCAAGTGTACGTAACGGGTCTGGTGGCTTTAGAGCTGTCCTCGTGCTGCGCGCCCTGCAGTGCCGGAAAGCCGGCTGTTTATACCCGGAGCAGCGTTCATCCCCGTGGTGGGTGGATGGTGACTCTGCTGAAGTCGATGGATTAGGGTCACTACTGGGGAGAATTGTGCTAAGCAGCGAATCTGGGTGCTGTGGCAGAAGAGAAGATGTCCCAACCACTTGGCCAGGGAGATCGGGAGAGACTAGAGAAGTCGGATCCATCTCACTGATGATCAGGCACCTGCAGTTCCCTGCTGGCTCCGGTGCCTGGGGGTTTCTCTTCTAGCTTTGGCATCAGTGACTTGAGTTGGAGTTTTAGCTCTACGTCTGTTTCTGAAAATTGCTTTAGAAAAAATTTTACGTGGAGGCTTTGAACTGAATGTGCCCAACAGTGCACAGGGCTGGTACAGAAAAGTGCATGCCTGGACAGAGGATGTCTCTCTGAATTTACTTGAAATGTGGTTATTGTAGACATCCAGCTGCAAAAATCAAGAGATTACATGTAAACTTAATATTATTCTTGTCTTTGGCTTTGTTTTTGAAGAGATCTGTCCTTTGAAATTGTGAAGATACTTGAAAACAAAAACTGCACATACTTCGCTTAAAAATTTAACTGTGATTTTTGTGAGATGGGGATGAGGGAGCCAATTCATGAAATTTTGCCAAACCATTTTCTTTTCCATTAATGTTTGTGCAAGCATTTCTTTCCAATGAACTTCTGGATTTCATTGTCACTGGTGCAAGAGGAGAAATGACTGCTAGACTTAGCCATCGTGTCCAGTGCAATAGGGTAATAGAAGTGTGTTGCAGTAGAACAAGTAAAATGGTGTTGATTGTTTACGAGGATGCTCCTGTTCCCGTGGGAGAAGCCACCTGCCTAGCAGTCACGCTCTGAGCTGAGACTGGCGATGGCTTATAGAAAGGATTTATTTAAACATGATTAAAAGCAGGTGGGCTACAATCCACTCTTGTAAATCTGCAGTAGTGACTCCCTTTCACTTCTAATACCCTGTAATTAGACTGCTGTAACTGAGAACAAAACTTGTGGCTGTTTGTCTGCTTATCTTTTAAAGGAGGGTAGGGGCAGAGGGGAGAGAAGACGGAGGTGCGTGCGTGTGTGCAAGTCTGGCTCGTTAGCTAGACAGGACACATTGCAGTGTAACACTTCTGCCAGTAGTAAGTGATGGGAATAGTTGGCTTGCTGACTCTTGAGCTTTCCGGGCCAGAGACTTAACTGACCCGAATGGCAATCTGCCAGCCGAGGACATAGCCCGGGGACTAGGCTTTGCATGCAGCCGAAGTCTGTCCCAGCCTCACTGATTTCACCGGAGATCCTTTTTGTTACTGCTCGCATGACTGAAGACAGAATTTTCCTTGCTGTCTCCAGCCTGGTGAAGGGATTGACAGCTACTCGTTCCTGCTTGCTGGGCTGCATGTACCAGTTTCAAATTCAAAAGCCCACGGTGGAGGAAGGTCTGCTGAGCGAGCTGTGTGTCTGCAGCTGAGCTGATTGTGGCCAATTCTCTATTAGCCCAGGGAAATGGCTGGAGAGAGTCCTTGAAGTCTCTGGGTACATGTGCATAGTACTTTACAAGTATTTTAACTGATGAGAGCACAATTCTTCAGCGTTATTTAATGGTCAGACAGTAAATTCTCAGGCAAATAAGTGGCAGGGACTGGCTGCAACTTGCGCTGGTGCCAAAAAGGTCTGCCTGGCACCCGCTTTTGAGATAATTAGGGTGTTTGTTCCTGGAAAGACAAGAAACTGCATCTTGTAATACTCAAGATTTGATAACATGAGTTTTATAAAAGACGACTGGTGAAAGAGGATGTTGAAGCTTTGCCTTCTAAAGCAGCCAGACAGGCAGTAGGCAGACATTTCATTTTCAAATGAGAATACAAATCTAGTTTGTGAGAGATTTTGGACTGAGAAATTCTGCTTTAGCTGAAAAAGCAGCTTTTAGCTGCAGCACAGGTGGTGCGATTCGATATAGTTTTTTTTTCCATCCACTGTCCCCAGCACTCTCTGCTCCATGGGGACTTCTGGGCTGTCCACTCAGGTGTACGCAGAAGTAGAGGACTTAGGACTCCGAATAATGCCTTTGTGTCCTAACACTGGACAGAAATTCTCCACTTGCTTTGACTCATACACTGAACCACCTTTGCTACAAGCCAACCTAGGAGCCAGAGACAAAAATCAGTGTCTTGTTTCTGCTGGGAAGTGGTAGCTGCATGACCAGGCGGCAAAGCCCTGCAGTGGGACTGGCTGAGCTGCAGTGCAACTGAATCGTATCTGTCCTCGCAAATACAAACATGCTAGTGATTGTCTTAATCTTGCATCTGTTTCACTAAAAGATCCTTTAGCATTTTGTAATATCCGAGAAGTGATAATACTGTAGCACTGTATGGACAAATCTTCTACTGTGTATGGAAAACTATTTCCTATAGAACTTAAGCAGAGTTTATTCTTGGAAAGAGGCCTTGATTTGGAGAAGCAATTAAAGAAATGCTTGATTCCATCAAGAAGTGCCCACGTGAGCTGTTGCACCAAAACTAGCAGGTAAGATGATATTTTTTCAGTGCTAGTAGTAGCTTCCAAACATATAATCAAAGCAGCACTTAAAGACTGCAATGAGAATGAGTAAATACCAACTCACAAAAGAACTTGAAAAGCAAACACACAAAAGTAAACTAAGTTTCGGGCCTGTACCGTCAGTGGGTTTTATGGATATAGATTTCAAGCTTTGTTTGTTACTGAAAAGATGAACAAAGTCCTTTTCTTTAATTAGGAAAGAAAAAGAAGGAAATGACATGCGCTTTGGTTAACAGTCTTGAACTCGCTGCCAGAATTGTAGATACAAGGTTCTTGTGTTAATGTGGTAGGAAACACGCTCACTATCAAAGCTAAGGATCAGGTGAATACTGTGAAAGGAAAAACCTGGACCTGCAGCTTTCTAAAATATGAATGCAGGAAGCTTTAAATGGAGTTTGATAGGCAAATATGACCTGTTCAATCCAATGTCTCCTTGGTGAGGAGGAAATCAGAAACAGAAGTAATGTGCTCAGGCCCTGCTGGTAAATGGTGTGGTTTAGGTGAGGGAAGGGCATGGGTCAGAAGACGTGGTCTTTACCAAGAAACCTTTTCACTGAGGTCAAAGTTTGAGCTAGATCCAAGTATTGGCTGAAGCCTGCAGTTTCTGTAGATTGCTTTCACTGTGGCCGTGGTGGATGTATGTTTGTCCTGATCTTAAATCCATAGTGTGCTGCATTTTTATCTTGAACACGGCGTGTGGCTCTGGTCCCCACTGCTTGGAAAGGGAATGAAACAGGCAGGGATCCAGAAGGGCAACGTGGATATCCAGGGCATGGAGCAATTCCCGTACTAGAACAATGAGTAGGCCAGGACCCTTCAGCCTGGAAGAGCTGCGTGGAGAGGATCAGTGGAGGTTATCCAGGAGGCATCAGATGGAGTGAGTGGAGCCCCCTCCCTAGAAGAAGCAGGTGTGTGTCCATGCTAACAGAGGGGAGGGATGCAGCAATATGCCACATCACCTTGCTCAGAGCTTGTGCTCCTCTGCTTGGTGTGCAAATGGTGAACCAGCCCAATGTCTAGCTTGGAGGATCTGAGAGCTGCCCCAGCCTGGTTCAAGTGCAGTTGCCTCTCGAAGGCTAGGACCTGTGTCTGTGCCCGAGGCAGGAGCTGGCTGGCTGCTTTTTCTCAGTCTGTTTGCATCTGGCTTGCTGTAAACAACTCCGCAGAGTTATGAGCGTGACCAAACATATGGGAGATATTGTGCTTCAATACAAATGCCTTGATAACCAGCAAAAGGCTTTGCAAGAGGGATGGCGAAGGAAATTGTGAATGTAAACATCATCACTTAATAATCTAGAGGACAGATTGTATAACAAATTGGATGGAAAAATCCAGCCAGGTGAAAAGAGTTATAGGTAAATATTGTCTTAGACTAATTAAACCCAGAGTTATTGGTTTGCTTCTGATCTCTGCACCTTGGCTGTTATTGGAACTGCTGTAATATTTGGCTTGCTCCACCAGTGTAAATGACAGCTGGGACTGGATACGGTCGTGAAGCTGTGTTACGGGAATGGGAGAGATTGGACTTTGAGGTGAAGCATCTCCCTGGGAATTTTTTAGCAGAGAGCTCTAAGCCTGCTTGGGGTCCTTCACTGGGGTCTGGGAGTTATTAGATAGGCAAGGTTTGTTCTCTCTCTCTTTTCTTTTCTTTACTTTTTTTTTTTTTTGAAGGGGGGGGGAAAAAAAAGCAGTTTGTCAAAAACAAAAATGTAATGGCAGTGTTTCAGCTGTAATGGAACTGGCCAGGCCAAGGGGGGATGTATGAGCCAAAGGAGAGACTGAGACCTTTGGAGTCACGGGCCTCATCCCAGATGTGGGAGTGCAGGTTCAAATCCCTGGTCTGAACTGGGCAAACCAGGATTTTCCATGTCCCTGGTGAATGTCCTAATGCAAGAGCTCTCCTGACTACATTTGGGTTTCGGATCCTGTAAAATACATTCTTTAAAAGTGTGGTGAGACAGCTCCCCTGCTTGTGCATCTTGAGACCCCAATCCTGTAAACATTTATTGCAGAGCAGGTTAAAAGGCTAGGAAGTGAGTGCGTAGATTTGAAAGGAACAGTGCATCTCCAATTGCTGTGTGCATTACAGGAGAACATGCATGAAAAATAAAGATAAGATCTTTACAGTTGTTTTGCAAATAACTGTCCATTCTAGGAAAACCGAGGACCAGGAGGTCTAAGAACAGGTGAGATTCGTTGGACTGTTCTCCTCTCCTAAGGAGGCTTGCAAAGAGATCTTGCATACACAGGTCAAAGGAAAGCAACTGTCTGTTTCTCTCTGAGTCCCTTGAGCAGCCATTGCTGTATTTAGTATAAATTAGTACATAGCGAGTTTTGTATGTAGCCCTGTATAAAAGGTAAAAGCTGTTCTGGAGATAGGGCAAGGAGGGAAAAAATAATTTCCTTAAAATTCCGTTTTGTCTGTGAGGCAAGGAAGGACTGGCTTGCTTCTTCATGCGAGTCAGTGGTTCAGAAAGCGATGCCCAGACAAGCCTACCTTCCCTTACAGTTTTGGAGCTGGAGCTAAGGCTGCTGAGTGCGTGTGGATGCCGTGTTGTGGGGTGTGCATGTGTGTGACTGCTCTCTCCATGCACGCAGTGCGCTCTGTGTTTACAGCTAAGGAAGGGAGAGTGTTGCATTATTGTCAAATAGTTTATAATACTCCCTCTTGAGTTTACCTACAGCTAGTTAGTCACTGTTTTAATTTCCTTTCTAATAGAAGAGTAAACATCTCATTTTCCTTAGACTGAGTTTATCTACAGAGTGGGCAGCTTCATTTGAGGAAAGCTTTTGCGATTCCTCTGGCTACAATGTGAGAATTAGCAGTAAAATGGTGGAATGCAGCATTTTGAGAGGTTGCTTAAGCCTTGGCTGTGTTTTGTGCTGAATGTGGGTTCGCTGGCATTCTCCATCCCTGCAGTATCGTATTGCACTTCACCTTTAGAAAAGGATGCGGGAATGTCCTGGCTGGTGCTTGCTGCCGCAGGGTTTGCGATGGCATCTGGCCGCGGAGGGGCCCGTGTCCGGGTGGGAGCCGCGGGGCACCTGCAGACAGCACCTTCGTGTTGTGGGCTCGGTGGGAGGGCGCTGCTCCGCGTTGCTCAGCTCCTCGTGCCCCAGCGGACGTATCCTCTCTTGGATGACCCCCTGTAGTCGGCACAGATCTTGCAGTACTTCTTCTGCTAAGCCAGGTTCCCCAAGTAGGTCTCTGTGCCATGGCTGCAGTCTCCCTCCTGGCTCTCCTCCATTTTCAAGAGGCAGATGCACTCCTGCGTTAGACTGTAAGAGCCCCGCTAGTGTCCGTCTGAACCTTAGCTGTTCAGGGAAGGAGAAAAGCTCCGATTTGTGCAGTTTAAACCCGCAGAGTTTTGGGGTTCTCTGGATGGAGCACTGTCCCACTCAGCTGTCCTTTAAGTGCCAACCTTGCCCATTTGTGACTGGGTCTTGCACAAATGTAAGACTTTGTTTGAAAACTTTTTCTATATAACCCTCGTTTTCGCTTATGAAACCGTATCTATCTGTCCAGGCCCCAGCAATCTAAACTCCCTGCTTGTTGTATAGCTGCTCTCGTTTTCTTCTAGCTCCTCGTTTGTCAGGTGAGTGCCCTTGTTACAATGCCCTTTCCACTTCGGTTTCTTTAAATATCTTTGATTTATGTTGTTTAGCTTGATAACCTCAGTCAATACAGTGCTGTTTTTTTTTTTTCTTTTAATGGGTAATTTTCCACTAAACTGCATCTCTTGGAAGATTTCCTTGTGCCTTTGAATGCAGGTTGTTTGTCCTGTGTTGGCACCAAGATGCCCGGGCAGAGCGGGCTCCTGCTGTGCCGGTTGCACTAAACAGATGGTCGCGGTCCCAGGGAGCTGGGGCAGGCGGTGGGTGTGATTCCAGGTGTGATCGCATCGGAACAGCGGGACGGTTGCTGCTCCCTGGATTGATGTAGACGCTCGGATGGAGGGTGGCTGAGAAGTGTTTGAATATACTGTTTCAGCTTGAATATGCTCCTAGTTTTAGTCAGAAGATGGTAACAGACTGTGTGCATTGACTCCCAAGTATATTTTTTTTGTTTAAAATATGGGTGGTTGATTTACACATTTGGGTGATTCATGGAGAAGCTGTAGTTCCCTGTGATGGTTCCTGGTCACAACATTGCTGAAGAAATTCCAGATCCGGAGAACTGATTGGGAGCTGAAAAATCCCCATCCTTTTCTCTTTTGTTGTTGTTGGAGAGTTTTTAGAAAATATCTTACGTGGTTAACAGCATGGCCCCGTGATCAGCTGTGTCCCTCGAACTGCTGGGCGGAGCGCTGAGGCAGGAACAAGCTCCTGGGGCTGAGAACAGACCCATATTGCCAAGAAGGTGCATTTTGTATCTCTGTGGGCTAATCATTTTCTAATAGATTGGTTCAGTATGTGGGGGAGAAATGCCCACGGCCCTCTGACAAATGAAGCACGGCCGGACAAGGTGAGGGCAGGCAGCGGCCTAGGACAGAGGCAGCTTGGCCTGCTGGGAGGTGCTAATTTTGAGGAAACCCTGATGGCCCCCCGGGAGTATGTCGCGTGTCACACAGGGCTGAGATGGGATTGAGAAGAAGCGGTGGAGTGCGGTGAGGCTAGGATAAAAACAGCATGGGAGGGAGTGTTCAGTGATACTCTTGGATTGTTTAATGTCTCAAGGGAATGACATTTCATTGTTAGAAACTTTAATATCAGACTGAGGGAAAGGAAGAAATCTATTGCAGTAAGTACCTGGGCACTGGCTCCTGGTGGATGAGAAGCTGCCGGGTATTTTTCTTCCCATGTCTGATTCTCTAATGCAGCAGAGGTCAAAAGATGTGCCTAGATACAATGCAGCAAATTGAAGAGGGACTCCTTTCCTGTTGATGTGACTTGTGCTGTCCCCATTTCTGTTTCACAGTGTTCCCTCTGCTTTATTGAAGTTTCAGATAAAACACTGTTGAAGCCTTGAAGCTCGAGTGAAGACCTGCCTCACTCTGTGGTGTTCAGTGCACAGCAGCTAGTACAGCGGGTAATACTGTGCTTCAGGCACAACGAAATAAGGAGCTCGCTAGCCTCACCTGGCCTGGCCTTGCTGGAAGATGCCCTGAGAATATAGGTACAGTTCCAATTTTTGCTCATTTGTGGCAATAAAACATTAAGGTAGAGGAGGAATCTGCGCATGCACCTGGCAGCTGAGCCCTGCACACCCCCGTGCAGCTCGGGCGTTCTCCTTGCAGCTCCGTGAGTCACTGCTCTGGGTGCAGAATCATGACACTGAAGCTGCAGAAACTGTTATGTGCTATAACTCCGGGTGAATTTCCCAGCACGCTGAGCCATGTCCAGTCTTGGCCACCGTGTCCCCACTACGGAGTCCCAGCAGCACAGGAAATCAGGCCTGCAGTGTGCGTGGGCACGAGTGATTTAACTGACCCCGTTTCCTGGGGCCTGGCGGGACCATTTGTGCTGTGGTGTCACTGTCCCAGCGTCCCAGCCTCGGTCTTCCTGGGCCCTCCTGCACACAGGCAGAGTTCTCATCCCCCTCAAATTTAAGTGGACCAGAACATCTACCCTCCACATCTCAGGCACATTCCCTGCTGCAAGTTCCTGACTCACGTCAGCTCATCTGAGCTGCTGGGGATACAGGTGGAATCGTTGCACAAATCCTGCTCTCCCCTGCGTTCAGGAACAGCCTCTGTTAGTCACTGTGCACGTCGGAGCAGAGCAGCGCAGGGAGCTGACCTGTTTGCTTTGACATGCAGAGGGGCTCGTTTGGGTTTAGGTATGACTTTTTCTTAATCCATATTTGGAAAAGGGTTTCCTTTACTAAGCTGTCAGCTGTGCATAACTGACCTTGGTTATAGCTTCCAAAGGAGTTTAATTCCCCAAATGATGCTGTTAAAGGTCTCTCATACATGGCAGGCTTTGCTTAGCCAAGTCTTGACCTCCTGTTTTCTCTCTCCCCTGTCTACAGAGAACACCTTGATAAGCAGAGCCTGTCTTACACCCACCACTTTGCACTGTGAATTCTTTCCCCTGCGTTTTCTGAAACCAGAGCGTGAAAAGCCGGATGTTCTGGAGGCACTGAAAGATGAAATCCGGGCATGCTGGCAGTTCAGTGTTTAAAAGGAAATGCTGTTTCGGAGTGTAAATGTTTAAAGACCAAACATGCAGCTGGACTTTTGCTGATTTCAGCAGGATTAGGGAGGGTGAGAGCATGAGACAGGCTGCCTGAGAGAAGCACAGCAGCTCGGGAAGAGGCCGGCTGGGGTCTGCACGGAGGGGCTGCCCTGTTCGCAGCAGGGATGCGGGGGGTGATGGTGGGGACAGGCAGAGGGTCAGCAGGTCCTCTGGTCTGCTGCTGGGACCTGGCAGGACTTAGGCAGAGAGGCCGTGGTGTGCATGGTATGGAGGAAGCAGTCTGGCTGGAGGATGGTGGCCGGTAGAGCTAGCCAAGGCCGTATCCAGCAGCAGGTGGTCACTCTAGGGCTGCGTGCTTCATTAATAACACCTGCTTCTCCAGCGCTTTCTGAGCAGGTCTCAAACCTCTTTGGGCATTAAACTCCACATCTCTTGTGTGTAAATCCTGGTCTTGCAGAGGTATGGGGGCAAATGGAAGAGGTGTTCTTTGAGAGCTGTGGCTGCCCTGAGTTGCTCTGGAGACCACGGCTATACTTTGGCCCTGCCAAGGAAAAGTGTGTGTGAAGCTGCAGTCCCCATGGAAGTGCTCTGTACTGGAGCTGTTTTAAGGCGAGCCCTGCAGCACAACCCTTAGAGCGGCTGGGGCTTCCTCACGGCTTCGTTCGAGCTGCAGAGGCCGAGCCAGGGAGCTGGTCTCGGATCAGCGCGTGGACTCCCATTGCACTGCTGGCTCTGAGGTGGTGTGTAACAGGCAGCATCAACTCCCGAAGAGTTTGTTAGCACCTGTGTGCGGGGTGATGCTGCTGCATCCCAGAAACAGGTCGGAGGAGTCCTGTATTCCGTGCTCCAAATGGACACACTCCGTTGATGGAGGAGGACTGGGCAGGGTGAAAGTTGTCAGGGATGGGACTGCACAGGTACTCGTGGAAGAGCGTTGGTGCCAGGGGTACTTGGATTTGTTGCTCTGCTGGTCCTCAACTCCTTAGGTACTTCAGAGCTGCTGTCCCAGAGGAGCTAGGCAGCCCTGGGAGCTCCTCTGAGGCTGGAGTCCCTCCTCTGCAGCTCGGTCACCTAGCAGGTCTGGCTTTCCATTCTGACATCCCATCTTGTGTCTGCAAAAATCGTGCTCTTAACTTCTGTGGGTTCCTATTTACTTTCTTCCCCTTACTGTGCCCCTGATATGACAATTTCCTTTTGATTAAGGGAGCAGAAATGAGTGCCAAAAATGTGTCATGAGCAATTTAGACTCAGTCACTTGGAGGGCAGTGCTGGTTGCATTGCTATGCAAATAACACTCCTGGTCAAATTTGGTGGCCAAGTGGTGGTGATTCACTGACTTGGGCATTGACAGATAGGTCCAGGTCATTTGGGATGTCTGTGTGACATGAAATTTGTCAAATCCTCATAAAATGAAAGAGAATAAAATCACTATAAAAGCATTAAATAAGATTTAGTGACCTGGATTAAAGTGTCTTTTATCTAAACGATGTTTGATTCCTGCAGTTAATTCTCTGCCCAATGTTTTCCTAGCCTGAAGTTTCTCAAAAAAACAAAACATTTGCTTCTCCCTTTGTTATTACCTGACTTTCTGAAATAGCCTGCGATGCTTGGCAAGCAGAGGTCCAGTGATTCTCCAAGGGAACCTCACGCTCTGTCAGTGGCTGTTGCAGAAGTCCGACAGCGGAGGAGGTTTCCTTGCGGGGACAAACACTGCTCCGTCGATGGCTCAGTGCGTGCCCAGCCTGTGCTCCTTCCCTGTGTGGGCAGGCGCTGCTCTTGCCTCCCGAGCAGAGCATCTTGTGCCCGCTCTGCCGCAGGTCTCTCCGCTCTCTGGTTTATAGGTGAAATTTTGTCTTCTCTAACTAGGCCTCTGTTCAACAGGTGAAGCAGATCATGGAGGAAGCTGTGACAAGGAAGTTTGTGCACGAGGACAGCAGCCACATCATCTCCTTCTGTGGTGAGTCTCTGGCAGCAGGATGCTGAAATCAGCTTCACAACCCTGGGGGCTTGAGCACTCTCTTAACGTGGGGCTGTCGCTGCCGTGTGCAGTGTTGTGATCCAGGCATTTCCTGGGGACACACTTCATTCATGGGGCTTGGTGCTCAGACTGGATGGTAGTTACTCCCAGAGTAGGAGTTATTCTGGCAGCAAACCGAATCCCGAAGGCTTTTGCTCTGTACTTAAAATAGATTGAGACATGCTGGAAGAGGGAAAGACATTGGCAGCATATACAATCACTTTAGCAATACTAGAAACAATCTTTTTTAAATCCCCTTGAGAATTAGTTCAACAGAAAATTTGTTAAGTCTACATATTTCTTTACTATTATAGAATAGGAATTTATGGAAAGGAGTCTTCAGGTTGAGTGAATGCAGGAAAAGAAAGATTAACAGCTGTTACAGCATTTAAAACCGGGTTTGTGGAGGATCTGATCAGATACTGTGCTGGTTTAGGGCCTGTTTTCTGGCAGCTGTGCCAGACCTCCTCTTAACCTCTTTTTTACTTATTTTTTCTACTGTTTAGTGGCAATTTTGTGAATGTGGAAGTGTTTTGGAATTAACCCATCAAAATCTTGGCAAAGCATTTTTCAAATAACCTCTCTGGTACCTAGGTGGACTTTCAGCAAGGATGGAGCAGAGGTCCTGAGGGCAGTAGGAGTATTTGCATCTAAGAGGAACCTTGGGGGCAACAGAGAGCAGCTTTGTTTCAGGTGCCTTGAGCTCTGGTTGGAAGATATCATGAGTTTCGTGCCATGTCTCTGCATCCCCACCTTATGCAGAGTTCACGGGGCAGGTAGTCCTGAGAGAGGAGGACATGCTGGCTTCCTCAGAGCAGCCAAGCTGAGACTACAATACAGTAACACAAAGCAGCTGGCAAGCCCACTTGACAGCCATGTCCCAGCTCCCTCTCAGCAGGTCCTCTGCCTTGGAGAAGGTTTCTTGGGGGCTGGACCAACCCACAGAGCTATGCCCAGCACATGGGCATCTCTTCTGTGACAGATGAAAGCAGAATTTTTCTATTCTGATAACATTGTTGCTCATCATCAGAGGAGACTTTGTAACCAAGGTGACAAAATCAGATTTTTTCTATTGTTTTGGCCCTTCTCTGAAGTTTCACGGTCATCATCTGTTTAAACTGGAAAATAAGTGCTTGCCTTTGCCACAGTTAATGCCCTCGGTAAAGCGGGTTCTTGAGAAACCTGAACTGCCAGGCTGCCAGGGAGAGCCTTTGGAACCAGACCCTTTGGACCAGAACAAAATTTCACAGCCCCTTGGGGCTCGAGGTGCAGGTAGGATGGAGCTGGAGCCAGACGGGGGCTGCAAGGAAACGAAGGGACAGCATTAATCAGGCACGAGCTGTGGTTTCTGCACGCCGGCAGCCCTGTCAGTGTCAAGTGTTTACCCACTCACCCAGACCTTGAGAGTGTGCTTTGGCAAGGTGCCTGGTGCCCTCCATCTGCCTCGGTCTCCTCACTGGCCGCTGTCTTGTCCTGGAGTTCAGTATCCCTGGCTGCTTGGAAAGGGCATTATCCTGGGGGGCAGGCAGGGGTGCCCATGCCCCGGGCAGAGCTCCGGCATCGGTAGGGCTGGTTCTTCTCTTGGCTCGGGCTGATCTCTGCCTCCTCTGTGGCAGAAGCTGTGCCTTCCCTCTCATTTAGCAGGATGCAGTGATCGCCTGAGGCACCCGTGCTTGCCTGCTGTCCTCCGTTTCATGTATTATATTTCTACTGAGGAGAAAGACAGAAGAGGCATAGGAGCCCTCCTGGAAGAAGCCGTGCTTGCTCCCTGCCCACTCACCCATTTCTCATGCTGTTTACCGTGTGCTGGCTCTCGCTGCTCGGGGCTGCTGGGTTAGTGTCTATGGCAACACGCAGGGTGCTGGCTGAGCAGGTAGATCGCGGTGCAGAGTGCAGCGGAGCCGTGGTCTTGGGTCTGGCTCTCTGCTGTGTGGTGAAGCTGATGATGTGAACTCCCTTGGCCTGAACCTTTCTGACTGCCTTAGCCCTTTTGCTTGTTGCCGTCCTGGCTCTTTGGTGAATCGCTGGGAGATGCACAAGTGCTGAGCAGGGCCTGGCCTCGTCGTGGTGCCCATGTGCTCCTAGACCAGATCTCGGGCACCTCTTCCTTGCCCCACTCCTGTGCTCTGATGATCCCCAGAGAATAGGGGTCTTCCCAGAACCTGGCACTGATGTAGGGAAGAGGAGAAAGTGGAGCCTGGGAGGTGAAGGGCTTTGTATGGGATTGCAGAGGGACTGCCGTGTATTTGCTGCGAGCCTCTGCTGTGGGTTTGTGTTGGTGTCTCTGATTCTCATGGGCCTCTTCCCTTGTTCAGGCCTGACACACTGGTTTCATAGTTCCCTCTGCAAAGCATTTGGGTGGCCAATATGCAATGAGGCCTCTGGCAGAAGCAACCGCTATTCCTTTTTGCAGCGCACAGAGATGCAGACTAGCATTTCCTGCTTTCTGAAGAGAAGCAGCGTGAAGGCAGGGAGGCCTGCTGTCCCCTGCAGAAGGTATGGCTTGAAGGGCCTTGGGAGAGCCCGCTAGCAATTGCTGGGAAAGCTACTTGCTGGTTTTATTTGTGGTTTGCTCTTGGCTGCCACCTTTTCTCCCTAAATGACAGCTAGACAGCCGTGCAGTCCCTGCTCAAAGCCCAGCATAGCTGCAGGGGGATGCACTGCTCCTGCAGAGGGGACTGGGCAAGCCCAGCCAGCCTCCGCTGCTGTGGGGCGTCTGCTCAGCGAGACGGTCTGCTCAGCGTTGTCACTTCCAGGGATTTGAGATAGGAATGCATTTTGGAAGCAGGGTCCTAGGCTGAGCAGTCTTCCTTAAAGGGCAAAACCCAAAGCTTTCTGAAAATGGAAAGCTCCATCTTCTTCCTGTGGCTCAGCCTTGGAAGTGAAGCCGCTAGGGAATCTCTCTGGTGCAGGGACAATCGCAGCAGCCTTTAACAGCTGCCTGATTTATAGTCGCAGAATAACTGGAGTTGGAAGTGACCTTTGGAGGTGTCTGGTCCAGTCCCCTGCTAAGCAGGGCCAATTTCAAGGGCAGATCAAGTAGTCCAGGGCCTCATCCAGTTGAGTTTTGACCATCTCCAAGGGTGGAGATTTCACAGCTCTCTGGCTCTTACACAGGCCAAATCCTTACAGTTGAAAGGATGCCAGGAGAGCTAGAACTGCTGTTCTGCACCAACACCAGGAGCTGCGGCTTCCAGGTAGGAAGGCGGAGGCTGGGGCCCGTTCAGAGCCTCCTCGGCTCGCTGTGACTGTTGCTTCGCAGCAGACACGCTTGCCGCGTTAGTCAGCTGCCTGGGCAGGGGCCGTGTGGCTGCTGCTGAGCAAGTGCTGCAGGCAGTGCGCGGAGGGGGAGCTGCACTCCTGAATGTACAAATAGCTGAAGGGCAGCTTGCTAATTTGGAGGCTGGGAAGAAAATGACAGAAGTGATGACAACTTGCTTTTGAAGAAATTGCTCTGAGAAGACTCATGTGGTGCTGTCACCAGTGAATGAGATTGTAGCATCCACAGACATATGCACGAAAGAGAAAAAGGAGCTGTGTGGTCTCCTTTTCCTGCTTTGGCGAGCAAAAGGGCTGCCTTCTGCTTCTCCTGGGGCCTCGGATAAAAGACATGCGAGTGCTTGTTCCAGGCCTGCGTATCTCTATACGCTGTTGGCAGAATGGCATCGAAAGAGCAGAACAGATTTTGAGGTGTGAGTCATTCTCTGTTTTTCTGTACAGCACGAGGCTTCACAGCCTGGAATTATTTTTAGCCTTCTGCAACACAGAGCTGAGGCATCCAGGCACGAAGGACTTACTGGTTCTTTCTGGTTTCTTAATGATGCTACTGCATTTTTGACTGGCTTTTGGGTGTCTACAGCTTACAGTCTGTCTGCTGTTGTGCTCTAATTGGAATGGTGTGTGCAGCTTCTTCAGAGCTGTGGCTGTCCCTGAGCCAGGTGAGCTTGTAAATAACCTCTCGCCCTGACAAGCAGAGCGTGTTGCAAGCCTGGCTCTGGCTGTGCAGAGCTGCTCTTTTCTCTGGGGGAAGGTTTCTTCCTCGGTGAGCCCTCATCATCTAGCCCTCCTAGTCCGTTGGATAGCCAGTGTACCGCGAATCCCTGCTGATGAAACCAGTGGTCTGGCAGAAAAGGGCAACGGCCCCGAGCGGCCTTGTTTTCCCAGCCAGGGAAGGGTTGGAGATGGACAAATGCAAGTTGGCATCTGTCACGTTCACGCTGCCCTTGGAGGCTGATGAGAGGGCCAGCGGCAGGGCTGGGGGGCATGTGTGTGCGAAGGGGTTTGTTGTCCATGTCGATGCTAAGACTGCCTCTGTGCTTAACCCCTGAGTAATTCTAATTGTGCCGGGCAAGATGAGTCTCTGTTCCAGGACCTCAGAAGTCTCTCTGACCTTTCACCAAGAAATAAAACTCCCACCTTGCCTGAGCATAGCTGGGCAGACCCCCTGTACCGTGTGGTCTCTGCTGTGGGTTATATCCTTTGTGATGGGGAGAGTCTCTATCTCTGTGTCTGCAGTGGTGACAGTAAATTATGAACTGGGCTCAAAAACTCAGAAGGTTAAAAAATGGAAATATTATTACCCTGGGATTTAGTGTGGACAAGGTGCACTTAGTTCATGTGCTCAAGTGTTTCAGCCCTTGGCCACTGGGAGTGTTTTTCCTGTGTAGACCACAAGTTCATGTATAGTTTTGCTAGTAGGAATAGGGTTTTGAAGAGGTCCAGGATACAATGTTGAGGACAGATGCTGATAACTGCTTCGTCTTGCTGGAGCCTGCTGGGAAGCTTTTCTTCAGTCCTCAGTTGCTCCCGAGTGCTGCTCTCTATCGGACAGGGAGATCTGTTGCTTTGGCCATAGTGTGGACAAAGTAATCTGTTGGCTTTCCTGCGTGAGCAAGCTTGCTCTTAGCCATCGCTGGAAATTCAGAGCAGAGTTGACTGCATATTAAGCATTTGAGGACAAATAGATTATCTCTCAGCAGGGTTGCAGGGCATCTGTGAAAGGAGGCAGCCCTTGCTCCTGCCCCCCCCCACAGCTTTGCAGCATGGTGAACAACGGAGGATCCCCAGGCCCCTTCTCAAAGCTGTGTGTTTGCAGAGGTAGGGCAGCCCTGGTGATGTGTGTTTGTGGGTGCCGTCTCCTGGCTTGTTATCTAAAACATTTGTCCAGAGCACAGGCTGAAGTCGGTCTCCGTTGTTAGAGAGCTGATGTGGGCAGTGTGGTCCTGCAGAGACCTCGCTGTCGGTTCAGTCTTGGTGGAGAGGGAAGACTTCTCCCCAAGTTTTGAAGATGCTGCTGTGATTTGCTTGTTTGGCTGTATGTCAGCATAACCTCACACTCCAAAACCAGCTGTGGCTTTGGCTTGGTGTTCCTGTGGCTTTTCTGCTTGCGATTCCACTCCAGCCAGCTGCTCACCCCGCTTGGCAGAGGCTGGCAATCGCTCCTCCACCCTGCAGCAGGTCAGCAGCAGAGACCTGTCTAACCTTTGTGGAGATGTCTGCCTCCATGCCCGGCACAGTATGACTCTGGGTTTCGCCACAAGCAAATAGGGTCATCTGTGTCTGCCACTTGGAGCACAGAGCAAAAGAGTGAAGGGATGTGGAGCGGGATGATTTGTGCACGTGTGCTGGAAAGGGAGGGTCTTTTCTCTTTCGTTCTGTCAGTCTTTAGATCCCAGAAGAGCTGTCAGCTCCCAAAGCCGTGAAGCGGTTGGGTCTTATTTTGCAGCTGCAGATGGTCCTCTGGGACAAGTGGGAAGACTCCTGCCTGTGTGGGCAGTGGTATCTGCAGCACGTCTGGATGTGAGGAGGGTTTGTGCATGGCTTTGTTTAAAAACTAGGTATCCATCCAGCTACTCTGAATGGCTGTTTTGGGTGAGCAGAACTTGGCTGGCACAAACGTGTTGCTCTTCTGCTCTTAGCCCAGACTGTGTCTCGCAGCATGCTGAGACGCGCAGCCCTGCAAACCCCGTCTGCTCAGCGGTGAACTCGGGCATAGCACTAAACAGGGCAGAGATAATGAGACCATCTCTCAGCCCTGGGAGCTGACGTTTACGGGTCTGCATGAAATGTCGTCTTAAATGATTTCATAGAGTTGTTCAGCTGTAGGAAAAAATGCCTTACCGAGCGAGAGGTGTATCAGCATCTGCTTGGCCGCTGCCGAGAAGGCTCAGCACGGTTGTCTGCAGCATTTGGCTTCCTGGAGAAGGAGGGGTGCTGGTGCGCTGGCAAGCTGTTCTGTCGGACCCAGATCAATCGCTTGCAGAACTGTGGGTTTGTGTAATTTTCCGGTGCTTTGATCAGCCTGTTTAAGTCTGTGTTGGATACTAGGCATCCATCGTGAGCCCTCCCAGGGGACTCCAGCAAGCAGCTTGCCAGCGGAGCCCGTATGCGTGTGCATCCTCCTGTGGAGTCATCGCCGGTCTGCCCTGGCAGCGGGCTCCCCCGCGGCCTTTGCCGCTGGCTGGGCACCTTTGCCGAGGAGCCTGGCAGGAACGGGCGGGCGGTGGGTGCTTTCTGAGCACTCGGTGCAGCTTTAGTGAGTGCCCGACACTGCCTTGCAGCCAAGCCCAGCTCAGGGCATTAGGTGAAGCCTTGCAGGGGGGTTGTATTGCCGTGTGCCAGCAGCCACTCGTTGCTGTCACCACAGGCCTGAGGGGGCACCGAAGCCAGACTGAGCTGCTAGCGCTGCCTGTTCTTCCTCTGCGTGTGGCTTATCCTCAGGTTCTCTATTGCCTTTAGATTTTTTTCAGGAAAAAATTTGTCTGAACTCAGATTTTTGTGAAAAAGTTGCCCCGCTTCTTCTGCTGCTTTGGAAATGCTTAGCGTCTCTGTGCCTTGCCCTCTGGCTTTCTCCTTTTCACTTGGAGCATCACAGCACAGGGGCCGGGAACAAACTCTCCTCTTCCAGGTGTACCAGTGCCTCAGACTGGGCTGAAGGGAAACTTTAGTGAGTTCCGTTTCTTTAAAGTCTTGAAGAAACTTGTGGGGAGAATCTGTCTGTCATGTTTGCATGCCACAAAGGAATCGTACTGCGACTTCGTTCACATAGCAAAGCAGCTGTCCCACCTAAAGGAAACACAGCACGCTTTCCTGTTAGTTGTCACGTATCTGATATGTACGTTTTCCTGAAGAGGGGGGGAAGTTCTCTGGAGAACTCAGGAGTTCCACATCCCATCCTTTGCTCCAGTCCAGCCACCATCATTAGTAAGTGGACTAATTTCCCTTGAGCACACTGGGGAGTCATCCGCTGAGCTCGCAGATAGCTTGCCAGTGCTGCCTTCTCCCGTGGCACTACGAAATCCTGCTGTCAGTCCCAGATTTGGCCATGACTGCCAGCCCTATGAGCAAACTGTGTGCTTGAAGCACTTTAAAACACATTCAGCTAGGGGAGCACAGCCAGAGGCGTTACTGTGTAATGGGCAGCAGTGCTTAGCTCCAAGCCGTTAAACCACAGAGAAACTGTTTACTCCAACAGACTTTACCGGGGTGATTGTGTATGAACAAGCACTTGGCAATTCCTGACCTGTGCTATTACTGCCACACTGAGCCCATCACTCCTCTGCTGGGAAAATCACCATTCTGATAAGAGAGACCTCGCAGGCAGTGACCTGGAAGCAGAATGTGACCCCTCTGCGTGCTGAGATTTCCCAGTGCTGGCATTGATTTGTTTGCATTCAGGATACTGTTTTGTGGAGCTGGATCCTGGCGTTTTCTGAACAAAGAACTGCAAGCACAGGGGTTCATGTGCTTTCTCCTGCCCTGTTTCCTGAATGAACAAAGTGGTCTGAGAAATCGCAATCCAGGCTGCTAGCTTGGCGTGTCAGTGCAGACCGCTCGCTGTTGGTCATACAGAGGACCGCCTCTGTCTGAAAGCTGCACATTCCCGTTTCATTGCCGATCTCATAAGCTCTCTCCAGGTTGTTGGCTGGTCAGATAAAGTGAGTCTGAGATGGGCTAGTCGATCTGACTAGTCCCTTTCAGTGATTTCACAGAGACCCTGGACCTACTTTAACAGGCATAAGTTAACTTTCCTTCAGAATACTTATGTCTTGGCATACCCACAGTTCATGTTGACTTGCATTAAAGTAGTGCTCTTATTCAGACTAGCCAAGTTTCTAAAGACTTCACCTAGCCCAATTTGTCATCTTCCATTTTGCAAAACTGAAATAGTACCTCTACAGGCAGCAGGGCTGATGGCTCTGCAGGCAGAAAGGACTGCTGCTTTGGGTCAAATGACATCTGGGTACCTTGATCTTCTATCTGTTTAGGCAGGGACTAGAACATGGGATTGATTTCCTCTTGGGAAACGTTTCTGCTGTAGAGTAGGATCATGCATGCAGCAAGGGACAAGCAGTCTGGCGTAAGTGCAGCACAGCTCAGAGTTCTCCTGCAGTGCTGACTTTGTTTTGTTGCAGCTGCTGTGGAAGCCTGTGTCTTGTATGGGCTGAAGCGGAGGGCGGCTGGATTCCTGCGCAGTAACAAGATAGCAGCTCTGTTTATGAAGGTGGGCAAGAGCTTTCCTCTGGCAGAGGAGCTTTGCAAGAAGGTGCAAGACCTGGAGCAGCTTATTGAGAATGCGTAAGGCACCAGCATTCCTGTTATCTCACAGACTGCTTGCATTTTGGTGTGGTTGCAATGTTCAACTTGAGTTTCTACAGGGGGGGATTGCTCTTTGAGTGGAGCAGAGTCCTTTCTTGGGCTGTTGGTATCTTGAGTGAACCCCAGTTGTTTACTGTGTCCCTCGTCCCATACCTCAGGGCCTGCTAAACATGCTCGCTCCTGAACTGTCCCAGTTTATGGGTAAATACCCTAAGTCAGCTGGAACCAAATTTGATTTGCCTCAATGTACAGGGCTTTAACCTGCAGTAATTCAACTGCTGTTTGAAAGTGACTTACTCATCCTTGGACAGGTACCAGGGAGAGGGATGAAGCAACTACCTGGGGGCAGGAATCTTTAAGCTGTCCTAAGATAAGCTGCTTTGCTTATGAACTTCTGTCTTCAGGCACCAGTGGAAAAGGTCTGTGGGTTTGAGAACTCTACTGAGGCAGAGACTTCTTCCAGGAGGCCTTTATTATTGAAAACAGATTTAGTAAAGTCTCTTTTCAAACGTAGATTTGGGCCTTCTGGAGCAGGGAGTGGGCTGCCCGAAGGGAGCAGTCCCCAGAACCCCGTCCCCACGTGGTTCCCTGGGCACGTCCCAGCCGCCACAGCCAGCACCGTTGAAAGCCTGACCTTGTGCCCCATAAGGTGCAGTGAGTGTGCTGGTCCCGTGCTCCTGCGGTGCTCAGTGATGTGAGCCAGTGATGATGTTGTCTTCTGCCTTGTGCCTCTAAAGACGAAATCAAGTCCAAGGCATCCCGGAGAACGTGCGCAAAGTGCCGAAGCTGCCCAACCTGTCTCCTCAAGCCATCAAGCACCTCTGGATCCGCACAGCCCTCTTCGAAAAGGTCTTGGATAAAATCGTGCATTACTTAGTTGAGAACAGCAGGTGAGTGCTGGCACAGGCCAACGCTTTGCCCCTCCCAGCTTGCCGCCAGCAGCCCCCACAGAGGCTGCACCTTCCGGTGGTGTTGGAGGTGTTGCTGGCTGAGCTGCAGCCAGGTGGGCCAGCGGGGTCCCTGGATGGGACAGCCCTGCTGTGCCCAGGACAGGGCCTCCAGTGATACCCTGCTGCTGGTACAGTGCTGCTGGGTACAGTACACTCCCTAAAGTAAAGACAGGCATGCTTGCTCTGCTGATGGCCGAGTGTTCAGCGGTTGCATTGTCCTTGTCTTTCTCTAGCTTTTGGAGACTGCATGTTGAGGTGTCCTGTCCTGGGGAGGTTTCATCTCCAGATGTGAGAATGCTTTCTTAAGAGATGGTGATGCTTGCAATGTGCTGCAGGAGGTTTATTCCCCCAGAATTTCACAGCTGGCAGGAACAGCCTGTTATAAGCTTCTTGTCTCCTCACCCAGGAGGGATTCAGAAAAGGGCGTTACTGTGGTTTCAAACCACTGTCTCTATCCCTTTGCACTCCCAGGGGGCTGAAATGCTACAGCGTTCTGCTCTCTTTTATTTCTTCTAGTAAGTACTATGAGAAAGAAGCTCTGCTGATGGATCCTGTGGATGGGCCAATTCTTGCATCTTTATTGGGTAACACTTTCCTCTTACCCGACTTTCGTAGCTGACTTTCCAAACCTGTGTTCCCCATTCTGTGACGCCAATGCAATTGCCTTAGCAAGAGCTCTGGGAAGCTTGGTCGCGCTGGACACAGCTGCTGGGGCTGTGGGGTGTGCGTGAAGAGCAGCACACGCTGCTGCTGGTCGGAGACTCAGGCTTCGGGGGTACTGACAGGCAGAAACCAGCACTGGAGCCTGGGCCTGGAGAGCAGTACAGCGCTGTAACGCAGCGCTCTGCAGGCGTGTGGCTAGTCATGCGATGGGTTGGTTGTCTGCTCGCTGCCAGGGGTGGCTGAATTTCTCTGAATTCTTAGCTGCTGTTACGTAATGCGGCAATGTGAACTGAGCCTGGAGCTTGCTACTTGCCGTCCCACTATCCCTGCTCTGAGATGCTGGGCTCTGTGGATCTTGGAGAAGAGCGTTGTACTGATGACTTCCTAATACTGACCTCGTCTGCGATTTCCTTCCCTGTACAGTGGGGCCCTGTGCTCTGGAGTACACCAAGATGAAGACAGCTGATCACTTCTGGACAGATCCCTCAGCCGATGAGCTTGTTCAGAGGCACCGGATCCACAGCTCGCACTGTCGCCAGGACTCCCCGACCAAGCGCCCTGCGCTCTGTGTGAGTGGAGGCGGATGGCTGGGGTGGACGGCCTCCGGCAGCACTCCTCCCGGGGTGGGTGGGCAGCACCTCCAGGGTTTGAAGCCTCATCTGTCTGAAAAGAGCTGTTAAGCCATCTGATGAGAAAAGGTAGAAATGTGCAGGTACTGGAGGTCCTCAAGCTGGAAGAGCTGAAAGCATGGGCTGTGGAGAGTGCAGGCTTGCTGGAGCCGTAGGGGCATTCTGCCCTTTGTGAACAGCATATGTGAATTAAAAGCGAAGGCAGTCGAAGCTTGCTCTGTTCACTGCAAGCAAAGTGCAGTCCTGGGGCTTTTGTAAGTACAGACTTGAGCTTGACTAGAGCCAAGAATCCTCTAAGAGGATACAAAGGAAGAGTTCTAATAGTGAATTTCTTAAGTGTGTAAGTGAGGGAAGGAATAAGCTTTCAGGATAAGCTTTCCTGAAGCAGGAGATGTGTGCGCTCAGCTCATTCATAGCTGATCTCTTCCAGATTCAGAAAAGACATTCGAGTGGCAGTATGGATGACCGGCCATCACTATCTGCCAGGGACTACGTGGAGTCACTGCATCAGAACTCCCGAGCCACACTCCTCTACGGCAAAAACAACGTCCTGGTACAGCCAGTAAGTACCTGATGGGGCATCTGGGCTTTAAATTCCTGCTCTGCTCCCCTTCAGGTAATTCTGTCCCAAGATGCTCTTTTGATGGAGATTTTAGTCTGAGGGGGCAGGACCTGGACTCTATTTGTTGAGGTCCTGGCATTATGGATCCTCCTGGAAGTTCTCTGCTTCTGTCTGAATACAGACAGACTCCCTCGTCTGCTTACCGTAATCAAATAAATAAAGCCAAACTGCTTACATGCGGCTGTTGATGGTTTGCCTCAGCTAGGCAGCTGCTTTCAGCCTCTTGCCAAGGCAGTGAGGTGTCCTGTCTGCTGGGAGATTTTGCAGAGTTGCCACAGGTTTCTCACTATTAGTGAGTAGATGGGCTCAGGGCAGCAGGCAGCACCACGTTACAGTCCAGAGCTGGGCTGCAGGACGTACGTCGGCCTTAGGCAGCGTGAGGTGCCTTACTGAGCCTGGGGCCTGTGTGCTTCTGGCATCTTCCAGGCTGCCCTCACCAGCTCACTCTTTCCCTGCCTTACCTTTCTAAAGCGAGACGACATGGAAGCAATCCCGGGATACCTGTCCCTTCACCAGACTGCCGACATCATGGCACTGAAGTGGACTCCCAATCAGCTGATGAACGGCTCTGTGGGGGATCTGGACTATGAGAAGAGGTGACTGGCTCTAAGTGCATGCTAGCATGGGGCAGAGCGGGGAGGTAAACGACCCTGGAGGTTCAGAGCTTGGATCTGGCATTTGCTGCCCTCAGTGAGGTTTTTCCACTGACTTGACAGAGCCGAACAATCCTCCTGGAGTTTATAACAGAGGGTGGGAGAGGGAAGGAGACCTGTGGCGTTGGGAGAGATGAGCTATGGGAGCTGGTACGAGAGGCTGTAGTAGAGCCTATCTCTGCTGGGAAGAGTTCAGCAAGGTAACTGGAGAGGGTGTTTGTTCTGAAAGATGCAAAGTCAATTGCTTTATTGCCCTCCGTGATTTCCTGGGGAGAATGCACTCTCTACACACTGCACTGCTTTCAGATTCGTACTTGTTATTAACTGGTTAATCTGGGGAACCAAAGAGCTTGTAAACAGAGGAGGAGTATCTGCAGAGAGAGGAGACATGAACAGTTCCCAAATAACTGTACCTCAGTAACAGAGTATGTGCCATTTCCTACTGCTCTTTATCAGTGCAGTCTGCATCTGATCTTATGTGGAGGTATTCAAAGTCCTTCTGGATTTAATGGAGTCCCTGGATTATTTTTTTCCTCTAGTAGGGCTGAAGTCTACTTAGGAGAGGTTTACTTGATAGTGTGTATTGCAATGGCCCTCCATCTGGGATTGCCGTATGTGCTGGTGGCATTTCTCTTGACAGCAGCAATCCTTTTAACAAACTACTGAATCATGCCAGGCCCCAATTTGCCTGAAAAACAAAACAAAACAAACAGAAAATCTGTTTCTCCTAGTAAATGCTCCAGGAAAGCTGGAGCATTTAGGATATAGCATGTTTCTTTGGCCTGGGGCAAAAATCTTCAGCAAAACTTGTTTTCAGGTTGTTTGTTCTCAACTGTAGTTTTTGGATTTTGTTTTTGTGTTCCTTTCATCTTCCCTTTACCTCTTGGCTTCTGGGGGCCATTCCGTGGTGACTGGTACCCTCCCTCTAAATTACTGTTTTCATCTCTGCACTACTTTTCTGAATTCTTGGCTTGGGCATCAGCTTAAGCTCTAAAACTTCCCAGTGTCAAGATGTGACCAAAGAAGAGAGGAGTCAGATGACAAAGTAAGTATAAGTCTCCTAGGAGTGACTCTTACACACTCCTCACCATCTTTAACTCTCCCTATGAGCTGTTTTATGATGCCTTTATTTTAAGCACTATTTTTGTAAACTGACAGATATTGATTCTCAGGGTCTGGAAATTTGGTGGTTTTTTGCAATGAAATAGGATGTTATTACGTGCTGACACTCTCATAGAGCAGTCTTCTTGCTGAGCTCTCCTCAGAAATGAAATTCTGCATGAGGCATCTTTTCTCTTGGAGAGATCCCCTTCCCTGAGCTTTGAAAAAACACAAATTGTTAGGGATTATTCCCTCTCCCTTGGATGAAGGAGCTCGCCAGAGCAGTGGCCCAGGCTCAGAGTGCACTGCACGTTCTCTTGGGGCTCCAGAGCTGCTTATACCAGGTTCACAGGGGTCTCCTGGCACCGCAGCAGGGCAGGAGTCGTTTCCAGGGTGCCTAGAGCAATGTGCAGTTCTTTAGGGCTCTGTGCCCCTCTCTGGGGGGGCAGGATACGTGCCAGGATGCCTGATCACGTTGTCCATATCGGGGAATGATGCAAGGGTAGAGAAACAGCCTGAGGCAGGTGGGACTAGACCTGCTCTGAGCTGTAGTAGGAGGGGGGCAGTAGCTGTTTCTGGAGGGATGTTGTTACTGACTCAGGCTGCCCTTGCGGCAGTCACGCTGCTCCAGGGCCACATCCTTTCTCCACCTCCCCAAGGCATTAGGATAGCTGGGGCAGGATCTGGAGTGGATGTGAAGAAAAGCAGAGCTACTTGCATCCCTGAAGTTCAGGACTTTTTCTTCTTTGTCTGTTCCAGTGTGTACTGGGATTATGCCATGACTATTCGCCTGGAGGAAATCGTCTACTTGCACTGTCACCAGCAAGGTAAGGCCAGAGTGTGGGGGGCTGCTGGGCTGGATGGTGTTGTGTGCTGCTTTTATCACACTGACATTTGCATCATTGTATTTTTGGGGTGTGCTCTTATGGGAATGTCCTGATTCAGCCCCAGGGCAGATGTCCTTAGTGCCAAGTTGTCACTGCTGTGCAACTCCTTCTAGGAAAACCTTTAAACCAGCTCTTGTCTGTGCTTCTTGGCCGGAAAGGGCTTCCTGCAGAGCAATGCTCTGTGGTTTTCAGGGATACGATCTCCCAGGCTGGCGTTCAGGGCCCCAGACATGTTATTGACTCAGGAAAGATTCCAAACAATGAGGAAAATCCTGCTGTTTTGTATACCAGAAAGACAAATGCCCTCTGCATTTCTGGCTGCTAATGTTTCCCTCACTTGTGCGTGTATCTTCTCTCTGCTGTTGCTGTTGCTAATAGTAGACAGCGGTGGGACAGTCGTCTTGGTGAGCCAGGATGGGATTCAGAGGCCTCCGCTGAGGTTCCCCAAAGGAGGGCACTTACTGCAGTTCCTGTCCTGCCTGGAAAATGGCCTCCTCCCCCATGGGCAGCTGGATCCGCCCCTCTGGTCGCAGCGGGGAAAGGTAGGCACTTGGGAACTGCACTTGTCATTTCTTGCTGATGTTTCCCTGTGGAGCGTCTCCGAGCAGATCTAATGCCTCTGCCTGGCATTATTGGCTGCTGTATTTTAAACGACAAACCCCCCAAAGCAGGAAGAAAGGGCAGGCTTGAAATATGGCAGTCTGATTTAACTCATGCCCTTGAGGGGCTGAACACACGCTTCTGGGCTAATCACAAACCATTTGCAATGCATGGCCCTTATGAGAAGGGTACTGTCTCCATACCTGTGGGAAGGGAGGAGGTATGGGAGTGCTGTTCGCAAGGCGTGGTAGGTTTAGGTGCAACGGACCTTGTCATGCTACCTGGATTGTAGCAGCTGTGTGCATAACCAGGTTTATTTATTCTCAGCGTAAGCAAAAGGTCGGCTCAAAGACTTCTCTGGCTCAGGGAACATGCAAACATCAGCCCAGGCTGACAGAGCACATGCTTTTGTCAGGCAGGATTTGGAGAGAGAGGTAGCGGCCACACTGCCCTGCCGGTAGGGCATGGGGCAGCTTTGTGAAAAGCAAGTTTTATTCACCTAGGGGAAGGTGTTTCCCAAGCTGCGGAAGCGAAGTCCCCAGGGTTCCTCCGAGTCTGCGTCCGACAAGGAAGATGACGAAGCCACAGATTATGTTTTCAGAATAATCTACCCGGGAACACAGTCTGAGTTTGGTAAGTGTGTTGGCAGTGAGCGTTTCGGGTGGGTTATCACTGGGTGTATGAAAAGCCCAAGACTCGGCACGGACAGACATATTGCGACTTGCCACTAAATCCTTTGTTTCTGCATCTGTAGAACAGGATACGAATGCCTGTATGGTTGGAAAGAAAAATCTTGCACACAACTTCAGTAACAGTGTTCACTTTGATCATGTTCTTGGGCATTCCTTCTCCTTCAAGAAAGTGGGTGTCCATGTGTGGGATCAGTTTTCATCATTACAGGCCTCCGGGTCCGATTCTTCTCTTGCTATCACCAGGCCAACTAGGCAAGCACTCTCCTAAATCCAGTGCTGTTCCTTCTGCATTGCTCCCGCAGCAAAGAGGTGGTAGCAGCACCCTTCTCTGTGTACTACCAAGCTTGACCCACGTATCTTCCCTCCCTAGCTCACAGAGCGAGGGAGATGATCCTGCCTGACTCACAGACTTGAAATCTTTCTTAATATCTAGTTCTGAATGATCTAAACAGTGTGTTTGATTATACATCCCTGTCTCCACTCTTGGGATACCAAGGACACTTTTGCAGTGGTCTCTCTGGAAACATTGTAGATCTTTTTATAAGAGGAGAAACCAAGATTGTAATGGAAACCTGCTGGAGTGTTTTTAAAAAGCTCTGAAACTTGATTAAAAAAAAAAAAAATCTGTTCCTACACTTTCAAGGCTAGAAGGGGCCCCACGTCTCCCCTGACTCCTCCATAACATCAGTAAAAACTATTCTTAGTTCCCCCTGCCTTTAGCTGAGTAACACAGTTAAGTGAGTCAGATAAAAATCTGACTGAGGCTAAAATATCTGATAGAGATGGTCCTTTCTGTAGCTTCCGTTTGATCTGCTCCATAAAATTCCATGCTGGAGGCCAAATTTTCTGTTAAATGAATTGTTTCAATCTCCTCAGCTGGCGTCACTGAGGTCTGTGTGGTTCCCATGGATATTCCCAGGACAGGGGCGGAACTGCATCAGTTCGTTCTTTACATGTTATTTCTTCCGCCATTCATTTGTGCCTTTGTCCTGTCTCTGTGTTGTCTTTAGTTACCATTAATGGTAATTTTCATACATTCCTTGCTTCTGTGATCTCCGTCACTGCTGGGAGAGGGAAGATCCTGAGGACTCCAGCTGCAAGCAAGATGGTGGTGATCCCCAAATGGTCTCTGAGTCTCCTCACTGCGTCCCGACCTCCCCTTGCCACTTTGGGGGCTATTCGGCATCAGTGTAATACAGCTGTCACTTGTGTTTGGTACAACTGCTCGCCTGTGCTGTCATTTGACAATTCCTGCAGCAAGGTGACCCCTGTCAGTGCTGACCGTTACAGACCTATCAGCCCCTGCTCAGGCCGAGGGAGAGGGAAGAGGCTTTAATAAGAATATTCCAATCTTTTTCTTGCCAATATCAGCACTTACTCAATATCACAAGCAGGGAGAGCTGGTGAGCCTCACAGGGAGTAAGCCCTCTCCCAGCTGGAAGCTCAAATTTCTGCCATGATTTAACTTCCAGCAAGGAACAAATAGGATTATTCTTTCCTAATCTTTGTCTGCATCCCACAGTTCACCTTCATCATGATGCCCCTGTCCTAGGGGGGCCCAAGACTAAAGGGCCATTCCAGGTCAGAATAGCAAGCAAGCTGTACAGGGGTGAGGGTGGGGTGATTCAGTGTCTCAGGGCTGTCTCCTCACCTTGCACTACCTCTGCACCTGGCAGGCAGAGTTTGCAGGGCAGTACCTTGGCCTTGCATTTAAAAAGCAAAATCTGAGGCCTTTGCAATGGAGCTTCTGAGTTTAAGCAGGGATTTAGCAAATGACAACATAAAGAGCTGCTTGCTCCTGCTGTCGCTCTCAACTGCTTCATCAAATTCTTTTTTCTTTTTTCCCTGTCTTGTGACTTCGATGCTCCTCCCTTTCCCTGAGGCTCATATGGAATCCTGATGTTTGAAAGATGGGGCCTTTTTTCTTCCAGTGATCCATTCTTCCTGGGACAAAGTTTCGTAAGGTTATTGCTTCTCTTTGTGATGGAGCCTGTTGCAGCTGCTTGTCTTGAGTCTCTCTGGGTTGGGTGTTCGTTTTCTGCCTGGGTTGGCACTCAGTAGTTCAGGATGAGCAGGTGTTTTCCCTTCTTTTCTCCTGAGCTTATCAGTGCTGGTGCCGTGATCACCTGGCATGGGTCCTGCCTGGTTATTGGAGTCTCCTTGGGAAGACTGTGGGATGCTGCTTTCACTAATCAAAATTCGCCTTTCTATTGGCCTCCTGTGGTTGACCTGACTCCAGGGACAGTGCCAAGACAGCAGCTGATGCTCCTCTCTCTCTCTCTTTGCCTTCTTGCAGTCCCCCAGGACCTGATGGACACGCAGGGGGGTGGCCTGCCTCCCATGTGGCAACCTAGCACCCGCAAGTCCTCCTGTTCCTCCTGCTCTCAGAGTGGTTCCTCTGATGGTGGGCCATCCAATGGCTGCAGCCACGAAAGGTATCTCTAATGCTGCACTGATAAATGCACATGAAATAGAACAAGGGTTACAGTTGAAAGCCCAGGTGAGTTTGGAGGGCTGAACTAGTGCAGTCATGGTGCAGGTTGTCTCCAGCCTCACACTCGGCTCAGTTGTCCAGGGATCATTTGCAGTTGTGCTGGCTGTGGGCCGCCTGTGGGATGTGTCCTGGGTGAAGTGAGGATTGTCTCCTGGTCTGAGATGTCTTGGCTGATCCCAAGCTGAGCAGAGGTACAGGGCAGGTGATGCTTTGGCACCTGCCAGCCCAGCTTCTCGGTAGGACCCCATGCAGTAGGTTGGCCTGCTCTCTTGCCTTTTCGGGTGTCTATGAAGGCAAAGCTGGAACACTCGGATCAGAGCAGAGGCTGAGAGCATGCATGGGAGCATTTCCTCTCCTCACATCTCGTATGTTTTTATTGGCAGAGCCCCACTGAAGCTCCTGTGTGACAATATGAAGTACCAGATCCTCTCCCGAGCTTTCTATGGATGTGAGTACTTGTCTTCCCCATGATGCCTCTGAGATGTGTGATGGGCCGGTGTGAGGTCCTGGGCTCAGGACTAGGAGTGGTGCTAA
This sequence comes from Dromaius novaehollandiae, assembly GCF_036370855.1. Taxonomy (NCBI): domain Eukaryota; kingdom Metazoa; phylum Chordata; class Aves; order Casuariiformes; family Dromaiidae; genus Dromaius; species Dromaius novaehollandiae. The sequence continues at coordinate 1,916,677 of NC_088114.1, read as the reverse complement.
GGCAGCAGGGTAGTAGCCAAGGGCACTGGGTCAGTCTGTTGTATGCAGGGCCACACCTGGACATGTTCAGGATTGGGAGCAGACATTCAGGCTCTGATCCTCAGACTTTGGCCCAGTGAGCAGCGATGCTGCTGGTATAAGATGACAAAATACTGGCTTGTCCCAGTAGACTCCCTGCTTTGGTGGTTAGGCTGGATGTGGCTTCAGAGGCTGTCCTTTGGGGACCAGATTCATCAGAGCCCTTTTCTGCACTTCATCCTATATTTCCTGTGACCCCCCTGAGTGCTCCAGGTGAATGTTTGCTTCTGCTTGATGCAGGGCTGGCCTACTGCAGACACCTGTCCACAGTGCGAACCCACCTGTCTGCATTGGTTAACCACAACATCGTGTCTCCTGACGTGCCCTGCAGTGCGAGCTCGGGACTGACTGTGGACATCTGGCAGAGATACCTGCAGGACAGCACGGTAGGGCTGGCACGCTCAGGACATGCCAGTTCTGGTGGGCGTGGGGGTCCAGGACAGGGTCGCTAAAGTGCTTGTGGCACAATGAAGTACAGTAAATTATTCAAGATCTTCCCCAAAGAAAAGTTATACAGCCTGTCCCAGGCTGCACAGAGCACAGGGCTCCCAATCCTAGACATGCAGGAGCCAGCGAATGAAAGCTGCTGTCTCTCTTCAGCGCTCTCTTACTTTGGCCTGGTTTGCAGCAGTGTCGATGGTGCTGCCCTGGGTACCGTGCCCTGGTCGCTTGAGCAGCACAGCGCAAGAGCAGTGCCTGGTGCTGCAGCCCTGACGTGCTGCTGGGGCACGGAGGCACAGCGGTGACCTTGGATTACTCTGGTGAGTCACTTCCAGCTGTAATGAGCCAGTATTTCCCCAAATGTCTATCTGTGGGGCCTCTGGCTGTGCTTAGGCCTAAGTGGAGACCCGAGGGAGCATCTGTAGCTCTGTATGAATGGGCAGTGAGTCTGTGGATGGTCACTGTCTCAGCAGCATTCTGGGTGCTGAAAGGTGGTGTGGCCGAGCTGGGGTTGCCCTTGTCTGCCTGCCGAGGGGCTGCAGTCCTGGCTGTGTCTGTGCAGTGACGCAGAGCTCTCCCTGCAGAGTTACGAGGACCAAGAGCTGCTGCGGCTGATCTACTATGGTGGGATCCAGCATGAGATCAGGAAGGCTGTCTGGCCCTTCCTTTTGGGCCACTATCAGTTTGGGATGACGGAGGCGGAAAGGAAAGAGGTCTGTATGGGTGTGCAGTGCGCTCAGCACCCTGGTGCATTGCATTTGTGTGCCCTGAATGTTTCCTAGCTCTAAGCATCCATGTACCAGAGTCCACACTGTGAGCCCACAGGCCATTGTGTTCCCATTGTACTGGAGTCGTAGAAAGGAGATGGGAGAAAGATCCAGATGGTCAGGAACTGATAGGACCAAGCTTGAAGTCCCTCTGTGCAGCTGCCAGTTGCTTAGCTTCAGAGTGCCCTGTTCCCATCCAGAACTCCTTCAGGCAGGAAGGAGGTGGATGATCATTTTTCCAACCTAACTTTTGCAAGCCTTCCTGGGTCAGGCTCTCTGATTGGCAGAGAGCAGGTCAGAGCAGGTGATTTTATGTCCCATCTAACCATAGTTAATGCAAGCATGCACTGAACTCATCTCTGCAGGGCTGTTTTGGGGGTTGAGGAAGGGCAGGTTTCTGGGCTGTTCCAGGGGCAGCTGCTCAGAGACCTGCTGTCTTCACACGCTGCAGGCTGATGACCAGATCCGCGCCTGCTACGAGCACACCATGGCAGAGTGGCTGGGCTGCGAGGCCATCGTGCGGCAGAGGGAGAAGGAGTCGCACGCAGCGGCTCTGGCCAAGTGCTCTTCTGGGGCAAGTCTAGATTCCCACATTCAGAGGATGATGCACAGAGATTCGACTATCAGCAACGAGGTGAGGAAGTGGGGGACTTGGGAAGGGCCGTTGCCACCCAGACGCCATTTCAGCCCGTCCTACAGGCAGGGATGGAGACAGAGTTCTTCAGCCTTGCTCATCCTCCTTCCCTGATCTCTGCCTGTGTCTGGGCCTTAGGCCTCATTGCTCACTGTAATCCATGCAAGTTAGGATAGGCGCTTTCTCATTTGTTTCTTTTGCCTGCACTTCTGGAGAGTTTAGAAGCTGGAGTGGGCACCTGCTGCAATATCACCCCAGTTTCCACGCTGCATTGTGCTGCCCTGGCTGGGAGGCTTTTTGTGGCCGGGGTGGTGTATTGGACATCCAGTGAGCTGCCTTTGCTTTGCCTCTGGCAGCACAGTAGCACCTGCAGCTCTTCAGCCCACAGCTGTGACCCAGGACGGGGTCTGCGGGTGGGAGGAGGAGGAGGGTGGCTCTGGGACACTGAAGGAAGCTGTGGGGTTCGGGAAAGGCCCGTGTACACCTTGCCATCATGCAATGGACCTGGGACAGACTCGGGCCCCCGGCACCTGGCTCTGTGGGACTGGGTTATGGTGGTGTAGTGAAGAGACAGATCCACAGCCCAAACCAAAGCGTGTGGAGGGAAGAGCCTCTTAAAAGAAAGACAGTCTGGGGAACAAAGTCCAGTGATTGTTTCCACATGGATTTTCTTCCTGGAGAAGAATGACTGGGCAGGGTGGGCTGCGAAGGGCCTGGCAACGTGCTGGTCACGTGCCCCCAGCAGCCAGAGGAGAGCAGCATGGAACGGGCAGGAGGAGCCCTGGGCAATGGGATGAGCAATCCCAGGACGTCTGAGCTTGTGCTCGCCCACAGGAGACAAACACAGGCCAAGCCAAAAAGGGCCCGGTGGGTGCAGCACTCTGAGCTTCGTGCCTGTCCCATGGAGGCTTCGTCTGGCTTCCTCCTGGGAGCTGATGTGGGTATTTTGGAAAGAGATGAGGTTGGCTCCAACCATGTGGGCTACGTGTGTGTGTACAGAGAGTGAGAGATGTAGGGAAGGCAAACCAGAGCCACGGTCCGTTTGCAAGAGCTGAGATGATACAGCTCTCACGGGCGACAAGCAGAAGTGGGCTGTTCAGTCGGCATTGCTGTAGCCATGTGAATCATTCTCATCTCTGCAGTGTCTCCTCTGTCACTTTTTTTGTATCTGTGTGTGCCCTGTACCAGGGACATGTGCTGGCAGGGGAGCTGACAGAGTTAATACTTGCAAAGTTTCACCCTTTTCCCATTTTAAAACCTGAAATTTCCTGTTATAAAAAGCTGCCATGGAAAGGGAGGAAAATTATCGCCCTTCCTCTCTCCATCAGAACCCTTCCCAGCCAATACCCACAACATTAGGGTGGGGACAACTCCTGCTGTCATTCCGAAAGTGCTGTGTTTTCTTAAAACTCTATTGTTTCTGCGTGACGTAATTGCAACGCTCCATGTATCTGGATTTGTGTGCAGCGCGAGCAGCTGCCGGCTGTTGCGCAGCAATGTGCCTTGTGCAGGGGTGGCTTGGATAAAGGGAGGACTCGCTCCTAAAGGAAGGCTTGCTGCTCAGAGGGAACCAACAAGACAGGGCGCTGAACTGGCTGTTGCAAAGCCTAGTGCTTGCTTCTGTGTTTCAGCTGGAAAATGGTGCCACTGACTTTTAGACAGACTCTTGACTGAGACTGGCTTGAAACATCAATATTTGTCCTTTAATAATAGGAAAAAGCATTAACATGCTTAGAGGGATTGTTTTATAGCCTGTGACTTCATCGTTTATGTAAACTAAGATCGTGTGAGTCGCATTGCTGCCAAATTAGGACAGGGATTAGTAGAAACTTGCACTCCAGGGAGACAGCTTGACCTCTCTGAAGGCCAGAAGAAAGCAGTTCATTTCAGAACCAAAACAACAGTGTTTGAACAACTGAATTGGGCTGGGACTTTGTTTTTTATCGTCTTCTCCAGCAGTAAATGTCAGTTGCTCTCTGAGGCAGGGTGCTGGGCTGTGTGACAAATCTGCACAGCAGAGTTCATGCGAAATGAATGTGTTCTGTGGATCAAACCTGAGAATTTATTGGATGCATTTTCCATTCGTTCTTTACCTGCAGATGTGCCCACCTCTGTTAGGCGGCTTCAGCCTCTCTCGAATTCCAGCACAGGGACACTATGCTTTTTGCCTTTTCACTGGCCTTTTTGCTTTCTCTTGCAGTCTTCGCAAAGCTGCAGCTCTGGCCGACAGAATCACGCCCGGCTGCAGAGCGACTCCAGCTCCAGCACGCAGGTAAAAGGCAGTGCTTCGTAACCTCTTGCCCAGTCGGATGCTGGCCACTCAACAGCATAAGGTTCCCTCCCCCAGCTTGGGTTGATCCCTAGTCTAACCATAATGATTTCTGGCAAAGCTAAGCCATATTTGAGGGAGCTCAATGACTCACAGACCTGTGTCTGGAGCCACTGAGGTCAGAACTGTGTGTTGCTTGGCCATGTTGAATATTCAGCAGTCTGCTCTGCCCGGGCTCAGTGAAAGACCTACCCCCATGTGGCCTTCACACTTGAGGGCCCCTGGCTGCTCCATATATTAGCAACCATGTGGTTAACCAATGTGTTTAAATGACATTCTGCCCACTCTAGCATGCTGAGTAAAGCATAGTTTTTTGGAGCAGGGACTGTGGGCTGTGGTTTGTGGAAATGATCAAACACTGACCTGCAAATCAAAGTGGGGGGCCTAAAGGCTGGGGACTTCTTCTGAACTGGCCCTTCACTGTGTCCAGAAACTCCTCTGTGTGTGATTAAAGTGGGACAGAGGAGCTAGGTGTACAGGCTGAGTTAGACTTTCACTGTGCGGAGCCACAGCCAGGTGCAGCACTGGTAAGTTAAAATGTCTTTGAGTCCTCTGAGCTTCTTTCTGCTGGTTGCCTGGATGAGACCTGTACAAACCGTGACTGTCAGAGGGCCTGGCCCAGCCCGGGGCTGCCAGCTGCAGTGAGCGATCCCTGGACTCGCGTGTAAACATGTTGTGGTGTGTGCTGCACTGTTGCTCGAGCATCAGCGTGCCCAATGGTGTTCCTATGGGATTGCGGGTCGGTGGGTGCTAGTCAGCAGCCCATTTGGGGGCTGGAGTGCTAACCAAAAGCAAGAGCAATTTGCTGCTTACTTGGCTGTCAGTATATTTGTGTGTGTGTGCGTGTGTGTAGGGAAAAGCCCTCCTACATACAGTCCTCTTCAGAGCAGAGCTTGCTCCCTGCTGCCATTGGGAGCGTGGGCATTACATCCCCAAGAACTGAGCGCAGAGGGTTTGCCTGCTCTCACGGGGCTCTCTGCTTATGCTGTGCAGGTGTTTGAATCAGTTGATGAAGTGGAACAGACTGAAGCAGATGCTCAGCTGGAAGATGGCAAACAAAGCAAGATCCCCAACGGGACGGTTCCCAACGGCATGTATTCCCCTGACTCTGGCCATCCGTCTTCCCAGAACTTCTCCATCACATCGGGATTCTCAGAACGCAGCTTCAGCAATGAGGACAGTGCCCTGGAAACCAACAAATCCTCAGCCAGTTCCCAGGGAAAGGCCGGCGGGTCTGACGTGCCAGCCCCGCAGAACTCGGACAGCGCTCTGCAGGAAGACAAGCTGCAGGGCCAAGACAGCCTGGAAGGTGAATTTCCCACCGGTGGAGGCGTGGACTTTGTTCGAATGGGTGAGAGCTCGGCGGGAGTGCTGCAGGCTCGTGGTGCTGTGGCCCTGACTGTGGTAGAGAGCTGGGCAGACAGCGAAGCTGAAAAGCAAAGCTTGGTGGAGAGTGAAGATAACCTCTCTGAGGAGCCAGAGATGGAGAGTTTGTATCCACAGCTGGATTCACTGGCTGTAACTGATCTGGCTAACAATGAAGCATCTCCTGTCTCCTCGATGGGTGTTACCTACTCTGTAAGTATTTGTTTGTGATGTTCACTGACTAGTTTCTTTGTGGATGTCTCATTGTTTACCTGCCTTTGCCCTGTGTTAGTCCTGCAGTGTGTGCACAGTGGCTCCTCACCTTCCACCCAGGCTCTGCCCTTTTGCTCCTTTGCCCTTGCAACATTTCTACTGTTTTTTATTTGAAAATAAATCAACTTTGCTTTTGTTCTGGGCAGCCAGAGCTGCTGGACATGTACACCGTGAACCTGCACCGCATTGAGAAGGATGTGCAGCGCTGTGACCGCAACTACTGGTACTTCACCCCTGCCAACCTGGAGAAACTGCGCAACATCATGTGCAGGTGGGAACTGCGTGGGGCCAGGGTGAGGGCCTGTGCAATCATCCCTGCAGACAGGGTCTGTCCGGGAACAGGCTCCTGACACTGGTGGTTGGTTTCCCAGAATTCACCTCTTGATTTTCCCTACAATCCTAATGCACCTTTCACCCAGTTTGAGACTGAAGCCTGAGACTCTTTGCTTTAGTTACTGAGTTTTGCCTCCTTTATTTCTTCCCCAACACCCCTTCATCATCGCTCGAGCTGGTACGCACAGGGCTCCAGGGGCCTCGTGGTGACCAGGTCGAGGAGTCCCACAGTTCTGCCTTGTGCTCGGCCCTGCTTACCCTGTGACTGCCACGTGTTTGAGTCGCTGGGCCAAAGCAGAGGGCTCCCTGTCCCTTGCTGGCGAGCTCCCTGGGGCTGCCCATGCGTGCTGCCTCGCAGTGTTAACGTTGCAGCCCAGCTGCTTTTAGGAATATGCCTGGAAAATGTGTTGTAATGAGGACTGGCCTGCAGGGCTCTAGTGCTAATGAGAAAGTGTCTGAAACAGCCTCATGGTTAGTGCCGAAAAAAGAGCCCAGGAGACAGGAATACCTGGGTAGGTTTGTGATTTTTTTTGTTTGTTTTGATTAGTTCCTCTGACTAAGAGGTTTCTGTGTGACATTTACAGACCCAGCCATCTGCAGCTCAGTCACTGTAGCTGCTTCAGGGGCAGTGAAAACTAAAACTTGATTACTCATATTGCAAATACGAGGAGAAGCAGCTATTTTATTAGAGCTGTCACTTTATCTGACAGCCAGAGTCAGAGATCTCTGCTGAGATGGGACCCACAGTACAGCAGATTTTGGAAGACTAGTGGGCAGGATGGAAAGGATTGTTCCTTGTGCCAGCAATAGATCTGAGTCCTTTCTGAACACATTTTGACTTGCTACCAAATATGGGAAGATATCTCTGCAGGGCTGATTGCTCTCTAGGACACTGAGTCCAGGGGAGCAAAAGCAGGCAATACTGGGCAGAGACAGGCTTTCTGCTAGCCAAGAGGATGAAGCAAGGGGGAAGGATGAGAGCTGAATTAACCAACTCTCCCTATCTCTGTCCCTTGACAAGCCACCCCAGTATGCTGTGCTTTCTGATTTCACCCTTTCCTGCCCTGATCTCCCTGGAATGGCCATTGCATGGCATTGACCTAGAGCTGCGCCATGCATGGCTCACCTGAAAGTCACCAAGAGAACTTAATAGTTGACAGGCTGGCCGTAGAGACGTGGAGCATAGGCAGAGCAGAGTGAACAGGTCTGATTTGCCCTGCCTGCTGTCACGCACTGATGGCAGCATGTACAGAGCGCCAGCATCTGAGGAGTGAAGACAGGACACATGCAAGCAGGTGACAAGGCAGGCTGGGGCACTTGTGCACGGGCAGGCTGGCTGAGCCCACGTGTGTGAGGCAGGTGTAGTGGCTTAGCTCTGCTGCACGGGAAGGGCTCACGGGCCACCTTTCCTGCTCTCTCTCACAGCTACATCTGGCAGCACATTGAGATCGGCTATGTGCAGGGGATGTGTGACCTGCTAGCCCCTCTCCTGGTCATCCTGGATGACGGTGAGTGGGTGGCTCTGCTCAGTTTTCTTGGTACCTTGGTGGGACTCTGTGGGGAGGGTTTGCTGGGTCAGTTCGTCGTTGCAGCAGGAGGGTCCCATGCTCAGAGGTGTGGAGCAGCTACTGGCAGGGTCCTATTTGTCCTTCTTGCTGCCTGACATCCAGTAGCCCAAGCTGGGGACCGTATGTGTTCTGTACCCTGCCGTGGTGGGACTGAGAGACACCTTTCACAGCGTGGGCTGCGTCTCCAAGGCCAGTCTCTGCTGTGCGGACAGTGGAGGCACTTTCCTCTGTGTGCGCGAAATGAGGGCTATTTCTGTTGCTCCTGGGTGGCTGGATGTAGCGATGCGTGAGTATAGATAGGTACAGCAGTGTCCAGCGGAGCAGTGACTCTGTTTTTTCCCCCGTGCAGAGGCTCTGGCTTTCAGCTGTTTCACTGAGCTTATGAAAAGGATGAATCAGAATTTCCCCCACGGGGGAGCCATGGACACCCACTTCGCTAACATGAGGTCCCTGATCCAGGTAGGTGGGTCCTGGCGCAGGGACGGCAGCCTCTCAGACCAGCGAGAGAAAGCTGTTCTTGGGCAGGGGAGCCTCAATGGGAGGTGCTGAGGGGAGTTTTCTGTGGTGGGAAGCAGGAGGAGAGCAGGGAGGCTGTAAAGGTAGCCTGGGAGTAATGTGTGACAGGGTTGCGAAGGAGGGAGAAGCTGGATGAAAGATGGTGTGCATGGAAGGAGAGTAGTGGGAACAGAGGGAAAGAAATAGAGGAATGGCTGGTGCCTCCGATGCGCGCTGATGACTTTCTTTTGCTTTTCTTGGCAGATTCTAGACTCTGAGCTATTTGAGCTGATGCACCAGAATGGTGATTACACTCATTTCTACTTCTGCTACCGATGGTTTCTCCTGGACTTCAAGAGAGGTGTGTGCAGGGAGGGAGACAGTCAAGACCAGCAAATGGGAAGGGAAAGCTAGGTCTGCTGTGCTTCCACCTTTCTAAACACGTTTTGACTCTGAAATTGCAGTTGTTTGGACTTAATTTTTTGCTGTGTGTTCCTGTTCTGCTTTTCTCTGGAAGATTTATGGCTTACATTTCTGTCTGGATAGAGCCTGTTTCCCCAGAGCTGGTGCTGAACCTCCACCAGGTTTGTGTCCTGAAGTCTGCGACTTGCTGCAGGCCAGAATATTTGTCTCTACAGGTGACTTATTCCCTCCAACTGGAACTGGCTCTTGTGGGAGGAAGCTGTCTAGCTTGTCTTCCCAGTGTTGCTGTGAACTTTGTGAGTCGGGGTGATCGCAAGCCATTGCCTGGTTTAGTAACTTCTGGGCTTTTTTCTTTGTTCACAGAACTAGTGTATGATGATGTATTTGCTGTCTGGGAGACCATCTGGGCAGCTGCACACGTTTCCTCTGCACACTATGTGCTCTTCATAGCCCTGGCTTTGGTGGAAATGTACCGGGACATCATCTTGGAGAACAACATGGATTTTACAGACATCATCAAGTTTTTCAATGGTACAGCTTGTGTTCTGTTGGGCTGAATTTGTGGCAGCTCCTCAGGTGTAACTCGCAAATGTCTGTGATGAGGTTACATGTCTGACTATGCCGATAAATGTTTAAAATTAACAGAGCAGCGTATGGATGTGAGACACTGATATTTGGAACATGATGCTAAAGGCATGGCTCTGAGGGGGTCATGTGGTGCTCGGGGAAAGCCAGACTGCCATCCTGGGCCACAACCTGCTTTAAGTTGCTTAAACAGCTACCGTGCTTAACATGAGCTGTGAGCGTAGGTTATGATTCCTGCTGGCAGTAGTCATCCAGAGATGAGCTGGTTAATAATGGCCCTTCTGAGTCAGATGTCTTTACAGGGGACGGTGCCTGGGGACTCAGACACAAATTGGCAGCTTCAGCTACTGTCTGAAACTCATCTGTGAAGCAGACAGCTACGAGGCTCGGGGGGACTGCTCTGGAGGTGCTGGGCTGCTCTGGGTCGAGGTTCTTCATGGGTTTCTCCTGTCTCTGTTCCAGAAATGGCTGAGCGGCACAACACCAAGCAGATCCTGAAACTGGCTCGGGATCTTGTGTATAAAGTCCAGACTCTGATTGAGAACAAATGAAGGACGTGGGGAAGATGAGGCATCCAGACGAAGAGCCGGGACTTCCCTTCAATGCTTCCTCCCCCTCTCCTTTTTCTTGAAGTGCCACACCTGTGGAAATAAGGTAGCTGGACACGTATTGCTTTCTAAAGTGGAAGTACCCTTAGCTCTCAAAATGCTGTGTTCAGTGTTAGGTCAGGGGGCCCCGGCTTCATTCTTCTCAGCATTCTTCAGTGACTTAACCAAAGATCTGTACGATTGCATTTTATTGTTAAAGACTTGCTTTGGAAGCAGAACCCAGGCAGTCACTTCCTTGCCTTGCTGCAATAGAAGTGCAGCCCGTGTGGTTACCACCACAACTGCGAAAGCGGTTGCCAGCATCCCAGGTCAGAGCTTGGGGTCTGGGAGAGCAGTGCTGCCAGCCCTTCTTGGGGCTAACTTGGGCTCACCAGCCTTTGTTGCAAGGAAACAAAGCTGCTTCCTTTGACAGCAGTTACTCTGTGGCACAGGGAACGCAGCCAGCCGTGCAAGCCCAGGCAAGACAGGGACGCTCTCAGTATCCTTTTTCTTACTAGTATTATGAGGCTCTACCAGTAACAGAGAGGGACTCTGCTCACAGAAGCTCCTCTGCTTTTGATCTTGCCCCTTGGTGCATAGCATCCCCTTTAAATTTTTTTAGGGGTCTGTTCTGCCCTGGGGGTTTTTACGTTTTTTGTTACTATAGTATCTGAGCACACAGAGTTTCAGCTGCGCATGGATTTTCAGAGGAACTCTGAATTCAGCATTGGATTTCTTTCAAAATCCGGCCTCTATAATGGGCTCTGAGCACTAGAAAATCTGGTCCTAACCTCTTCTGGGAACTCTAGATTTGAGGTTTCAATACCTGCCTTACTCTATCTGCTCGCGCTAGGAGTCTGGTCTCCCTGTCATTCCTGCAACCCGTGGTAGGGGAGAGCTCCTTGGAAGGCAAGTCAAAGCTCCCGGCTTAGGTGGCTGTTCTGACTTTCCCTCCGAAGGTGCCCGTCTCTTTCTCTATTAATTACAGTGACCAGCTGCCTAAAGCGAGACAGTGCAAACAAGTCCCCTTAGTGCCTGCGGGTTTTGTGTGTGCTTGTGGGGCTGGCTGCAAAGCCTTCAAAGTCCACTGAAAGTCTCCAGTCAGGTCTTTGTGGGCCGCTTTCATGTTATGCCTGTGAGGAAGGAAATAGCCCGAGGTCCCTGCATGGTCTTTGCTTTTGGAAGGTGCACGGCAGTGGCTCTGCAGCGTTGCAGCCCCGGAGCGCGCTGCGTGAAGTGCCTCTCCAGCGCTACCAGGGCGAGAGCTGAGTTTTGTGTCACGCTGAGGCTGGGGTACAGAGGGTCTGGATTCACTTTTCAACTCAGGTAAAAACAACAAAGGAAAAGGAGAGGTGTAGGTTGTTGGTAGGTGCAGATCAGCCGGGGAGGGCTTTCCCATGGCCACAGAAGATTGCCATGACTGTGTGCTTCTAGCAGCAGGGAAGATGCTTTGTTGTAGCTCTCTATAAGGGTACTTTCTCTCAAATTTTGCTGCAAAAATCTATGTTCTCCCACCTTGAAGTGTGTGGTGCGTGTGCTCCCCTCCTTCCCTCTGCAAGGTAAAGCCCTGCTTTTCTCTTGCTGGTGGAGTGCTGCTCGTCAGGAGGGAAAAGGGGCCTTTCCCTTCTTCTGTGGAACGTCAGTCTGTGCCGACTGTATTTTGTGTTTAGTTGTGGCGTGTGTCAGATGTTGCTTGTAGAAAAAAGAAAGATGCACAGAGGAGAAAACTGCTGCTTCAGAGAAGTCCTGTAAAGTATGGTAAAGCAGCCTGCAGCATCGGAGCAAATCAGTCCTTCTGCAGTACTGGGATACAGAGGGGGTTATAGCTACAGAAATGGGGAAGGGTGGTGTGTGCTGAGCCCTGTGGGTGAGAGGACTGCAGCAGGAGGCAAGAGTAACGGGGAGTCTTTTATTTCTCGTATTCCTGATGAGTGAAGATGTACCAACAAAGCAGGAAATTCTTGGAGGCAATTTTATGCATTAAGTCTCCAAAAAGTGCTTGCTCTGCAAGGTGCAGTAGCACAGGGATCAAAGGCATTTGAGCTTCAAATCTGCAAGTTCGCATGTGAGTTTTTCATGTTTCCCTAAAGCAGAGTGAGGCTCGTGCCCTCCCAGCCAGACTGTTCCTGTTCAGAGACCTCTGCAGCTCTCTAGGTCTTGGGACAGGTAACAATTTGACTGCATAACCTTTTCCAAAAGGGAAGGGAAAGAGCTCTGTCCTCCCCTGTCTGAGGGACAAGAACCAATATGTTGACTTAAATACAGTCTTAACAAGCAACATCTCTGACACTTTATCTTTCAAACTTCAGTTTTTCTTTTCTTGGTTTTTAAACAAAAACAGCCAAGAAAATCTGCACAATATTTGCTGTCTGTATTACCTGAGAGTGTCTTTGGGCCGCTCAATAGCAGTGTTTTTTGAATAACTTCTGGGGGAAAACGTATTTATTTATTGATTGTACATTACTGTGTGTCCTTGTATACTGAATTATGTGAGTGTGCATTGTTATGCAAATGGAGATATATCTTTTCAATGTTGCAAACATATCTTGTAAATGTTTACCAAAAATTGTGTCTATATATAATATATATATATACAGTAGAGAGAAAATATGTGAATTAAGTGGGTTATTTTTTGAGGGGGGGGAGAAGAAATCTTTTGCTTTGAAGAACTGTGTGGTTTCTATAGCACCTATTCAATGATGTGCCAATCTGTCACTTTCCTGTACTGTGATATTGTTCTTTTATGGCAACAGGAAGCCCAGAGCAGAACCACCGTTGTGACCCCAGCTTGGCTGGGGTTTAGTTCTGATTTTAGAACTGTGGAAAAGAAACACAGCCTTGATGTTCCAGCTATGGTGCTGAGTAAAATCCACATGGGCAGACTGCTGCTCGAGCTGTGCAGGGTTTTGTTCATGCCCAGGGATCAGCTTGGGTAAGAACAGTTGCAGAGTTGAGGCCTGATGTGAGCCGCAAAGAAATTGGATGGTCCAAAGAAAGTAATATGTCAGGCTACATTTAAATTGGGACTGATGTCACTCTGCAGCTGATCATACTGTTTTGTTAGGAAGAGAGTATTGAATTACCTGCACAGAATGTTTGTGGAGATGATCTGCTCTCTGAACTAGTGTCAATGCAGAAGTCAGTGTCTGCTGAAGTCAGTGCACCCCTTGCAGTGCTCTAATGTCGTTCTTGCAAAAGTCAGTGAAAATGTTCTGCTCCAAAATGTTCCAGAACTAGAGTCTCTGACCTCAAAGGTCCAGTTTTATGTTCCTGTGCTCATGTGAAGCAGAAAACATGAATGGTTTTCAGGCCCAGCATGGATGGACAGTGCTGTTCTCTGGCTGGTCACCCTGTCACACCCTTGCCGTCCTTGTCGCATCCATCCCATCCAGGCATGGGAGCAGGTTGGCCAACTGGCCGGCTGCCTGTGGGACATTAGAAATAGGTCATGCTGACAGTGCCTGTGGTCTGATCTTCCACAGCCTCTGTCCACGTGTGGTCCCATCTCAGTTGTGAACATCTTAACCTAAGTAATAGTTTCTGTGACCAGTGTTGGTAGCAGCTGTGCTCTTTGGTGGCTCTTCTGGGAAAGCAGTTGTCTGTCTGGTAGGTTAACGTGCTCGTGTAGACCCGCAGAGCAGGTGCACACCAGGAGTCTGGGACTCGAGATCTATTTGAAAATTTAAGAAGCTGTTCTTGCTATCTAAGTGTTCATAGGCCTTCTCCCGCCTCAGCCTCTTCTGGCCTGACTCTGTAGCTCTGGTGGGCTGCCCTGAGATGAAAGCACCGCTGAAACCAAGCGCTCTTGGTTCCAGGCAGAATGAATCTCCCACGGGCCTGCAGGACCGCACAGATCTCCTGCTCTTGGCTGCGCAGCCAGAGGATTGCCTGTTTACTATGGAGAGAGAAAGCCCTTCACAGGGGAATGCTTGCCCATATACAGTAATCTTTTCTAGCTTGTTGGGCAAGAGGAATATTTTCTCCTAGCAGTTGCACACGGCTGAAATTCACCCCGTGCAATGTCAGTACAAGTCTGGTGGCTATCTTTAGCTGCCTGTTAGCTGTGCGAGCCCAGGGACTCCGGCGTGCTGTGCCTTCTCGCTCGAGGCTGCTGCCTCCTTCCTGTCTGCTGAAGGGAGGTTTGGATCCCACGTCACCCAGACCTGAGCTCTCCTCCCTGGCTCACTGCGGACTTGAGCTGCACTGAAGGACTGACGCCATGAGCTAATCTGTTCAATTTACATTGGCTTCTGCATTGAGCTTTTGCTTCGAGCATCTGCAGAGGTGTGGGGTTTTTCACTTTATCTTTTGCTGGAGCTGCTCAGCTCTCAAATAATCTTGCCATGTTTAGATACAGCGAATGTTTGAGTTCTGGCCCGGTTTTCTCCTGAGGGAGTTATTAATGGATTTTCTTTGTGCATTTGAGCTTTCTGCTGATGCAATCTGCCAAATAACTCTTGGTACCCATTTTTTTAGTGTTACTAATGTAAACACTTTAGAAGTTGTCTTTGTTCCTGAATGTGTGATTTTTATAGGAGTTTTTCTGTTACTGTATGGAGTCTGAATTGCTTTGCTACTAACACTTTTCATGAAGATCGAGAGGGTTTTCTGTATGGGAACTTCTTGCTGCCACACTGTTCTGCTCTCACCTAGCCTCTTATTTTTTGGACAGCTCTTAACATATCAAAATACAGCTTTTATTGTAGCTAAAGCCAGCAACTGAAACGCAGGTATCTGCAATCATTTTCACTGATAATTTAAAAAATATATCAAGAGAAGCAATTATTCCTGATGTGGCAGCTTAGGATCTGAGTTCTGCTGGGAATCCATCTATGGACAAGCTGAGAGCCCGTCCCTTGTCCCACGCTGGAGGCACGAGCCTTGAGGCAGGCTGGTGGCCAAGAGCAAATTCATAGGATGAGATTCTTTGTTTTGTTTTGTTTTGTTTTGTTTAATTGGGATGTCTGGCCTACCTTTCTTTCTCTATTTATTTTGATCAGTTGGATAATTCACTGCACTGGAAGCCACTGTGGCAAACAGTCCTGAAAATAGATATGGGCTCAGTTTAAAGATTCTCATCACATAAGCTTTGCTTTAAAAAAATCTTAAAATACAGTAAATTGCTGCTCTGTACTGTGGCATTCGTGGTCAGCTGCTGGTAGGCTCTGAGCCGGTTCCTCGATGGGACCAGAGTGATTGTTATTTCATCAGTACATTTGTCAGATGTTTTTGCTCAGTAAATAACCTGCTTAGGAATTTTCACCAGTAGCAAGTGGTTCCAGGCACATTTTCTGGATTTCAGTGTTGCTTGAGCACAAATCGATAGCAAAAGAGCACAACTTACAGATGAAGTGACAGTTTTCTAGCAATATGGGAATGTTGTAACTTTTACTAGACTCAGTTCTCAAACTCTATTTCAGATGCCCTAAAGCAGATAGAAATGCCATTTACTGTTGCCTGCTATTCCAGGCACTCAGATGACTTCCACTCGAGGTCGTTATCCTTGTTGCCTGCCATGAAGAAAACGCGCATCAGTGACCGAGGTACTCGAAGCCTCTGCAGTCCCCCGTTAGGTTCACCGCAGTTTCATGATTAGCTTCATTCATTAGTTTCATGGTGGCAGCATGGGCCAGAGCTAAGGCTGTTTCCGTGCCGCAGCTGTGCTTTTTTACAGCTTAGTGCTCGGATTTCTTCTCAACGTCATCAGAATCCTGAATTTCCTGGGCAATGTGTGTTCTCGAAATAGCCGTGTCATTCTTTTAACGTGTATCTAATCTTAGCCCAGCGATAAGCACATTCAACCTTTAATTCCAGGTCAGTGGTTTAACAACTTCCTTTTCCTGATTGATTTTGTGCACCGGGGAGCCCTGGGAGCGCTGCGGGGACCTGCCTCCCGGGTCGCTTGGCGGCGGGGAGGGACCGCTCTGAGCCGGGCACCTTCCCTGGGCGGCTGCCGCTCGGAGCCGTGGGAGGGGGAAAGCCACTTCCATTAGCTTTTGTGTAGGAACCAAAAAATGCTAAATGGGGAAACTTCTGGTAAAAGGAAAAAAGCACCATTTATCTTTTTTTTTTTTTTTTTTTTTTTTTTGTTAATCTGCTAGAATTTAAACTATGCACAAAATCTCAAAAAATACCTGCAAGTTTTAAGAATCCGTGTTGCTTCACTGCTAAGGAAGATAACGAATTAAAAATCTTGATACTGGATATTGAGATGCTTAAATTTGGTTTTCATGACTACATAAGCTGATCTACTTCAATTCTCAGAACTTCAGTCTCTCCTTGGAGAGTAATTCCCGGGAGCCAGGGAGGAGAAAGCTGTTCTTCGTAAGCAGAATTAATCTAAAACTTTGTTGAAAGTCCACCTCAAACGTAGCCTTAGGCCCGTAATTTCACTTCCCTCGTGCTAAAACGTGTTGCGGGGAGCTCGGCAGGGAGAGCGGGGAGCGCTGGACCATCGCCCTGCCGCAAGCGCTGTGCAGGGCTGGGAATGTGTTTCGTGTACTGGCGTTAGACTTTTATGTTGCCCTGCACCGAATTGCTGCTTTTACATGTTGGATGCCATTTTGGTCTCTGGGAGTTGCTCTGAGATTAATGAGCACTATAGCTTTTAATATATTTGTAGAAGTGCTGCTAATGTTCTTAGATTATTTGAAGTCCCCACTGTGGTATAATATCTGTTTTATATTTTATTCATGCTTTTGTTTTTTTATGTAAACAGTTCCTTATTGTTGTTCTGAAAGAAAAACAAAAGCTCTATTCTCTATGGTTAATGTATTTTCAAATCAATAAAATCCTGGTTGTTCTAAACGGCTGCGTGGTCCCTGGTGAGACGACGAGCGTGGAGCGCCCTGGAAAGGAGAGGGCAGCGGCTGCAGGAGCTGGCTGAAGTACAAACCAGGGGGAAGCATATTGGAAAAATACTTCCAGGAAAAAAATGTCTTAAATGCAGAGTTTGAAAAACACAGTGTAGCATCTGCTCTGTCCTGCTCCTCGTCTCCACATCTATGCTACTCGTCCCGAGGCATTTCTGACTTCATGGTATTCAGCGTTGTAGGGTCTGGGTGTTCCCGTCCCGCCACGGCCGCAGGCAGCTGCCGGCTTTGCCCCCAGCTCTGAGGGCTGCGGGTGGCAGCGGCGGCCAGCTGGCCTCGCAGGGGGCTGCTCACGGTGCCTCCGTCCCGGCTTCTGGGGGGATAAAGCTGCTTCCACCACCATAATTGAATGTTCGTCACGGCCTTCTGCTTCCTTCCCTCCCTGGAATACCTGCTCCTCGTTTCTAGAAAAAATGCTTCAGTTCTTAATGAGAGCTCAGCACCGCAGCAACGTAATCAGTCCCCAACTCGGTCTGGAGAAAGCTGCTCTGGTCCCTGCTCGCTGCTGCGGTTACTGAAGTGGTAATTCAGAATGATGCAGATTGAGTTAATCCGCGCTAAGCTGTTTCTGTGCTTTCTAAGCTGTTGGCAAGGAATTTTTCAATGCAGGAACCATTCCAGGGCCTGAGATCTTTTAGAGCACGATCTTTTGTTTAACCTCCACCCTCCACCTCCAACGTTTCTGTGGTGGAGAATGCGTTTCTCTTTTCCGAGTGTCGCAGGCGGTCCTTCACGGCACCGTGTGTGCTGGCAGCTTTATGGGGTGCCGCTGCGCTGGCTGGAGGCGGGGGAAGGCCCGAGAGCCGCGTGGGGCAAGAGCGAGTAACCAGCAGCCCCGCAAGCGCCGGGGGCCTGCCTGCACCTTCTGCAGGCCCTGGCTTTCCCCGCTGCTTGCGTGACTTTGCTTGAGCCGGGGCCAAGTTTCCTGACGGCCCTGGCAGCCGGCGTGTGTGGGCTCGGGGAGCCCGGGGCAGAGGTGGGAGCTCGGCGCTGGCGAGCCCGAGGGGCCGGGAGTGCCGGGGCAGGTCTGCGCCGGGCTCTGCCGGAGCCGAGCCCTGCTGCCGCGGTGGGAGCCGCGCGGAAAGGGAGGGAGCCGGGGACGGAGCCCCGCGCGGGGAAGCTGCAGCCTCTTGCAACCCGCCCCATCGTTGTCCTTCTCTCGAGCTCGGACCCCCGGCAGCTCCGCTTTGCCGAGCGCATCCGTCGCCCCGTGGGAGGTCGACAACAGCTTCGCGCTGCAGCGCGCCTGGTCCCGGGGGCGCGGGCGGAGCAGGTGAGGAGCCGTCGCGGCTGGCGGGGGGTCCCGGTCCTCGGGGGGAGGCCACGGGGCGACGCCAGCGTTGCATTCTGCATCACCGTTGGACCGAGGAGAGGGGGTTTGCGGGGGGACGGGCGCGCGGCGGGGCCAAGCGGACCCCCACCCTGGCAGGGCTTGGTGCCATCGGCCACCTCCCGTGGTGATGCTGTGCTTTTGCTTTTGGTGCTCGCGCCGGGAGGGCGAAACAGATTTGCGTCAGCCTGGATCTGATGTTTTAAACACCACCAACAAAGTCTAAGTGCGCTTTTAAAAATGGGATTGGAGCTAAAGCAAGATCAGATACTAGCTCCAGATTCCTGCCTTTATACACTCACTAGAAGAGGCTTAATTAAATAAAATCTGGTATTTAATTAATCCTTAATACGTTTGCTTCTTGGGGCATGTTTGCTCTGATGGCACCGCACCAGTTTTTAGCGCAGGCTAATTGGTAGCCAGGGAACTTCGAGTGGAGAACTTCAAAAGGCTGATGAAGACACTCCTCGAACACAGTTTGGAAAACGTCAGGATGGGATTCAACCAACCCTTACGAATGTGTTAATTACCTGGTATTAATTGGCAATCTAGCTGCTGGTGGCCAGGTCCCCAGTGTGCAAATGCAGCAATGCCCTGTATTTGCGGTGCAGAGAGACTGGCAAAAATTGGGCTGTGTAGATGGAGGAGAGTAAATGATCCTGAAAGTGAATTTCATTAATTTTTAATTTTGGATACTTGCGCACAAACACAGATATCCTGAGGTTGTGCTTTGAAGTGCACTTTCGCTGGCGCAGCCACTGAAAACGTAACGCGCCTCCCGGGTCTGCCCCGTGACCCTGCCTCGGTTCTGCATCTGCAGGATCAGTTTTGCAGCCTGGTTTTTTCCTTAGCAGCCCTGGCCTAAGTGGATGGCAAACGGAGGCCTGAGATCTGCGTGTGCAGAGACTTGCGCTGATTCTGTGTGACTCAGTGGAAACAAACCTGGTTTAATCCAGAACAAAAGCACCTGTCCGGCTTTTTGCACCAGTTTAGTCAAGCCCGGGCTGCCCATCGGCATCGCCCCGCGGTGCCGGGGAGGGGACGGCAGCCTGCAAAGCGGCGCCTGAACCGTCGCGGTTTTCTGTCTGGGGCAGGAGGGTGAAGTGCTCCGGCCGCAGCGGCAGCGAAGGACGAGGAGTATTTACAGCGCGTTGTCAGCGTGCGTGAATGAACACGTTAAAATCTCCGCGCACAGTATTTCTAGTCTGAACGGCTCTCTGCTGCCGCGGAGGTGTGCTCTGCCCTGGCAGCACCCTGCCTGCATCTGCCTGGTCCAACGGGTTCTAACACGTGTTCCAGAGCTGCCCTTTTTCTAGGGAGAATAAAGTCATCAGACAAAGGCTTGTCCCTACCCGGGTGTAGCAACACCTGGACAAATCCTTCGGGTCGGTAGCCACGTTTTGCACCAGTACAAGAGGTGCACAGACAGGGACGGCCGGCGGCGGTCGGGGAGCAGGTGCTGCAGTTTGCTGGGCGCGTGGTGGCCGTGACAGAGCAATTCCCGCGGTGATATCCCCACGGCCTCCGGGAACGTACCCCACAGCCATGGGAAACGAGCACGGATGAAGGAGACCGGAGAGCGGCGACGTGTTGAGCCGTTTCTGGAGCACAGAGGAGGTGCAGTGGTTCTTGGAGCACTTTTCAGAAAGCGAAAGCATTTCTGCAACACCTTCAGCAACTGCATTAGAACAACATGGAAGTGTTCACTGATATTTAGCATAAAACTCTTAACCATGATAACGTACAGGCTGAGATCATCTCTCCTGCTTAGCCGGAGATGTGTTTGCCTGGAGCTGAGGGAGGCTGTGTGGGAGGAAGAGGCTGTTGGGGAGCTGGGTGAGGGCTTCGGCCGCCAGCGCGTGGCCCCTTTGCCTTCCCGGGACCCGCTGCCCTGGGGAGGACGAGCGTATTTTAGCTTTTATTAGTTCTGCAGATAGTACGGGGATATGTACCTTATCGGTTTGACTAACAACGTGTTGTTGGCTGAGTTACAGGCGTGCAAACTGAAATCTGAGTCACTCTCCTGCCTGGGAAAACAAAAACAGGCTCCCAGGAAAGCTGCGTCCCTTGGCTCTCACTGTCGGCCCCCGCGCGCCCGACCCTGCACCGGGGCCGTGGGCAGCGACGGGGCTCCCGCGTCCTCACCCAAACCAGCACAGGCAGCAGCACCAGGGCTCGTAACTGCCCAAAAATCCACACCCAGCGACTTTCCGCGCCGGTGCAATAAATCCTCCGCGGCAGTGCAGTCTGTGACAGCTCCCTCCTGCCGAGCAGCGTTACACATACAAATGTGATGCTCAGTTATCCTTGGTTTTTTGTCAAGGATTTCTGGCTAGTG
The DNA here is from genome assembly GCF_036370855.1 of Dromaius novaehollandiae. NCBI lineage: Eukaryota > Metazoa > Chordata > Aves > Casuariiformes > Dromaiidae > Dromaius > Dromaius novaehollandiae. Next base: position 1,896,259 of record NC_088114.1, on the reverse strand, counting down.
CTGCTGGATCTCAAGGGTGGAGGGATGAAGAAGGCTTGGCAACCTCCGCCTTGATGAATGTCTCCTTTTCGGAGGAGGAGGAATTTTGTTCATTCCCTGTCCAAGTCTTGCTCCTGTTTAAATCAGGAGGGAAACTCGGGGCAGGAGAGGAGTCTGCAGTAAGCAGTGCTTTTACCAGAAAGGCGGTGCGGGGGCCGCAGCCTCTGCGCGCTCCCGGCCTGGCCCTGCGCGCTCGCCCTGTACCGCGCACTGATGTTCCGGGTGGCTGAACGTGACGGGGCAGGAAAGGAGCTTTGAAGGCTCCCTGCTGTGGTGCTGATGGGGAGGAGGGAGGGAAGCTTTGTGCTCTGTTTTCCTTTCTGAAAATTATCTTTAATTTGGCAACGGAGCAGCTTCCTGCAGCACTTAACGCCTGGGGCAGGGAGCGTTCCCGCCAGCTGTGCGTGCGGCCTCCTCTTGAACCTTCGGCAGGAGTTTTGGCCTCTGCGGAGGTGCTCGCTTGGTGGAGGGTTGCGAGACGGGACGCTAAGGTGCCTGACTGCTTGGCCTGGCTGTGTCAAGCCCACACCAGTCTGAAGAGACCAGACGCTTGTTCCCCAGGTCCCGCTGAAGGGTTTCTGCATGCATCCCCACCTCCCTGTAATAGGAGTGACTTGCACAGCGGGAAGTGACGGAGATCGGTAATAACTGGAACAACGGAGGGAATCTTGCCCTTGGCGCCCCACAGTCGTGTTTGTGGAGTCGGGCAGAGACCGGCTGCCGTCGCGGCACAGGTGACCCAGCAGCAGACCGTCTTCCCGGAGGAGGAGGCAGCCAACGAGCTCCTCCTGCGAAGGGGCAGGGGTGGACTGTCCCCACCGGCTCCGTGGCCTGGCCTCGCTCTGCAGGAGTGCAACGCAGCATTCGGCAGCCCCCTGCTCTGCATATGCAATTAACCCGTTTCTCCACTGCAGGGCACTGACAGACTGCGCGAGGGAAACCGGATCGCCGGAGCAGCCCTGTCCCTACGAGCAACGGTCGCTGTTATTCACTGTTTCGCACAGTGCTTAGCTAAGTTCTGAAAAGCTCTTTCTCAGGTGGTAAAATCTGACAGGTCTGGCATAAAAACACGCCCTGGAAGGTAGTTGTACCACAGAGAGGAGAAACAGTGACATTACCTGTGTGAGAACAAGCAGAGCTGCTAGTAAACTGGTACATCAGCCCGGCAGAGCCTTTTGCTGGTTTGGCAGCAAAGGAAGTTGTATGTAAGAAAACGAGAACGTCTCAGAGCTGAGAGGCCCGTCACTGATTGCGAGTGCAGCACTCCTGGGCTGCGTATCGCCGGCGCCGGCATTCGTGGCACTGGCAGGTCCGGTGAAATCATAAACCAAAGGTTCAAAGCTCAAATGTCTGTGCGAAACGGGGTTGGCAGTGTCCGTTTGCTATTGCCATCCACACCGCAGGGTGGAATTACAGCTCTAATTTACATACATGGGGTGACAGAACAGGACTGCGTGTTTAACTCTGCCCCTGGAGCGCAGTTACCTGCAGGGAATTACGTGGTGATGAACACGGTGGGAGAAGGGCTGTGGACCTCCCGTGGACCGCAGGCTGCGCGCGGCAGAGCTCTGTGCCGGCCCTGCGCTTACAGCGGAGATGGCACAAGGCCGGGGCTGGCGGTTCCCTGCCGGGTGCCAGCGGCTGGTGTGCCAGGCTGGAGGGCAGGATGCCTGCCGAGCGCGGCTGCCTGTGCAGGGCCCCCGGCTCCTTACAGCAGGCCTGGAGGATCCCACGGTTCCTCTCCGTCTGCTGAGCCATTCCCACGCGGTGGGGATGTGTCCGGGCTGAGGAAGGGTTGGGATACGGCCCTGCTAGCGTGCACTGCAGGCTCCTCAAGACCGGGCCTGCTCTGCGCCATTGCATCTCCCCTGCAGCTCTGCGATCCCACGGGTGCAGCCGCTGCTGCTGGCCTGCTGGGGCTTGAAGCACCGAGAGCTTTTGTGGCTACTTTGAAGTTCCCAAGTCTCATCTCTGTGGGCATTTGCAAAGGTTCCTCCTCAGACAGTGGGAAACGCGGCAGCGTTCTTGAGAACGCGTCTGCTTTTCCTTGAAACAGCCCATTTGAATGCTGTCTCCCCGAGGCGGTGTAGCCTCGGTAGCCGGGCTTCGCCCCTTCTCTGTCTCCAGCTGTCTTGTATGTAGGTGTTTCTGCGGAGAATGATGCCATTAGAGTGGCACCTGAATAACTGATGAGACAATTTCACTGTTTCACATTACTTTCTGAAGGCCCATGTGCTAGAGCAGAGGTTCCTAAGCCGTGGGTGGGACATGAACCACTTCAAAGGGGTAGGAAGCAGCAACACCCTCTTTACAAAGGTGCTGATCTGAGCTGTGTTTCACCCTCTCCCACGCCGGTCACTACCAGCACCGACAGTGAGAGCTGCGGGGAAGGGGCTGGCACGGAGGGGCTGCTGCCAGTCAGCTGCGGGGGGATTGCTGGGGGCAGGATACGTGGATGAGAGGATGGGGTTGTGTCTTGGTTTCTGGAAAACAGAGAGGTAAATGAGTCATGGAACTGGGTTCCCTTTGTGTTTGTGTGTGTGGTGGAGATAAAAGGATTGCTAAGGTGGGGAAAATACATACATTACCCTGATTTGGGAACCAGGGGTCTGTGGGAAACGGATCTTAATTTAACTGGGATGTGGGTGTATACAGCAAGGGCATGGAAAGAGAAGGTGAGGCACTCTCTTTTATTCATGCAGCTATGGCAGAGCTGGAGGCTTTTGCTGCTGGAACGTTTTTGCTGGCCCCCATCCATGCACCTGCTAAGAGGCAGCTCTGGTGCCAGCAGCGTGTGCTCGGACGGCTGAGGTGTGCCGGGGAAGCGTTGCCTCCCGTGCAGGCAGGGGAGAGGGCACAGAACGATCGACTTGATTTGTCCCAAGACCCCTAAAATCCATGACGGAAGCGGGATCTGGCTAGGCTTCCCTGAAGGGTGGATAACTGCGGATGAGTAACTTCCCCGCTGGCTGGAGCTGGAGCTGCTGCATGACATTTCAAGGTCCTGCTCCGAGCTGAGCTGCAGCATCTCTGCACTGTCGCACGCACAGAGCTTGTGGCAGGGTTAGTCCAAAGTGTGGTGGGACAAACCCGCTCCGGCCGCTCGGCTCACGTCAAGGTGACTGATGCCGAAGGCGTGGAGCTGCCTCGTCCCACGCATGGCCACGTGAACCGTCCCCGTTTGCCACCGCAACACGTGCCGGCTCTCCCTCGTCCCCGCAGCGCAGGGCAGCTGCTGGCCGCCTGCAGTGAGTCACAGGCCTGTCGGCAGGCCCTGCCCCAGCTGCGACTTTGGACTCCTCGGTCACACAGAGCCACACCTTTTCTTAAATGACAGAAAGATGCGCTTGTGCCGCCACCGCCCTGCCTCCTCATGGGGAGAGTCCTGATGAGGAGGCATCATTCCCACGCTGTGATGGGGTGCCGGGCCGAGGAGACGTGGTCCCCACGCTGAGGAGACACGATCCCCTGGCTGAGGAGACGTGGTCCCCATGCTGAGGAGACACAGTCCCCTCGCTGAGGAGACATGATCCCCTGGCTGAGGAGACACGATCCCCTCACTAAGGAGACGTGGTCCCCTCGCTGAGGAGACACGATCCCCTCACTGAGGAGACGTGGTCCCCTCGCTGAGGAGACATGATCCCCTGGCTGAGGAGACACGATCCCCTAAGGAGACGTGGTCCCCATGCTGAGGAGACACAGTCCCCTCGCTGAGGAGACGCAATCCCGGGATTTCTCTCCTATGGCTTCCAGGCCTGGGAGCCGCTCCACGAAGGCCGCGGCGGGGTGGCAGCAGGCTCCACAGGGCCCCTCCGCGCTGCGCAGACCGCTGAGGGCCCGGGCGCCGGCGACGCAAACCCCAGCCTGAGGGGCCGCCCGGTCGCTCGGGGCGAGGGCGCCGCCGGCTGCCCCTCACCAACGCCCATCTGCGGCTCGGGGAGGGGGGGGCAGGGCTGTGCTCTCTGTCGCGGAGGAGGAAGGCGCAGCGGCACCGCGGCGGGGAGGGGACAGCGCTGGCGACGCGCCAGGGCCGGGCCGCGAACCCGCGGCCTCGGCGCCGCCGGCGCCGCGCCCGGGCCATCGGGGGCAGGTGGAGGGGGCGGGGCCTCCGCTGAGAGGGCGGCGGGGGAATGGCGGGGGGGGCGAGCGGCGGGCCCCGCCCACCCCGGCGGAGCCGCGCGGTCGCCATGGCAACAGCGGCGCTTTCCCGCGGCGCCGGCGGCTCCTGGCGCCGGGGCGGAGGGGGCCGGGCCGGGCCCCGCCCCGCAGCTCGGGCCGCGGCGGCGCCCGGGAGGTGCCGCGCCGCCCCGCCCCGCTCCCTGGCGGCGGCCCCCGGCAGCCCCTGGCCCGCGGGGAGCGCGGGGGGCGGCCCCGCCTCGGCCCCGCCCCCGCGTGGGGGTGTCCGGCCGTGCCCGGGCGCCGCAGCCGGGCAGGCCGCGGGCTGCGCCGTGCCCAAACTTTCCCGGGCAACTTCCTCCCGCCGCCGCGCCGGGGCCGGGGCCGGGGCCGCGGTAAGTGCTGCCGCCGGGGTGGCGCCGCAACCCCCCACCCCCACCCCGGGGCCCCGCTGCGGCCGCCCCCCCCGCGCGGGGTATTGGGGCGCCGGGCCGGGCCGGGCCGCGGCTCCGGGAGCTGCCGGGGAAGCGCCGCTGCCCGCCCGCCCTCCCTGCGCCGGGGCCGCGGGCGAGGGGCGTCCGGGAGCGGCTGGGAAGGGCGGGGGGGGGCGGAGACCCCGCCGCGGCCGCGATGCTCCGCCGGGTCCGAGCCGCGTCTTGCAGCGCCGGTGGCTTCTGTGGGCGCCGCCCCCCCCCCCCCCCCCGGGGGGTCACCGGGGGCTGCGGGGAGCCTCTCCCCGCTCCGCGGCTGGTTTCGGTGCCGGTGGGTGCCCCCCCCCCGGCTGCGCAGCCCGTCGCTGCTCCTCGGCCCACTGCTCCCTGCGTGCGCTTCCACTCGGGAAGCGCCCCCGAGATTTGGACGGATTCGTACCGCTGTCTTGTGTTACGCAACGCTTTATGCGCTTTATTTTAAACCCCAAATGTGAGCGATTTGCGGGTGGATGAAGCGATGCGCGGTTCTGCCTGTGCCGTGTTTGAGCTGAGATGACCCAAAGACCGGTTCCCGCTTCCCTGGGTTTCCCTGGACCTGTGCACTTGCCCTGTGGAAGAGCAAAACCGGGATTTGGAGAGGGAGACGCTGATCCGCGAGATCCCTCGATTCCTCGGTGGTTTCACCCTTAGCTCTGCCCGTGTGGGTCTGTCCGCAGGAGCGCTGGTATCCCCGCGTTGCCCCTGTTCGAAGGCAGCAGGTTAATCTCGCGGGTTCAGGTATCGGCCTGACTTCTGTTCCTGCGGCGCAATCTGTGCGACTGATTCGTGTGCGTGGAGCGGGATTAAGGGGCATCGCAGGTGGCGGAAGCTCTTCTGCACCATTACGAGATATCGTCACCCTTTATTACACCGGCGGGCTTGACTCTTCAGAGCCCAGCAGTAAAATTGTTTTCGGGATCAACTGTTGCTCGTGACAAAATGAAATATTGGTGCTGTGTTAAATGAAATTACGGCATGTAGCAATTGATATTTTGTCAAAACTGGTGTTTTATTCCGTCGTGGTAATTACGGGCAATTTTCGTGGTAGGCAGGAGAGGTAAACTATGTTTCCAGGGAAACCGAAGCTATTCAGCTGCTTCGGAGAGACCAACAATCTTCGTTTCTGGAAACGAAAATACTTTTTGCCTTATCTCTGTTCTGTAAGTTAGAAAGCTTTGAATCTTCTTAAAGAATACTGGAAATTATTGTTCTGTTTATTTTTCTGTGGCATTTTAGAGCGTGGTAGAGAAATAGATGATATATGGAAGAAATATTGATTAAGCTGCTGGCAGTTTAATCCAGGCATTTTCCAAAAATTCTTGTGAGAATTTGCAAACTCGTTCTGCCATGGATAGCATAGGAGTTTCTTCACTATATGTTGTGTTTTTTTACTGTAAAATAGTCAATAATGTTTCTTTTCAAGAAAATCTAAAGCCTTCCTCCTTTAGCATAATTAAAGAGGTAAGAATGCTTTTTAGATTGAAAACGTAGCCTGCAATTCACCTTTGATATGTATATATTTTGTTGAAAATAACTGTAAAGCCTTAATCTGTTCCCTTTCAGACTATGCTCTCAACTAATTCCCTGTTTAATACGTGAATTCCTACTTAGTCAAAGAATTCAGGCAATCAGCTCTGTGATTCCACTTGAGCAGATTTTTTCTCTTTTTAAAGGAGGATGAGGAGTGGCAAGGGAACAGTCACCAGTAGTTGCTGTTGTGTTTTCAAATGGTGCTTGTAATATTTCTCTGAGTATACTCCATTTGCTTTAATACTAATTTCTTTTCCTATAAATATATATATGCATGTGTACATATAAAAGACAGAACAAAGTGACCCTTGAGTGTCACAGTATTGACCTTCCCTAAAAAAAGGTAAAAATATAGGACTGTTTTCTAGTTCAGATATTGTTATGGCATTTCTAGCATCTAATTTTATACACGATAGTGACCGATGGGAATGACACCGATCGGAGGTCTGTGCTTATTTTGCAGCTTTAGAGGCTGCCTGTCTTATGGCTGGAGGACAAGGGTCAGAGCGTAGCCGCGGGTATGGCGCGCTCCTCCGTTGGACTGGGCTCCTGTGGCTGGCTGGACACCCAGGTATCAGGAAAACTCAAACCTCCAATTTTTAAATGACTTAGCCCCTCTGCTCACCGCCATGCCAAGAGCTACGTGTACCGTGGTATTCATTCTCTCTGCCTCTTTTTTTAATAATACTCTTCGCCAGCCCTTACTACTCAGTGGGCTGAACTTAAAATTTAGACGGCGTGTGAAAGGAGCAAGTCCAGACCAGCAGGTCCCGGGTGGATGGAGATGCACCGCTTGGGTATTCCACCTCCCTGGGTTCCCGGCACAGCTCCGGGATTTGGCTCGGGTGTTGTCCTGGACTCTGCTCCACTCAGCGCTTCGGTTTCTCTGGCTACTAGATAATTTTGAAGTCAGTCCTGTCACCTCCCTTCTCTTTCACCTGAGCTTGGTTACTGTAAAGGAAAAAATGGACTTTTCCTCCTGGGTGAAGGATGTGTGGCTGCATGAGGGTGCCTTCACCACCTTGTCTTTTCTTCAAGGGTATTCCTTGTTTTAGCTCTGCTAATGGAGCTTTCTGTCTACTGGTAGCTTTTTCAAGTGAATAAACTAGAATAAAGCTGATAAAGCCCCTGGTGATCTTTCTCCTGTCTATAAGCTTCTAAACTGTGGTAAGAAAACTTGCCCTAATCTTGAAAACTGAAGTCTAAAGGTGTGGTGCTTACGGGGAATACTCTGCAGATCAATAGCTGGAATCGGTAGCTCCAGTCCTTGGAGTCGCACCTGAAAGGACTTTGAGCGGGTCGACTAGAGACACAGCACAGTGTGGCTGCAGAAAACTACATCTCTGGTACCTTTAGCTGCCCGTATGTTGCAAAAATTGGACTGATTTCTCCTTGATGAATCCCATATATCAAGATTTTTCTCTAACAGTAGAATGTTTTCTCAAATTGATATTCCACAGCAGCTGGTAACTTAACACTGCTCGTTAGGCAGGGGAGGTTTCCCTTTGGCAAATGAGTTTGTCCTGATGAGTTGCATGGTGTTTAGTTATTTTAAAATGTGACTGGTAAAAGGTGTGTGTCTGTGCACGTGTGCAAATGCAAGTTTTGAAAAGTTCTTCATTCCGTTCTTTTTTTAATTTGTTTTCAAGCTATTTCTTTTTATAGGATGTTTTCCTGCAGGAGGATGAGGATATGAATAATGCTAGTTGGAAATAATTCTTTCACTTTCAAAGCGTGGTAAACTTACATGATGGCGTTGGTTGTAGGGAGATATTCAATGTGTTAGATATTTTCTGCTAATTTGTATAATTAATTTACTTCTTACAGTAGATACGTTCATTTTGGGCTTCTGGTTTAATTCTTTAGTAGCAGACAACTTTCAGGAGCAAAGTACTATGTCTACTCAGTATTTCAAAGTGAGGGTCACAGAGCAGGAGATCATACTATATTCAGGGGGCTGTTTGTAAAAGCATGACTGAGAAGTCAAGCTACTTGATCCTGCAAGTCCAGGCGTGAAGCTTGCAGTGATGCTATGAACACAATCTTTATCATTTCTTTGTGTTTGATGCACAAGGATGACTAGAGTCTGAGAATGTTGTAATATTTTAGGTGTGTTTTTTGTTTTGTATGTAGGAATCATCCAAAGACATCTCACAGAAAAAGCCACAAAGTCTTTGCTATTGCCTCAGAGATCTAAGCTTTCTATTTAAATTAAGACTGGTTGCGAAAATATCCTTTACAGTGTAAACCAATGTGTGGTCGTCTTGTTGAGTTTGTGGTCAAAGAGACTGGAATAATAGCATCAGGAGAGCTGTGAAATTCCCTCAGCAGCTAATTGAAATTAATCTTGAATCCCAAACAGAACCTTTTGAATGTTCATAGATTTAACCGTTTAACTAGGAGACATCGTACTTGATAAACTGTAGCTGCACCTGCCCTGCGCAGTTGGATGTTCTGACTTTTCTTGCAACTTTACAGGAATTTGCTGCTGGGTTGTCATGTGCTTCCAGAGAGAGGTGACTATAAAGGGCTGATTTTGAGAACATACTCTACCTTCTGGTAATTGGATTTTAATAGGTTTGAAGGGCATTCCTAAACATTTCTACAAAGTTCCCAGGCCTTTTTTTCTTTCTTTTTTCTTTTTTCTTTTTTTTTTTTTTTTTTTTGAAACTCTGTTCTATTAATACTTCAAACAAAGATGGTACCAACTAAAAACCAAGCGCATCAGTTGCCTTGAATAGACTTCTGTAGGTGAAGCAGCTGTCTTCGTGGTGGACTTCCCATATCTTAAGTTCTGTAAATGCCAGGGAAAAACAGATTCTTATTGGATATTGAGTTTCGGCAAAATATGCTAAGGTTAGGATGATGACTAATGTATCTTTTCTCAGCTATAGATGGAAAAAATCATAATGTTTCTCTTTTTTTCTCATTACTGGATTTTGAATTAAGCTGATATGACCAGAACATCTCATCAGAAAGGAATATACAGTTCTACTTAAGAGTTGAGAGTTATTTTCAGACCTAGAAGTAAATGATTTTATGAGACGGAGATCTTTTGAGAAGTACACCTCTGTAAACAGCTTAATCTTTAGATTCTTTCCTCAGATCGGGGTGGCTTGTTTTCTTGCTTCCAGTTGTCTTTGGCTTGTTCTGGAAATGTGTAGTGCTGGAACTTCTGCAAGCACAAAATCCATCAAACAACTTTCCAAACTGTTCAGGATTGTTTTTCAGTGCATGTGTATGAATAAGAGAAATAATTCCAAATTGTTGAAACATATTTTGGCCCTTTGGAATATTTTAAAATTCCCCTGAAACATGGGAGTTCAGTTTTGTTTTTACCCTCTTCATCCTTGCAAGCCGTGCTTGGGGAAAGGAAAGGTGACAGATTCTGTAGGCTCGTATGGTTGTGGTGATGCGATTTGTGCCGTCTAGGACTGCAGAGGATTATTCATGGGAACGTTGTTGTTACCTTGGGTTCTGTCCTATGAATCTGCACTGAAACATTTGCTGTGAAATCTGGGCTCCTTTAAGCCAATTGTGGTGCTGTTAATTAAAAGTTCTTATCACCATCAAGTGCTAAAATGGGACATTTTAGCTTATAATGAAGTTGTAGCATGCCTGAAATAAGGTAAGTGTTGGACTTACAAGTGTGAGAACTGATGTTTCTTGCACTTTGAAGTAAATAGGGGTCTGGATGGCCGTTAGCTGGCTCTGACAGGTAGAAGAGGGTAACAACTCAATTGCTGAAGTTGTCGTTATCTACCCGGTTTTCATTTACAGGGAAAAAGCATGTAGGCAAGTTCTAGAAGTTTTCTTAAACAATATATGTATGCAGCATATTAATATCTGTAGCTTTTGCATAATTTTTACGTGTCTTATTTTAGAGAATTAGCTTAAGCTTCAGTGTTGGGTGATAGGAGATTGAAGTCTTTTCCAGGTCAAAATACCCCGTTAATTTGGATGGGGGCTGGGGAGAGCAGTGCCTTGAGCGAGTGGCCTGTTCGCTCGGGCTCCGGGCTTGACCCAGTTACAGTTCAGCTGCGAAGTCTGTGGAGCTCCGGCACTGCTGGAAAACGCGTGTGCTCTTCTGAGCTAGGCCAGCCCAAGAATAGACAACTTTCTCTGCCACAAAAGTAGCAGTTGGATGCAAATACGATGGATGCCAGAAACTGGAGGGAAAAAAATAGCTTCTTACTGTTTAAATCTGAAATATTTAGATTTGGCACATTTAGGAGGAGTGAAAATGCTAATGCTTTGTGTTCATTATTAGAATTAAAGAAAAAACATCAATTTTACACTACCCTATCTGATTTCTAAGGGTAAAAACCTGCCAGTACTTCAGTGAAATGCATGAAAAGAAGTATTTGAGTATGCTTTTGCTGATGCAATCAATGTTGTTGCTATATTCATCAGCCAGTTCTGTTAATATTTCTATAGTGACTCTTTTTCTGGGCTTAGTGTTTGCATTCTGCACCTGTCAGCAAGCGATTGCTAGTAAATGTGCAGTTCTACAACCTATGATTCCTGCTGTTGTAAAACTGGGATAATCTTCATTCTACAATGCTGATTAGAACTTGAAAGTTATAAATACTAATGGAAATTAAGCTTATCTCTATTCTATTCCTCTAATGAGCTCAAACTTCAGTTGGAGTTCAAGTCTGGCCACTTTTTCAGTTCAGCTTTAGTATCAGAGACTCTTAGGGAGCGAGTTGTGCCAGAAATTAACGGGGATGTTTATCTGCTGCGAGTATGCTCAACCATACAAGGCCTTCGATGGACAAAGCTGCCTCATCCGTAGCGAAAGCATTCAGCTCAGAAAAGCCATGATGCATTTTAAACGTGGTTGGAATTTTTGGCCACCATGATTATACTTGGATTTTCATGAGAACGTTTAGAAATCTTCATTGAACAGTGTGGGTATAGATTTCGTTCTAAAATGGGCATTTACATTAAAATTCTGCAGCTCAGCTGTCTCCTTGCCTACCTAGAGACTTTACAAGAAATGTCATTTTTATTGTTTGTTGTCAAACAGAGCTCTGATTTTATTAGTGCTGTGAAATGCCAGATATTATCGTAATCTTCCCTTGGCACATATTTTAAGCAACATGATGGTTGGAGACTTATCTAATAATATCCCATTTTTGTGGTACACACAGTGATACAAAATTGTTCTTTTGCATGTTATATTCAAGCTTACAGTAGCAGTTATGGACAAGAAAATAGCTTGATTTATTTAGTTAATGCAAAGTACTTCTAAAATGTGTTTGAATCTGGATTGCAGAATTCTGACTCGTCATCTTTACATTCAGTTTACATTCTTTTTGTTGCTGTTTAAATATAATTTTACTTAGTTGCAAATTGATATTCAGTAGTGCTCCACAGTTGTGTGAGACTGCAGAGCAGGTTTCTGCTTTCGTGCACCCTATTCTCACTAAAGTTGACAGGGCAACGGATGTTTTCTTGACTTCTTCCTTAGCTGTACTTGAACCACAATATACATAGGAAATACTCTTCAATAGTTACGGATCAGCATTTCAAGAAGGTCAGGGAAGCTCGTTTCTGCGTGGTGAGCATTATGCTAATTCAGTTGTTAAACATATTGGAATTATGCTTCCTTTTGATTCTGCAGTGTTTGCAAATTCCATCGGAGCCTTTGCACCGTACTTGGAAAACTTAGGGTTAGTTTTGGACAGGGAGAAGCTTTCATGTGCACGGTATTGTAATCACACGCAAGAAACTAGTCTGCAGATTCCAGTTTATATCGAGTCCTTTAAATGAAGTACATCCTTAAATAGTAAGGAGGTAATATGTAATACAGTGAAGCAGAAGTTCAGGCCTTGTTTCAGATGAAGTATCTATTTTCTTTTTCAGAAGGCACCTTGCTTTGGGTAAAAGGCTAAGATAGTCTAGCAGCTTTAATGATTGAATTCATTGATTATGTGCATACAGAAAGGAAAGGAGCTTGCGTATGGAAGCAGATGTGTACTTTAGGTCTAGTTATTGATGACCTCTTACAGATACTACTGAGCCCTTTCTCTCATATTTGGTCTTAAACACCAGCAATGTGCCTTAGTATTGTTTCCTAAGCAGCATGTTTGAAGCGTCTTTGAGATCATTTCTGATGCATGCATGCATCTCCAGTGTACAGTGTAAAGTAACGATCACACATAGTGTCCTACATGTTGGTACTGGACTGTTGCATGGAACGTAACAAATAGTTAATTTTTAGTGAAGCGTTTGGTTCCTGAGGGGTATGGTCAGCTCAGATCATTTTTGCAGAAACTTGGCTCTGTAAGCAGCAGGCTAACAAACCTTTCAGATTGTCTCCAAAAGTCTCCATGGCACTTCTTTTTTGACAATGTAGCAGCTTTAATCCTAAATTAGTGCACTTTCAAAGTGCTGCCTATGTAGATGCTGAAAATAGTTACTTCAACGTTAAAAATCTTGCCATCTTTTCTGTTCAGCTTGGCTTCTAGAAATCATTGTGTTTTTAGGTCTGTAACTTCCTTTCTAACAATACTGGAAACCTAAACTCAATGGAATTGCTCTGGGTGAACTAGCAGGCTGATCATGCCTTGAGCCGTGGTAGTCTGCAGCCTTCCCACCAGTCCTCAAGGGCAAGGCTACTTCTGCGTTTCTGCCCATCTGCTTTCCTGGGCTTCTGTATTCCAGAATTTTCTTATGCTTTAAAACCTACACTCGGTGTGATCGCCTTCGTTTTCTGCTTATATTGGCTCCTTCGAGCCCCGTGAGACAGCTGCGTTGTGGAGGTCCATATCTCAGCACGCTGCTCGTTGCGCTGGTTCCACCAGGGTTCTGGTTGCTGAGGGGATTGTGGAGAAAGCCTGTAAATCTGTGAGAGGCACCAGAAATCGGTGGTTTTGAGAGCAGCTTCAGGAGTGTGGAGGAGAAGGAAGTTATGAAGCAGACAGAAGGCAGGTAAGCATCTGGAGGCCTTTAAAAATGATAATGCCACGTGTTGCAAGGCAAAGGATGCCGTTTGGGTGCTTGGCGGTGTGGCACCTTCATGGTCAGCTGCTCTGGGCTGGGGGGTCAGTCCGAGTCCTGGACACTGCTCCCAGCGTGGTGACCACGGCCAGTGCTGATGGGCTCCGAGACCGGGGATAGCAGCTGCCAGCGGAATAAGGAGAGATTCAATACCCGAACCTGTTTTTGAAATGTAACTAAAGACCGTGCTTTGGTCCAGATTCAGTGGTTATGTTCCTGATGGTGTCTCGGGAGTGCACTGAGAGGAAGCTGGGGTTAAAGGCTTGTGAGGCATGAATATATATTAAAAATATATAATTAGTAGAATTCTGTTTATCACTTTAACCAATATTGGCTTTACACCAGCAAGCCAGATAGTGTTTACAATAAGTTGAACTGGCTTTTATTAGGCATTAAAATCTGTAGGGTTTATCAGTTTTTGCTGCAGAATAGGCAGAGAGGTTTCAGCTGCCTAAGCACGGGACAGGCAACAACTCCAGTTGTCTCAACGGAGCAGGTAGCTGGTGGTCTGCCGGGGCCTCGGAAAAGATGGTGGTTGTTCCCTTTAAACACAGACCTAGCTGCTGTCTGATGAAGTCTAAGCTATGGATTACTGGAAGCTGAAAGGAAACGTCATTTTGTGCTTGTGCTGCTGTTTCTAAAGCATCCTAAAGCATCCGCTGTCTGAAAAATGCTGGGAGATGTGGACCTTGGATTTCTGTTCCCAAGTTTGCCACTGAGTTGGGGAAACCTAGGATGCATTTAACCTTAGCGTTCTGCTTTTCGTATTGGTATGGCTTCTGCTCTGTTACTGATTTGGCTCAAATGGACTTCCTCGTGCAGGAACTCAGGACCTAATGCTAGTTATCTGCTTTGGTGGCAGTGTGGTGTCACTATTTTGAACTTGGAGACCTGCAGCAATGAAAAGCTGGTCAGAGTCAGCTCGACCGACTCCCCGGGGCCGCAGGTGGTGCCCGTTGTTTGTGCCGTGCCACCTCCGCGCGCGGCCGCGGCAGGACCTGCCGTACTCCGGAGGGTCGTGCGCGTCGCCTGCCGCCCAGATGCATCCAGCTGCGCTAACAGTGACGCCAGAACCGGGATCGGTTAGTCATGCTTTGCCGTAGGGCTTTCCGGGGCTGGAGAGGGCAGGCGAGGGGAGTGGAGACAGCTCTGCGTATTGCTTTTATTTTTGTTTGTTTTGGATAAGATTTCAATGAAACAAACCTTCTTTGTGATGCCTTTGGGAAGACATCGGTTCCGAAGTCACGGTGGAGCCACCCCCGGTTTGTTATGATGCCATTAAAATCCACTTGGATGTGCCCTGAGAAGCCGCGATCGGGCAGTTTAGAAGGACACTGCTCACTTGGCGTTAAAAATGCACTTTTGTTGTGTTACGCTGAAGCAGGTAAATGTCTTGAATCGCCGCTCCGGTTTTCCTTCCGCCGCCGTTAGTGCGTAGGGCTGGGTCCCCCCACGCTCTGCTGGGCCGCAGCCGTCGCTCCAGGCTCCCGGTGCTTCCGCTGTTCGGGTTCCCATGCCGTTTTGTTTGCTTTTCTGCTTTTTTCTTAAAACACTAACATTTTAAGCGTCTTAATTGTCTTTTGGTTAATAGTCAGGTTATTCCCCCTCCCCTATGCTTTCTCAAGCGTGTAGGGAGACAGAGGGGACTTTTTTTGTAGCCTGAAAGCTTGCGGGTAGGGTGGTGACCAGGAGTTCCTTACAGGCCACAGACTTTGCTGATAACGCTGCCTCCATGAAGGACGGGGTCGTAAGCAACGGCTAACGTGGAGGCTTAGTGTCGGGCTTCTTGGCTTAAACACGCTTTGCTCCCGTATGAGGAGAGATGTAGTGGCCACGCGTAGTCGCACAGAGCTTCATGATGCTGCGTTAGATCCTTAGTCACCTTTGGAGTAAGAGGAGACTCTTTCTTTGCGGATTGGTGCTGACAGTAACCAGCTAACAGGTAATGAAATAAACATCTGTACAAATTAGCATAAACGGCCAGTATTTTAGAAACGGGCAATTGTATCAGTGAGGAAAAAAAGCTTGAAGATGCAATTTCCTCATACCTGAAAAGCTAGATAGGACTGCTGAAGTGAGAATGGGAGCCTTATCGTTGCAGCAGCAGTAGCTCCTCTATCACGTAAAACCGTTCCTTAGGTGACAGCTTTTTTATGGGTGTGCAGCTTGGGGCAGATTCCTGATGCCTGATAGGGAGCAGCAGCCTGCTGCAGTGCAATATATCCTACCCAAATTAGTAGACAGGGAAGAGACCGAAGAGGTGGCTAGAAACTGTTAGCAACCTTAGAGGCAAACAGGTTAATTTCAAAGGATTTAATTGTTTTGTAAAACAGAGATGACATAAGACACTTTGGCCCAGAGGATGCTGAATGCTACCAAATATTTTGCTTTTGTAACAATATTTCATTTTTGGCTTAAAGTAGATCTGGCCCTCCCTAACTGGTCTAGAATTTTTTTCAATACTTACTGCAGATAAATGGAACTTCCAGTTCTTAGGCTCACATGCATTTGAGTTTGTTAAACGTGTTTTAAAGTCTCTGTCTCTATCCTGAAAACTATAACTGCAGTAGAACTAATCCAGTTGAAGAGTGTGAATAGCTTGTTCAAAACTGGGGCATCTTAAGTAAAGCATCTGATTTGCTGCTATAGGCTCGATAACTTGGGAAAAGGAGGATTTATCAGATAACTTTCTTTTGCATCTCATGCAGTGCTTGGTAAGATAGCTCGGGGACTGGTATTTTTAGTGGTGTTTGTTGTTGGCCTACCAGAACTCCTGTTGAGGTTGGTGGGATTTTCAGTGTCGTTAGGCTATTGCTGAGCTGGAAAATTTCCCTCAGTATTGATGTCAATAACTTGTAAAACCAAGTCCATTCCTAGTGCTACTGTTCCTTCCACTTTAGTTTTAAATATTCTTGGATGATGGGGTCTGTATGGGCAAAAGATGGTCAGTCATAAAAATTCATCTGCATTCATACATCTTGGAGAAGAGTCTGCAGATCTGCTTCTGCTGGTGCACAGAAGGAAGCCTTGGTAAAGGGGAGGGCTTGTCTTGAAGGTGCCAGTCAGCCTCGTGTCTTCGAATCATGGGACACGGAAAAAGAGCTACTTGCCTGATTCTAGGCAGCTCAGTATTGTGTTTGCTGCTGCAATTGTTGTTGTCAGTCAGCTGTTAGGAATGCTGTTACTTAAAATGTTGCAGGAAAGCGCCCACAGCTTTTTTTTAAGGTTTGTACACAGCACACTTAGTTGCATCCTGTGGTAATTAATACCATGAATCATGGGGAAACAAAGTGTAATGCAAGAAATTGTTACAAGTATAAGCTCTCACTCTGTCTTTCAAAGCCTGTTCTTTGGGACCAGCTGATCGTTTTTAGAATGAAATGGGAGCAAGTCGGTGAGGCACACTAAGATCTATTTGTGTTCTTTATTAATGCTAATTCTGTCAGTCTATCATAGTATTTCTTTTCCAAATATAACAATATGACATCATTATTGTCCACTTGAGATATTTCCAACCATGGTACAGTTTTGTGGCAAGCTTGATTTTTTTTTTAAGATAAAGGTTACAACAACATCAAGGAGCATACTTGGAAATCGTTCATTTGTTCTTGTGATGTAGCATCACCTGGGTTTGAAGGCACCTCCGGAGATCACCTGGTCCAGCCTCCTGTTTAAAGCAGGGCCAATTCAGAGCGTGCTTCTCCCATTATGCTGCAGCTCATTTCTAGAGTGATGTTTGGAACAAATATTTGGGCTTGATTATAGTCACTTGTTAACCAAGTTAGACTACATGCTTCTGCTATGACTAACACAAATATCTGCAAGGTAGAATGATAGAATGAGTGGAGGAATTGCTATGAGACGATATTGGCTTTCTGTATTGAAAGCAAAGGTGTCCTTAGGAGCAAAATCTAAAGCTGTTGAACACAGAGCTTTCTAGTGCATAATTTCAAGAAAACAATCAGAAAATCAGATAATGAAGACATTGAATAGTGTACCTACAAGAGCTGAAGCAGAATATAGTTGCTCTGAACCAGAATATGCAATGATAACAATTTTTTAGTAGGTGAAAGCTTAGAGGAAGCATGTTACAATTTCTTTGCTCTCAGTCTTTCTTCTGTAGAAGGAGTTTGTGTTTTTGAATGAGTCTTTTACCTAGCGATTGTTCAGCTTTGGAATTTATCCTTCAAGACAAATACAGATGCAAAACTAATATGGTGTAAATCCTCCTTTTTGTCAGTAGTGGAGGAATCTTCATGCATACGCCTTAATTAGAGGTGTTAGGCATTTCCCCTCCCTCCCTCCCCGTTACAAATGTGGGGGCCTGGAGCTGTACTGGTTACGCTGCTCTTCATCTTCTTGTGGCAGTGAGTAGGCACTGGCCTGTCTGTGCCTCTGCTCTACTGAGTAGAATAATGATTTTTTTCCCCCCCCTGCTCAGACAGGTCCTGCCTTGCAGTAGTACCTTGTGAGCAAACAGTGTTTTCCCAAAGACCTACGGTGTTGAACAGAATTTTCCCTCTTCCGGAGATGCTAGCAGTAGCTGTGCAGTAGCCCAAGACAGTTGGCTTTCAACCTTCGTGGTAGAGCAATGGAGACTAAAACATGGGTGAAGCTGTCTTCCTCATGAAAACCACGCAGTTTGCTTTGCCCAGAGCTTCTGTCTTGAAGAGGATTTGTTTTTTGATTCTCTATAGTCTTGTATCCCATCACTTTGTTTCTTTTGTCCTTCACTTTATGAATTTAGGTTTCCTTTAGATGATTAGACTTCCGAAGTGATCTCTTAAGGTGTTGCAGGTAGTACGTCAAGGCCAAGAGCTGCCGTGCTTCAGTCTTTCTTAACGCTGAAGTCCTCATGCAACTATTTTATTCTTTTCTCCGTAGGGTAATACCGTAACCCCGTTTCAACAATCAGACTGTCGTATAAAAGATATAGCCTTTATAAATTAGTGCTGGAAGCTCCAAGTCAGTCGCAGAACAATGTGAGTAGGTTTATCCTTTCTGAAGGTGGCTTACTGGGCCAGGTCACGGATACATTTTCCAGTGCTGGAAATCCTGTTAGAATTTGAAGAGGAAGATCAGATCCTCAGAGAGGATTATGGGCTTTGTCCTTTCTTACAGTCTCTTCTGACACAAAAGCACCTGCCAAGCATAAATGCAAGCAGGAAACGTCTTCTCACATTGTGCTATTTCTGTAATATAGTGACCTTTCGAAGCTCAGTTTATACAAAATGATCTGTTCCCTCTGATTTCTTCCTGGGTGTACAGGGTGATGTGTCGTGTTTATTTCTAAAGGCTTTATAGCCTTTGAAGGCACTCTTCTATATTTATAACAAGTAGGAGAAGTTGAGTGTTTTTTTAACCAGAGCCCACGGTTCTGTTGCGCTGGTGCTTTGGCTCGCCTGCCGCTTTGGGTCAGGAGCAGACGTACCTCCCATCATAGCCCAGTGCCGTACGCTTGGAAGCTCCCACTCGCTCTGCTGGTTTCCGTATCGGCAGGCAGGCTCAGCAAGCCTTTTTGCTGCTCTGAGGGGTAATTTAACCTCACATTTGTTCCATGAAGTAGATGGTTTTCAGCAATGTTTTGGGGGAAACTCCCCCAATAATACTGTTGTTGCAAGTGCAATAAGCAAAATAGCAAATCCAGTGGTAATATCAGTGATTCTGTCGGCTCTGAGATCGGAGACAGTTGTCCTTTGCCTTCCCTTCCTGCCAAGGGGAAGAGGAGGGTGCACTATTACAGTCAATATTTTAAGATGTGGGTGGTCTCTAAGCTCCTTTTATTGTTGAAACGTGGTATTGAACATAGTGTTCTGTAGGGAAAGTATCAAATGGAAGACTGTGCCAAAGTGTCCTCTTTTATTTTATTAAACCCCCCCAGTCCTCCCCAGCCCCTGTTTGTAGCTGTGCTCCAGACAGCTGGCTCAGCTGTCTACGTGCTCTGCTCCCAGCCACGTCCATCATATCCCTTCCAAATGAAGGCATTCACGCTCAAAGTTGGAGTCTCTCGATAAAATGCAGATCAGCAGCTACCTGATGTGTTTCTGAAATGACCAAATTTCATCTCTTCCTCTGAAGCAACATCATGGAGACCAAAACCTGAAAAGGTGCATAAATAAATCAGTATGTGATTAACTTTATCATAATCATTATATGCAGCCTGATAGGAGTACAAAAAAGGCATCTCTAGAGATTTAACCCTGTTCCTTTGGAATCTGTGCAAAAAAAAGTTATTCCAAACAAAATTTATTTTAAGTACAGTTATAAGTGAAATTAAACTTTGTGCAACAAGGAGATCATGTCATTTGCACAAATTAATATGTACGCTTCATCCTGGAAAATAACTAGTGTGAAAAGGTTTGAGGAGAAATTCCAGATCACAAATTAAACTATTCATCCTCTGTTTTGTGTTAGTGAAGTAACCGCTTTTGTCTTTGGGAGCTGCAAATAGGCTGGAGTTCCTCCTGAAACAACTGAGCACATTCCTGTAAGAGGCATGGTTTGACTTCTTTCTCTTTTTATTTCTGTCATCAGTTCTTCTTGTTTGTATACGATGGGAAAAGTCCATGCAAAATCTGATCATTAATGTTTCATCTGGCATAGAGTTGAAAAACAAAGATAATAGTGTCTGGAAGGTTGTTTTTTTTGGGGTGTGTGTGTCATGTTAAACTGGATATAATGTTGGGGAAGTCATCTGCAGGCCTCGGTTGAGGATGAAACGCACTTATGAGGCTGAAGGCTAGAAGCATGCTAGCGGGAGTTGAAAAAAAAAGTTTGATGACATGAGCAAACAAAGCAGTGCTTTCTGAGACCTGCTGGGCGTACCGACCTTCTGCACAGACGTGCTCTTAGCTTTACGTCAGCATTACGCAGCAATTCATGATGTTCCTGCTGAATCTCATCCTGCTCTGGCAAAAGTCAAGATTTCATTTTTGTTCTCTATTTCAAGTGCTGAATGCAGAGAATGGGACTTTCTGAAAATATCCACCCATTAGTGAAGCAGGTGGACCCCCTTAAGCATTTCTAGATGCCTGCTAGCTGGAAATAAAAGATGACTCATTCAGGAGGGTAAGGATGCACAGCATCTGGTTCCAAAACAGTGATTCATCAAAATTTCAAAGCATTTTTCCTTTGGTGGATGAAGTTTGTTCTAGTTATGATGTCTCATGAGACTTGCAGCAAATTAGGAGTAACACTCAGATTCAGTTTGTCATGTATAGAACAGAATTCTTGATCTATATGCATTGCCTCGACAAAAGAAGATGGAAAATCAAGGTTTGTGTGGCAGGAATGGGAATAAATAAGGAAACCTGCGCAAGAATTGTCCTTTGTTTTAAACGTGTGTGGACTAACAGTTGGTCTCTTCATGTTTGAATAGGATTCAGTGTTCTCTTCTTACCTCAGGAGCCTGGGACCGAGTGTTGGATGGATGTGTTATGAAGCTCCCCATGCAGCATAAGATATATGCAAGTGCAGGCTTAAATAAGTTGGTGTTTGCTTCAGTCAAAAGAACAAGTTCTATTTTTTCCCCCTAGAGCTCTCTTTAAGCTAAATAAGAGCAAAGTCAATGACCTCATGACCAGTTAGAAAGAAAATCTCTAGGTAGTTTCTGGTATATAATGCTATCTAAGGAAAAAAATAAAACACAACACGAGATTCCTTATTATTAAGCTGAGTTAATTCAAGAAAAGGCATTTCTGTGTAACTTTGGACATCAGTGATTTCTTTAGTTTGTGCTCTGGGTGGGGCCCTCTTTTGGTTAGATTCCCAGTTATGCTCTGTATCTGGTGCTTTTTGTGCTACCGGCAGTAAGTTTCTTTCCATGTGTCCTTGCTTTTTTTCTATTAAGATGAATTTCCAATACTTCTGCCCAGTTGACCGGACCTATGAAGTCGAGAACTTTTTTAGATCAAACTCAGTATTGTCCTCTTTATCTTGGGAAATAATCATCACGCTTTAGCTTTCACTTCCTGAAGAATTTCAGGAATTTATTTCTCCTCTTAATTAAGCATAAAAATGCAGATCTCTTGAACTGCACAATCTTAGGGCAAAGTAGTAATCTATTTTGTAAAGGACTGTGCCAGGTGATGGTGGTAATGTAGCCATTATGTAGTCATTCATCTGGGTACTTGTGGAAACTTTTTTGGACAAATAATGCACTTTGGCCTGATGCAGCATGGCTGCTCTTAGGAAGTCCACACGTCCAGCTCGCTTCAGGGAGAAGCAAATCATTCAAAAAGATGGATATTTCCAATATCAAGATTTAAGATTAAGGGAAAAATATTTCCATGCTCTGCAATGGAAAAAGTCCTGTGTCTGAGACCGAGCTGTTCTTGTCAAACCGTCCTGTTTACGTAATGGATTTGTAGAGTGTCATCTTCAAATATGAGAAACTTTCAGGTTAGGAAAGATGTAGTCTGTGAGCAGGAAGCAGCTGGGAAAAAGGGAGGGTTTCTGCGGTGCCTGTGTAATGCCCGGGGGTGTTGGCTGAGTTCACGGACGTCAAGGAGCGACTCGGAGGGGATCAGGAAAGGACCCTCTGTGAAACGTGGACGGAAGAGCTTGCTCGGAAACGTTTGAAATGCTTGTGGGGACTGAACTGAAATTATGGAAGAATGGGGCGCGCTCCTGGCGGATCTCTGTTTTGAAGGGCACAAGCTAGGAATGATACACAAAGAAGAAAAACCCTAGCCAAGAATCCGGTTTTGATGGAAAGTTTATATTGAAAGAGAAGCTGTTGCCCTTAATTGTGTATAGAACAGTGGTAGGAGCCTGCCAGCACTCACGGGACAGAAATGTTCAGCGAGCTCTTCAGTGCTGGAAACCCTGCAAATGGGCGCGGATTGATGAGGAATGTGATGGCCATGTAGCAGAAAACTCCATCTCAGTGGTTGTTTGGAAGTATCTGTTTTTTGCTAGGAAGAACAACAGATTCTTGCTTTAAAACTGTGTTTTTGATAAGTTTGAAATTAGTAAGGAGAAAACATTTTGGACAGGAGAAGGTGGTGGGTGTTACGTCCAAGCAACAGTGTGAGGAAGAAGCTGGACTGTGTGATGGGGAGAACAGAAAAACCAAGCAGGAATGCATGGTCGATAATCCAACAGCAAACAAAACACTTTAAAGATAGAAAATAGTTTCAGAAATTCTAGGAATAACTGGAGGCAAAACCCTCTAGTTTTAAGTCCATTCCAGCCCTGGGTTCTTTTATCTCTGAACAGAATAAAACAATTACAGGAAACACACAAGTACTAGAAATGTTACCCCTCGGTTGGGGTGACTGTGACTTTTAGATTAATCCTGTTGGATTACTTTTTATATGTGATGTATGAACATTGCTATGAAGTCTGTGTAGGACCGACAGCTGCGGCAGTGGGCGACTGCATTTAATTTTTTCCCTAAATCGTCCCCTCCAGACTGATCTTTGTCTCGGAAGTTCAGGGAAGTTTGGAGGATGAATCCCTCTGCCCCTGAGCTGGTGAAATCCGTTTCTTCTCAGGTACAAACTGCTGTGTTGTGCCATTGAATCCTATTTTAACAACTAATGTGTTTTCCTGAGTGATGCTTCATTCAATTGATTGCCCTGCCACATTAAGAATGTTTTCAAACCCTGGTGAGGTGTGTGTTATCCGTTGCATGTGCCGGTGAATTTAGCAGAATTTCCAGTTAACCATAGATGTTCTTGCCTCCGTGGGACTGGTTTGCATTACTGAAGTTACTTGCAGGTAGCGCTTTAATTTGTTACCTATTTAGCTGCTTTACCTTTGTAGCAGTGGGTGACAATATTTAAGCTATTAAAATAATGGATATTAAAAGAGAAGGTGTAAAAGTTTCACTCTGGTATGGAGATGCCAGTGCTTAGCCAAAAGCATAGCTGAACGTATTTGTGTGCTGTAGCGCAGGTCTAGATATGGGTGCAGCTTTAACGAGTTATGATAGTTATGCAATTGTACTGGCAGTGGCAATGGGAGATTTACAAGTGCTTGTAAATGCTGCTATTATTAGGATGGGCGCTTTGTCTAGCAAAACGCTAATCCTTTCCTGCGCCGGGAGAAAATGGCAGGGTGGAGAGTTCATCCTTACGATGGGACAAGCGCATAATACCCAGGAAGAACAGCATTTTGTCCTTTTTTAAAGTAAAGGCTTCAAATATGCTTGCACATGGGGAATGGAGAAAAAATACCTTTTGAAATATTTTGGAATTTTAGTAGTAAAGATATACGGGGAATTACAGGTCATAAAATACCTGCCTTATAAGATTTGGAATGTATATTTTTAGATTTCAACCTGTTAATTTTGATTATTGGGGAACAGAACAGGAGCCTTGTTGTACTGAAAACTTCTTGCTGTGGATCTGCAACCAGTTAATTTTACTGCAATATTTTATTGCTTGTTCTTACTTTGTGAATAACTTTGCCCAGGAATATTGTTAAAAATTAAAGCCTGCATACCAACAATTTTGTTAATCTTTCTCTTATCAGAAAAAAGATTTGAGGCTCTGTATGTCCTCTTAAATATAGCTGATGTATCCAATTTCAGTGAATGACATTACTAACAGCTTGAATCAGGCTTACATCCAAGAATAGAAAAAGCCTTTATTTACCGAATTAGGTGCCTGCTTTACTTAGATCTTCAGAAAAGGGTTTTTTTGTTTGTATTATTGTGACTGTGTTATAGTAAGTCTTGTGGTCTTGACCATATTCACACACGCACGGCTAAACTCTTCCTCCTTTCACATGCCCACAGTAGGTGAATGGAATAAATAAGAATTAACAGAGCAGATCCCATCAGCAACGCTCCACATATTGCGGGAAGTAACAGGAGGGCGATTGCTTAAGGTAACTGGCATGAACTGCTGTAGGCTTTATGGTTGCAATATATAAAGTCAGTTTTATGGTTGCAATATATAAAGTCAGTGAGGAAAAAAGAATAGAAAAAGAAATAACAGTATTTTTGGGACTGTATAATATGTAAATAATGGGAAAAACTTCTTGCAGAAGGAGGGGAATAAGTCTGGTATTGGTTTGTGTCTGCGTAGCATGTGAGGTGGTTGCATCTGCTTTCAGTAGCTTTTGTGCCTTGCTGTACCAACAAAAATCTAGAGCAGATGAATATATTGAATGATATTCCTGTGTTTTCAGAAGCTGCTAATATGCATCGTTATATGCAAAGCTTCACATCTCTTTCTGTGGCTGTGCACTAGCAATGGAGTAATTTTATTATACTGGTAGCAGATTTGCTAGTAAAGTTGTGTCTAGAGGAAGGAAGAGCTTGTGGATGTTGTTTATTTGCTAGTTTTCTACTGGAGTATTCTTAGTATAGACACACATTTTCTTGATTGGAGCCATTTTTGGTTGCTTTCAGTTTTATAAAGGGGAAGAATAATCTTGTTTCTTCACAGCAGAGATGTTCTTTCCATGGAATTTTTATGCTTTTGATCCTTACAAAAGGCAGTTGGATTTCTTTATCTGCTTTGGAGTATAGACTGGGTTGCTTTGCATCATTTAAAACATTCTTATTTATGAGCAAGGAAGTTGGCAATAATCATGTGATTCATGGTGGAAAACTTGTCTGCAGGTTGTTGCTGCTGTTGTCCTAATAGTCTGCAATGAGTTACTGCTGGTGCAAGTGGTAGTTCTGTGCGTGGTCAGTGGATAGCGCGTGGCAGACAAACGCTAAGTAAAGTGGGGTTTGTTTGTTTTTTGTGTGTATAAAGCTCTTCTCTTGTCCAAGGAGAGAGGTTATAGTGTTCCCTTATGAATTTTACAAAAATATTGCAAAGTGAATTATTCATTTTGATTTCTAATGAGCAACATTAATGTTCTTTCTAAAGATATATTGTTTAATTAAAAAAAGAAAGATTAATTCAGCTTAAATGTGGAAGAGTGTATAAGTGTATGCATCTGTACCATCCTGTAACGATTCAGATTGGCCCAGGAGAAATTGTGTCTGGTTGTAGGTGTTTTGAAATTTGAGGAAGAAATGAACGAGGGAAAAGACAGGTCTTCACCCGCATCCGTTCGTGAAAAGCAGGAAGCCTTTGAAAGGATATTTCAGTGCCATTTGTACTTGTATTTGTGCAAACAGGACCCATCCCGGGGTGTGCCCAGCAGCTCACAGGAATTTGGCTGAAACGTAAGGAGCATTAATAGAAATAATGCCCAGAAACGATGAAGATGCGATTTGGGTGCTTTGCTGGACCGGGTGGTGACCTGCGCGCGACTCGGCGCCGGGCAGCGTAACCCACTTGGCAGTCGCCGAGGTGCGTGAATGTTGGCCGGCTGTCACTGAGCCGGTGCCGGCCGGGAAAGGGAATAACTTATTGTGGATGGAGGTAAGGGATTTACGGCTAGTTCATTACAGCTTCTCAGCCAGTCTTGTTTACAGTTAATATTTCAAAATTGCCAACCTAATTGATAGTATTTTATTAGAGATACGTAAGTTTATCTGAACCACGATGTATATTCCAAGCAGAGATGCACTGTCCATAAGCGAAGGTTGTAGGCAACGGTGATGAGGTTTTATCTCATTTGTTTTATGCCTCTTTATCAGTTGTGTGGTTTTTCCAAGTTCCGGTAGCTTTGTCAGTTTGCAAGTTTGAGTGATTTTTCCCCCTCCCAATGTTTTGTTTTCTTCTGAACACTTCTCTGCATCGAGCCAGGTATCTGCTGTAGGGGATCTGAGTAATAAGAATTTAAAATCTGGAAAACTGACTTGAGTGGATTATGTTGAAAAATGGGATCGTGTAAGCCTGGTGGGTAGTGTAATAAAACTCAGGAACAGATATAATCCTAGTGGATAAATCATGTTGGCTAGAAAAAGGAGCTGTGCGCTGATTGCGAGGATTATGTCCGGCCTTGTGCGTTCGCTGGCTTGCGTGCCGTTGAGGATAAAGTTTTATTCCATTTAAGAAGCTCTGTGCTGCCTCCTTTCCTTCCAAAGAAAAGGAACTACAACATGATACAAAAACAAAAAACAAAAACCCATACTCAAGTGTTGAAAGACAGCTCTGTAAAACCAACATCTAATTTTTTGGTTTGGGATATTTTGTGTTAGCATTGTCCTTATTTCAGAGAGTGTCACTACTTTCCTTGAGTGTGACTGCTCTTCACAAAATCTTTCCTCTCTGGAATGTGAGAGCCTATTAATCTGATTTTGATCGTGTTCCTTAGAACAAGGAGTGGGAGAAGGAGGAAGATTTCATTAAGATCTGTGAGACTGTAGGAGGGACAGATTGATTCTGGTAAGCCGATTGGGTTAGTAACTATTTTGGAAAGAAGAGGTCGTGGACTCGCGGAGGGGACTAGCCCAGCATCTAAGTAGTTTAGGCAGAGTTTCAAGGGGGTTGAAATGTGAAAGGGGACTGGCAAGGTGAGCATATCTGGCATATCTCTAATGTTTCTCTGAAGTCAGTATAGCAATCAAAGCAGAATATGCCGTGCTCAGAAACTCTTTCCTTTCTCCCCAGAACTTCATTGCTAGTCTCAGGATCACTACTCAGAAGACATCTTCCCTTTTCAAACAACAGTGGAGTCTCAACCCTTTTTATCCTTCTTCCTTAATAGTTTTGTTTTCTTAAATGAATTTTCTCTCCTGGTTTCTCCTCCTTTCTTCCTTGGGAACCGCGTTCCCCGTGGCAGCCGTCTTGTTACGGGTGGGATGAAATGGTGGTGTCTGAAGTCTCTGAGATTTTGCAGGTGGCTCTTCAGAGAGGCTAACGAAGGTGCAAGGTCACCTTCCAGACGGAAGACTTGGGAAGGAAACGTTCAAAAAATGTTTTAATACTCACATGTGAGAAGGTTCCATATTCCGTAGAATCTGCAAATACCCATATTTTTGGGCCATAAAAAATGGATCAGATGAGACCCATGTGTGACACTGCTGCAGAGACTGTCCAAAAGTAGGCAAGAGAGTGTCCCCGCAGAACAGAGCCCGGCGTGGCTGTTGATGAAATATACTCTGAGCGTGACAGCCTTCAAAGGAAAAAAATAATGCGTCAGCAACCACGTGTATCCATCTGCATCTGCCACAAAGTTTAAATATACTTTTTATTAGGAAAAAGTTTAAACTGAAAACATTCAGGTTACTTGTTGCTGAAATTCTAATTATTACTGTTTTCCCTGATCTCTGCAGTAAGCATATAATTGAAGTCTAAACTAATGTCCTGCCTTTGTTGGCAAGATATTGGAAATATTATTTTGTCATGGTAAAAATCGTATTTAGGTTGAAAATCAGCGTTTTGGAGAAGGTCAGCTTTTCAGGTACCGCTTCATGTACTGTTGTCACAAAGAGGAGATTTACAACAGAAAGTAAATTAAAGTAATTGAGATTAGGGTAATGCAGAGCTCAGGGTTTAATC
This sequence comes from Dromaius novaehollandiae, assembly GCF_036370855.1. Taxonomy (NCBI): domain Eukaryota; kingdom Metazoa; phylum Chordata; class Aves; order Casuariiformes; family Dromaiidae; genus Dromaius; species Dromaius novaehollandiae. The sequence goes on along the minus strand of NC_088114.1, from coordinate 1,868,739 downwards.
AGTGATTGACAACATTGGAATTTGCAAGCAGTTCTCATAACAATGTGGATGTAATTGTGTTTGAATTTAATGTCCAGTTATTGTGCTAAGCAAATTCTTTGCACTTGTTCCGGTGTTGCACACTTCAGGCATTAGATGATAATTTCTTGTTGATTCTTTAATAAGAGTCTGAAAATTAAACATTCCTCTACTTTGCACAATTAAATCTGGTAATTTTGTATTTGAAAGTGGGAGCCAGCTTCTTTCCTTGAAACACTGAAGTTTTCTCTTCTGTGGTAATACCTGTGTAGATCTAGGTGCGTGCTGTGCCAGAAGCTGAGTGTCCTCTGTTCACTTGCAGGAGAGGTCTGCGTGCAGCGCTGAAGCCATCACTTTCCTTGTGTTCTTCATGTGACCTTGGCAAACGCTGCTTTTCACTATGAGAAGTGATTTGGCTTGTATAACTCGGTTGCAGCAAAAAATGCAAATTATGGTAAGTGGGAGCAAAGCTTGCTGGAGCTTTGTAGAATACGAATTTACAATTACAAATTAAACTATTTACATTGGTTAGTTGTGGCCTTAACTGAAAATTAACAAATAACATTTTCAGTCACTCTGATCTCTGAGGTTTTTTTTTAGTATGAAAATATATACTCAATGTATCTCAATAGCTATTGAAATTATAAAAAAGAGTTGAGGTTTGTGTATTAACATTGGGAACACTGCTTCCATTTTGTGATATGCTGTAAGCAGCATATCTTAAATGCTCCAAAATTTAAATGTAGTGACCTTTGGAATTAGAATTAGTTTATTTAATGTTCATGCTAACTCTACATCAATACTTTTTTTGTCTTTTTTTTTTGTAGATTTTTCTTCCTTGTTGGATTTTTCCAATTCTGTTGAATGTGTAATTACAACTATGGCAACAAAAATAGAAATAAGTTCTACTTTGGCGTCTTTGACGACAGTACCTGACTTAAATGAAATCACAAATGAAGATAAATCACAGCGTGTGTATGTAAGTGTGCTTTCAGATGCAAGTAAGAAGACAAATGAACCTTCAGCATCACTGACTCTTGAAGAGAAGAGCAAATTCACAAGCACTTTAAGATCCGCAACAATGCCGACATTAGGATCAAGGCCGAGACTTTTCCCAAAGCCTTTTTCTAAAGAGAAATCTTCAGATACTTTTGCAAATGTAAAACCACCTGTTACAGCTTTCAGATCAAGTAATCTTATTAGAGAGGCCACTGAAGAAACATCACCTGTTAAGGTATTAAGTGGAAATGTTCCTCCATTAGTAGACCAAAAAGTAATTGAAAGTGAAAATAAGGCTAACAGTGAAGTAGTCACAAATATGACTTTCTACACTGGTCCCAGTGCTAATACTGTCATCCTTTTTGAGACAGCTGGCACGGAGCAATCAAAGGTCAGCCTGGCCCAAGGAAAAAGGGCTGCTGATGACCACAGAGTATTTAGTACTACACAAACAAGAGAGCTTCACTGTAATGCAAAGCTTGAGAAACCATCTCAGCCTTCTGAGACATCCAGGAAAGCTGAAGGATCTATTCATAGGCAAATATCACTTTCTTCCAATCCTAGGCCGGTCTCTTGGAACTCCCTCAAAACTCGTGAAAAGAAAGATGCTTATGAAGATGTTACAGGGGAGAAAACCAATGACGACACAAACAATATCAACAATAAAGTTGGTTTTTCTGATGTGCAGCAAAGGCTAAAACATAGACCAGTATCTGCTGTTTTCCTAGAATCGTTAAGAGATCAAAAGCATCGCCCAGTGGAACCTTCGGAGGAAAAATCTCCTACAGAGAAATCCTGGGTTAGAAAACCAAGGCCTTTGTCCATGGACCTGACGGCTAAGTTTGAGCATAAAGATCTTTCGTCCTGCAAAAAGACTTGCTCATCCCATGAGAGCAAGGAGAACGTATCTATAACTTATTTTACTGATGTGAGCTGTCATGAGCAGTCTGAAATGGGGCCAAAAAATGAAGAAATGGAATTTAATAAAGACAGTTCTTCTAAAACAAACTTGAAGCGCAGTAGTCAGGACATTGGCGTCCTGAATGATGGGAAGTTCATATGGGAAACACAGCATAAATGTAAAAGTGAACAAACTGAGACAAAATCAGAAGTAGTGACTAACTTGTGTGGTTCTGAAAGAAGCTGTGAAACTAGTAGTGACAGCAAAACTAATAAGGAGGCGAAAATATTGGATCAAAAGGAAACATGTATGTTTCTAGCTCGTGAAAGCCCTGCAGTTTCCTCAGAAAAGGAGAACAGTATCAAAAGGGGTAGTGTTAAAAAACACATTAGTTTGTTTGCTTCAGAAAATCCCAGTCCTCCAGTGGATACAGAGCCTCTCCCATCAACTGCTGAGAGGGAAAACAGATACATGAACATCCAACAGAGAATCAAAGAACTGACAACAGAAAATGCAGAGGCTAAGCCAGGAAATCTGCGCAGGTCACTTCAATCACGACCACTTTCTGCAGACTTAACAAAGATGTAGGTTTCAGAGAAGTTTTGTTTAATCCTCTTAAAACTTCATCTCATTCACTAAAACTTGCTCATTCAGTAAGATACCTGCATATTTTGGCTCCATTCTGTGTAGTTATTCTTTATAATATTATCCTGGATCCATTTGGGGGTTAAAAAAGTCCCCTTTCCAATCTTATCCTTCACGCCCCCCCCCCCCCCCCCAAAGATCAAATTAAATATACTTTAAGAACAGCTGCAAAAATGTGCTGTCAGTAATGTGGCCTTTGCATGTTATTGTAACTGTATAGCTATTATTAAAGTTTCATATATTTTAAAATCTCAAGGTGAAATGTTGTAGCCTGCATACTTGCATATTTGTCAAAAGCAAAAAATAGGCTGAGATTCCTTGTTTTACTGTGCTGTTTTGAATGTCCATCCTGTCATCCTCACAAAAGTCTTTTTCTTCAGAATACTTCTGAATTGCATTTTATTTGGCACAGCAGGGGCAGAAATGTTTACCACGTCTTTGATAGTGGTATCGAATACCAGGTTTTCAGCCAGACAGGCATCTTATTTTACTTTCATATCAAGGCTTAAAGGTCTGTGATGTGCATTCTTCCCAAGGTGTGGCAAGGGAGCAGGGAAGCATCTTTTTTTTTTTTTTGGTAGAACAAGGCTTAAAAATTCAACAATTGCTTTTAACAGTGAGTGGGTAAGTACTGTACTATGTCCTCGTGTACAGTACTAATTAATATAATAAAGACAACTGGCATGGGAGGAGGCAGGCGGGTTATAGTGGCATATAATCCTGTTTTGGGGCAGACTTTGTGACTGAAACGTACCTGTCCTGGTACACCTCTCTTATAAACCAGTGAGTCTTTCTACTCTATGAAGATGCACTTCTTTCCCTTTCGGGTTCAGGAATTGTTGGGTTGCAGAACTTGCTCTGCCAGTTATAGAAAGCTCTCTGTTTTCAGTGATGTAAATCAAAATCTTGCAACCTCTATTTCTGAAGGTCCTTTCTGATGTTTTGGAGCAGTGTTTTTAGAGCAGTATGAGCCCTGATGATTGTTAGATATATTAAAAAAAAGAAAAAAAAGCTTTCCAATGAAAAGGTATTTGGACTGGTATAAAATGTATTCTCTCAGTATAAAGTTGGATAATTGATTATTCATAATCATTAGGATTTATGTTTGTGACGTGCATAAGAGCTGGACACGGTACTGCAAAGTGCATTAAGCACAATCTTGAGGCCATGTGGCAGGGCCTCATGCTCACCTGGATACCTCATGTTCTGTATGTGATGAAAAAGAGATAAGGACAGAGGAATAATGCTTTTTGATAGTGTAACAGAAGTGTATTTCACATAATGGATACAGCAGACATTTGGATAAAAGGATCTACTGTAGGGATAGTGGAATAGTATAGTTTTTCAGCAAACCTTGGTCCTTTGACATTGTAATGGGAATAAAGAGAAGAAGTGCAACTGAGACATAAGAATATCTTTTTATTATTATTATTTTGCTACATTATGGTTCTCTAAAGTTTTACATTATACAGTAAATTACATAACTAACAATTTTTCATGAAACAATAATCCTTTGGTCTTGATACAATAAAACCACTGAATACAGTTAATTGTAATATGAAATAGTGCCATTTCGCCTTTAAGAAATATAATTGATTAGATATTTTTTAATGATATGAGATAATATATCATCAATCTGCTTTGGGAAGAAGCATACTTGTCAACTAACTGGAACTAAAAGAAGTAATAGAAGTTTTTGTCTTAGGTTTTCAAGTCCAGCATCAAGCAGTGAAGTCAAGCCAGAGAAACCTGCTGAAATAAGAAATGACTCTACCAGTGAAATTCAAGAAAATCAAAAAGTAAGAAAATGGCATCAGTCAATGTAATCTCCAAATAGGTTTTTATGTAGAGTGTACATAGCACTATACTCTATGTCCTATGTGTCTTTATCAATCAGTGACTTTAAAATGGGCATTGAAAGTATTTAAAATGGCATAATCCTAATAGGCTTACTTGGATAATTCTATCTTTAGGACACACCGATAAAGTATGGGAGTATCGCGTCTGTGCTGAGTCTTTAAAAAGTTGTATTTGCATACTCTTAAATGCATGCAGCAGCATAGACAAAAATAATATTATGTATGCTATTTTAATGGAACTTCTAACGTATAAAACCCCGTAGTGAATAGACTGTGGCTGTTGTGGTTCTGTGCAGTGATTGTCCTTAATTCTTTCTAAGCACAGCATTAGTAGTGTAGTGCATTTCCCCATCCAAGTCACAGCTCCGTACTAAATGCTTGCTGTATGTTTCATGTCAGTCTCCAAAGAGAAGTCATTTAACTCTGAAGTTTTGGAAATACAGAAATATACAGAAAGTTGTAGTCTGTTGTTGAAAAAGCTGATATGCTGTCTTTGTTCTGAAGTAAAACTTTTGTGTTGCAAAATGTAACCTTGCTGTTGATGCTTCTTAGTGTTGTTAAATAGGAGCTTTATGTAGTTTTAAGGGTATTCCTTGAGAGTCCTCATGGTTGTGCCCTTTTTTTCCAGTCTAGGTTTGAGATAAGAATATGTGGTAAGGAAGCTAACAATTTGGTACAAAGTTTTAGTAGGTTAATTTCATTTTGAAGACAACTAACTTGTTTTAAAATCTTCAGTTAATGCAAGTGTTATTTTCAGAATCTGTCAATAAAGTAGGATTAAAAACATTCCAGTGCTCTGCCTAGAAAAATATAGACTTTCAATGCACTTCTTATTTCTTTTATTAAAAGTAAAAATCAAGTTATGAGATACTCTGTTATAACAGAGATTTAGACTGGAGTTATACATCTGCTGCTTAGACTGCTTTTGTTTTGATGGATTTTGTGTTTAGAGAAAAAGGGTGTGCTTAACTTGTGCATGTTGTGTTTCACAGAGTAGGTGGTACATAGTTAATTTAAAAGATATATAACAACCCTAACTGTTGAATTTTCTTGTTCCAGAGTAAGGAGATCAAGCTTCCCCATGGCACAGATTTCACTGAAGCATATGCTGTTGGGAATTCCTGGAAACCCCGGCAGATTTTAAAACTAACAAATAAAGCTGATCAGACAGAGACAAAAGGAAACTTCCTTGGAGATGGTCAGCATTTTTCTCTGCAAAGTGAAAATTCTGTCTCGTTCACAAGCAGCTTTGAAAAAAAATTAAAACCAGCCACGGTTATGGAAAAGACCTGTGTTAAAACTGTCCGAGCCACCATGTTTGACCATAATATTCAGAGACATAATGTTGCTGCTGGTCATTCTGCAGTTGATTCTGCACTGAAGATGAATAATGAGCTTGAAAGAAAGCATGATACGGTGGCTTTGGGGCATAACAGAGGATCACGGGCGGGAGAAGTAGTGGAGGAGACAACTAGTATAAAGCAGTATCATAAACAATTTCATTCATCAAAACCTATAGCAGATGTAGAAAAAAGTGGAAAACCAGCTTGTTCAAATGAAGACAAGAAAATGACTCAGGCAATTCTATTAGAAAAATCTGCTGTTGAGAAAAGTGAAAAACACACTCCTAAAAATGCAGAAGACTCTCTAACTTACCAAAGAATAGAGCCAAGATATGAAATCTTTCAGACATGTGGTGAAAGAGCTCTTAGTGAAGCCATTACAATGGCTCCTGAAAAAAAGGCTATGACACTCAGAACTAGAAAATCATCTGTGAAAGAGAAGAAAAATGATGGGGATGTCTTACACACTGATCAGCCAGCCAGGCTAAATGACAAAACTGACTACTTGAAAGAAGGTAGTATTATTTCAGAAACTAAAGACACAAAAGCTTTTCCAAGCAGGTTTACTTTTAAAGAACCTAATGATTTTTTCCCCGATGGATGTACTTTACCTGAACAGAAAAAAGGCTCTGGTAAACCTGAAACTGATCCGATATTAATAGCAGAGAAAGTACATTATTCTACAGACAAAAGCAAATGCTTGGGAATAAATGAACAAATAAATAAGCTGCATTCTGAAGTTAAAAATGAAGCGAGTGATGTCTCTTCCATAGATAGAACAGAGAGGCCTAATGTGACGAAATACTCTTCTGAGAAAAGAAGCGTAAGACCAGGCAGAACAGATAACCATGAATTCAGAACCAGCTTTGGTCATGAAGTTTTTTTAACCAGTGTAAATAAACATGGGGCCCAGTATTCATCAGTGCTTTCAAGTGGACAAGTATGTAAATCTTCCAGTAGCCACCATCCTGATATGGAGGCACAAACCATTAGTAAAGACGACTCTAGAGCCTTTGATTTAAGGAAATGTCTATACTCAAAGAGCGTAGAACAGAGCTTTAGCTTAGATAGTATAGCACATGAAAACAGAGAGAAATTCAGAGTCACAGAACCAGAGGAAAAGGTCAGGAGAACCAAAAGTAGCATTGCAGACTTGAAAATTTCAGAAAGGTGGAGAAGGAAGACCTTGCCTCAGGATTCCATCAAGACAGAAGAAGTTGGCCTGCTCACTCCTGAGAGTATCAAAAGGCTGAATAGGACAGAGTCATTGCAATTGGAAGAAGGTTCAGTTAAAAAGAGAAGTAAAAAAAGCAAAGAAGGACTGGAAGGAAATGAGACAAACCAAACTGTTCTTGGCAGTCCTGACGATTACTTGAAAAATCAGAGTGCTGCTTTTGAACCAAAGGCAACTTATTTTGCAGTTACTTATCAGGTTCCTGGTGACAGAAGAGAGAAAAGCTTTGGTACTCCTAGCGCAAGTGAAACTAGTAAAATTTCTCCCTCAAGTGAGATAGTAACAACTAATTTGGACCCTATTTTTTCCAAAAGTTCCAAACCGGTATTACAGCAACCAAGTGAAAATATAACACGTACAAATTGTAGAGAAGACTCACGAGACGTATATATTAATAAGGATTGGGCCAAAGAGGAAGAAAAAAATGAAGTTAACTTTTCAAAAAACATTTCATTCACTAATTTTCAAATATCAGGGAAAGATAACCAGAAGTATCGTGAAAGAAGTCTAGATTTTTCTAAAGAGAAAATTATAGATGTTGATGCTTTCATGTTAAAACGGGACCTGGAAAATACACCTCAAGCTGATCTCAAACGTAGTGGAAGAAAAGTCTCTTCTTACCATGAACCCAGATCCCCCCTACATTTTGCACAGTTGCATAAAAACAGTGAACCAGTAAACCAGAAGAGTAGTGAAAGTAATTATGATTTAGCTGCAGGGAAGGCTGAGCATGGCTATAGGTCACGAATTCTTGATATTGATGCACTTATGGCAGAATATAAAGAAGAACCGGTGTTTCAGGACAAGCTCCCTGAAGACCACAGTTTATTTAATAGGGAGTTACCAAAGAACAAAAGAAATGTGTCAGATTGGACTTCTTCCTCCTATAGTGGGAAGGAGAGGAAGGGATCGGATCACTGTTCCGTTAAAAACAAGCAAGGTGACCGGGCAGAAGAGTACCACAGGCCAGAGAAACTAATCCTAAATGAAAAGAACAGAGAGAAACTGGAATCCTGTGGCCCTGAATTTGATAAACAGAAGTCCAAAGACAGAAAGTTCAGCCCTCCTTACTGGGGAAACCCTAGCAGCTTGTTTTCAGATAAGTTTGTAAATTCACCTGTGGAGTTCACCAGAAAAAAAACATTCATCATTGATGAAGATCAAGAAGTGAACTTAACTTCCAGCCAACGAAGTTCAACATTTGCAAATGACAAGGTACAGCCTGTGCGCGCAGTTGGTGCAGAGCAAAAGTTGGAAATTAATTTGGCTTCCAAGTTCTCCGTAAAGGCTGATGTTGGCCAGTTACAGAAGAAGTTGGTCACAAAAGAGCAGTTCTTGGAGGTGGCTCCAGAAGGTGACTGGAGCAAGGATGTATCAAGGAGCTTTGTAACTAAGAACAAAGACAACGCAAATAAGACATCATGTGACAATGACTTTTCCAATGTGAAGAGTAAAACTGATTGGAAAAACTACGCATCTACTTTAGGAAGTGCACCGCCAGATTTAAGACGGTCCTATTCAGAAAAGAGCCGCCAAGGAAAAGACAATGTACCGCTTATGAAAGAAGCAAGGGGAAGAAAGGATCTATATCGATTCAGGCAGAGCTTCCCGCCGGAAAGTATGGAAAATGGGTGGAAAAAAAAGACGTCATCTCAATCAGAATCTTTCTTCCATGAAGATAAAAAGGTATTACAAAATGGTATTTAAGTGCTTCCTGTAACTAAAATTGAAAATGAAGAGAAGCTTTTATTACACTTCTGTCCCACTTTTCTGTGTTAGATCTGACTTTGCTGCCAGTAAGCACGTGTGGAGAGGCATATCTGTTAGAAACAGAGGGCAGCTTTTTTTTTTTCTTTTGTTTTAATAGAGTTTATTTCCTTTTGGGCTGCATTTGTTTGAGGAATCTCTATTGTAATAGGTGACTAGACCTTTTTGTTTTAAGTGCATAAATATGTATAGACGTTCCACAGATAGCACAGAAAAAGCTTTCAAGGTGCCTACATATTGTATTACTAATGCTGTGAACGCTAATATGGTAAATTCTTAAGTTTACAGCTTTATAATTGTTTGAAAAGAACTAGTTTGTGTTTATTTTGCAAGTAGTAAACAGTGGTCTTTTGGGTATTTTTTTTCTCTTTTTTTTTTCTGAAGCAAGCAACGTTTTCATTAGGTGAATGGGCCTCATTTGTACCTGCAGCTTCGTTGCTGACAGTGATGTGGGTGAAATGCGGGTGGTTCTCCTGACACAATGACACATCAATGCATATGACATAATATATTGATGGGTATAATGCTTTTCTGTTTTGCGGTTTCAACTGTAAACTTCCTCTCTCTTCATTGGAAAGGGCGTATTTATATATGTATGTATGTGTATGTATATATAATATATATGTAACTTTTTTAAACAGGCTTCTGGAAAAGCGTGGACCAAGCAGAGTTCGGAAAAAGCAGATGGAACAGACTTTACGTTGGTTTCTGTTCAGAGAAGAAGCCATAGTTTTTATAAAGACAGAAGGGCAGATAACTGGACGGTATGTTATTTTGGAGGAGGTTCCTGGGAAGGGGTGGGGAGATAAGGGAGACGTAGTTTGGCTTATTCCGTTCGGGGTAGCTGTGATAGAAAGTATGTGGCTTTCTGGTGGACTTCCTGTGAAGTCTAACTAGCCGAGAACACTTTTTCCCTGGGATTGCACCACACTGGCTTATGCCAGATCTTCCAACATATATGAACAAACTGCATGATTAATTCCTTTTCTTCCCAAACAGTTTTCATCTTGAACTCTTAACACATGGGATCAAGTCATTACGTTTTTTGCTTGTTTCTCAGCTTAAATAATGAAAATTGGTTAAAGCAGTTTTTTTTTCTGGAAAACCGTGCAGACAGACAGAACCGTGTCATAGCATGAAGAACGATGGGTTTAATTTTCTTTCTGCAGGCAACACACAAGCTGTTAGTTATGTGAAGGATCACAGCAGACTTGGTAGTCTGGCTGGTCTCTGTAATATGTTTACTTTTGGTGTAAATTCCCATTGAAAGTTGGTGGGTGAAGGACCTGCTGGCTTAGCCCACAGATATATTTTATATTAGGAAACAGTTAGCATCCTACATCCTGATGTTGTTTTGAAATACAAAGCAAAGATCTGGATCTTCCAAAAGTTACACTGTAACTGAAACAGCAATATTTTCCGTGGAAAATAGGGGATCTAGCGCACTTGACTTCCCTGTCATAATTCTAAATATGCATATTTGTAGTTTTTGAAAATCTGTATTTCCCACGTTTTTTCAAAATTCCCCCGCTTGTGTGAGTAGGGGTGAACTGAAAGCTGTCGCCGTGCTTCGCGCAGGATGAGCCCTCCCTGGTCCTCTCGGGCCGCCGGCACCCTCAGGCGGTGACCGAGTGCGTTGCCGCGTCGCGGAGCCTGCTGAGCACTGCTCTTGGGCAGAACACAGTCAAAAAGACAGCTTCCACCCCCACCCCCATCAGTACCTTTCATTCTTTATCTTCTAGTGAAACGGAAAAATCAAAAGGACTTCCGATAGTCTGTAAGGATTTTGTAAGCAAGTGTCCTGATAGGAATTTGGGGAGCAGGCTCGTGCTGTTAAAATTGACTCTTAAAGCTTCACAGAAGGTGTCGGAGGGCTGATGTCCCTACCTGTGCAGTCCTCTGAGTTCTTGGAACGGGCTTCAGATTGAACATTCATCAGTGAGGGATTCTGCGTTATTTAAGGATTGAATAATAACTGTCAATTCTGCAAACATTCAAGGATATACAGGGTCCGAGATGCCTGTGGTCAGGGTAGGAGATGAGGGGCAAAACGTGCTGTGAGCATCAGAAATAGCGTTGGCACAATAAAACTACTTATGTAGTACATGTGACAGATATGACATTTTCTGGCTTGGAACTTAAATATGAGATTACTTGGAAAAAATCTTTGTTTTGCTTGTATAGCTTGAAATAAGGAAGAAAGACTGCATGTGTGTTTGTGTGTGTTAAGCAGGGCTCGCGTGTCCAGCTCCCACTGAAATGCAGTGGGATCCGAGTGCTTTGCTGCTTTGTGTTGGTTCGAACAGCCTAACCGTGGTGTATTTTTGTTCTCCAGCGTCGCGGTAGCGAGAAGGTGGCCTGTCCTTTGCGCGTGTAGCCTGCGAATGCGCAGGTGCAGAGACCGGTTTTCACATGCATTCCTGAGGGTGAGAACTCGCTTTACTTCCATGTTTTCAGAAACGTGCAGGATCCCCCCATGGATTATTTCACAATCAGGCTCTTCGTTTCTCTAAGTGAAGACTAGAAGACTTTCTGGAAGATGTGCTGTCATGAAGCAGAAATTACTGGGCCTATTGGGGAGGATGAGGCTCTGTGATACGCAGGCTGTCACGCAGATTATGTAAAACTGAAGCGTTTTGTCTGGCTCTGCGGTTCACAGCTTTGTGCTCCTTTGGAGAAAGCGCAGAGTTGTGCCGTGCGGTGACTTTCCTCGCCGGTGTGTTTCAGTGCCTCCCTCTGCTGGAGAAGACGGGCTGTCAAGGGGTGCCAGCTGGGTGGGTGCTGCGGGTGAACACTTACCCCCAGCAGAGCCAGAGTCCCTTGTTTTTCCTCTGCACTTGAGTGGGATCTGTGTGCTGCTTAAAACCCCTTTCAGCTAGGAGCAGAAGGAAACTAAACTGCCAGTGTTAGGTTTGTTTGAGCAGTTTCTAGTCTCCCTGTTTAGCTGTGAAGTGGTCTGCTTTTTCTTGCAGCATAGTGACTAAAATATGCGACAGTCCGTGTCAGTAGTTACTACAGTCGTCTCAAGATAGCTTTATCTTTCTAAGGAGACTGTAGTGCTCAAATGAAGTGACAAATGAGCTTGTTACTGTTATTGCAGAGTGAGAGGTAGCACATCCCCTTTAATTGTCCAGTGTTCTTTGATCTTTGAAAAAACAAATTAATGTGCATTTGTTGCATTAATTGCATTGTTATTTCACATCTGCCTATGACAAAAGCAACTACTACTCGAGGGAAATTTTCTCTGACAGTTAATGAGCTAGATTCTTATGGACGCACACAGCTGTAGCAAGGACAATGTGTGATAGCATAATTTTACCTCTGAATAAGTGATTTTTTGTGTTTATATTCTAGGGATTCTACTTTCCAATGATCTTACTTTTAAAAATATTATGTAGGACCTATTTGAAATCAAACAGTTACAATATAAAATTGATCTGGGACTGCTGGTGAAATTGTGAAGAATGATACTCTTCACAGTAAATACTTATCTAGACTGTGGTTTTTTGCTCTTGAGAGTTTGTATTGATTAAAAGCAGAATTAGGCTGTTATAAAAAATCCACCATTATGGCTAGACTTCCGTCATCTGTGACATTACTATGGCTGATGCTTTTCTCTGTATGCCTTTGCAAAGAAAATTCTAAGATTTGTAAATATTGCAAGGCTGGTAGAGCATCGTGGATTTCAAAGAGGTGACGTTCCTAATGGAAGGAAAAGGTATTTTGTACTTACAGCAGCATCTTCAAGACTTTACTCCCTTCAAAGACTGTGGTAAATTAATGGACAGTGGACCGTATCTTACTATCCATGGTTTATGTGCCATAGTTTGAGGAAGAAGTGGGCTACAACATCTCTGTGTACTTTGACAAGTTGCACGTTCTACAGCCTGAAATGTTTTTCTCCCCCATGAATAACGGAAATCTGTTAGTTTAGAACAATGAAAGTTTGCTCCCTATTAAACCGTTCTGTGAGGTTTGCATTTTAATATGATGGTCTTTGAGACTGCAGAAATAGGATGTTTTAAAACCTTTGAACCAAGGAGATTTGAAGACTGACAGATTTATCTGAGACTATGCTGCTCTGAGCTCAGTACCATTACAGGTCTCACGTACTGAAAAGCATATCATGGTCGGCAGAACTGTTCCTCTTACTGTACAGATAGATGCTTTAGCATTCTCTTCAGCTACCTTTTGAGATGTTCAGGAGCTGCCTCCTCCCGTAGGAATGATCCTTGAAGTCAGGCCCTGAAATGTGCTGCCGCTGTCCAGAGTGCAGGAGTGACAAGGGTACAGATCACAGCAAAGCAGGTTCTGCTGGTTTAGAATTTCTCTGCAGAATATCGTCTTCGTGGTTCATAGAGGTTAGAATAAATCTATGATCATAAACTTCACCATTTTTAATGTATTAACATGTGACTGTTATAAATATTACTGCTAACTGTAGCTTAGTGCTTCCACTTCTTTGTGTGCCAGCATAAGATATTTTTCCCCTTTTCCCCTTTAATGTATCCTTATTCTAGTAAAGAAGGAAATAGCTTATGATTTAAAGACAGTCACCTAATACTGGAATAATTAGGGAATGAAGGAAGAGAATGTAACTTGTGGGAATAAATAATTTGTTGTTTGAATCTCTAGATTTAACAGTATCAAGAAGAAAAAACCTGTAGAAATACTTACTCCTTCATGAAAGCAAATATTCCTGTTCATACCTTGTGCTCTGGCCCTGCCCATATCACAGTATAGGTCTAAAAATAAAGTTGGTCTCCTTCTCCTGTTTGGTCTTGACAGCTGGGACTTTAGCTCCTAGAGCTGGCTGCAAATCTCTCCGAATCCCTTGTAGCAGCCACTTTCACAGACAGCTTGTCTGTGGGTTTGCTGTCAGTCCTAGACTACCATAAGGTCCTTTTGCTTTAGACTGTGTGTGTAATTTCAGGGACTGTGAGTGTCTGACTGTTGTGGCTATCTGTAAAATAAAGATGCTTTCTGTTTTTGTAGACTGTTGTAAGACCTAGGGCACGTTAAATACTTTGGACTCCTCTCAAAGGTAGGATAACTGCCAAGTGTTATGGTAAGCCACTTGGATTTCACAAGGCTTTTTCAAATATTGTCTTTCATAACTTGTAATGGTTCCATTACAGCTGACATAGGTCTGTAATTCTGTGACATTAAGTCACAAACCTCAATTCCTGATTAGTCATCAAGGCTGATACCAGTCTTATGAATTAAAAAATTGACAGATTTGTGCTGTGGCTCATCCCCCAAAGAGAAGCTGTTGCTCTGGCCCCGTAGGCTTTAGTGCCTTGCTCCCTCGTCTGGAAGCAGAGCAGCTCTAAGGGAGCTGTAGCTTGTAACCAAATTGCTGGTTGATACTGGAGCTTGTGTAAGTAGGAGTTCTTCTGAAGTCTCTGGTTATGTATTTTGTTGATGGCCCATTTTGTTTTTCCCTTTGATGAAGAAAACTGCTATCTGTAATGCAGTGATATAAACATAGACTTATTTGAGACTGTAGTGTGTGGGTGGGAAGGGATTAAGAAAATCATGAGCTGACTCTTAGAAATGTTTTGGAAATGCACTGTAAGGGAGAGAAGATAAACATTTTATAAATACATGCAGATGAATTTGTGCTTCAGTTTGTCACAAATCCTCAGCTGGTTTTAGTTATGACATGTCTCTCCTGCCCATTGAAAAGCAAATATTGTCATCTTCTGGTTATATAAAGCGTTTAATATTGATAGTTCTGTTAGCCTGAAAATTGAATCAGCCTTAAAAAATCAGAAGAATGTGTCAGCTTTACAAGATCTTATAGGTGATGAGAAAGCTGGGAGTATTTTACTCACACAGCTGGAACCCACATTTCAAGCGAAGGAGACTGTAGAGGTCTGGAGAGCTGTTTGGAGCCCCGTACGGGCTGCCCAGCCCTGGGAAAGGGGGGAGTGTGGAGAATGCTGGCAGAAGACAGAAAAGGCAGCTGGGGAGCCTCTGGGACGGGCTTCTGTCAAATACCTCTTCTCCTTTTTAAAAGAAGTGAAAACAGCTAGAAATGCCATTACTCCAATTTTTGTGCTTCACAAAATACCTACCATTACATGGTCGTTTAGCTCCACTTCCTATTTTTAAAACCTGCCCTGAAGAGAATGACAGAGTGCTGATTAATAACTTAGTTTGTCTGGGTTTTTTTTCCCTTTTTTGGTAGTATTCATTTGTTGGGAGCCTTCCAGTAGTATATAAAAAGCCACTTTGTCGTGCCTATTGCTTTCTCGTTCACAAAAGAGATTTTTATTTTAAAAGCAGGAGCTTTTCTTTCATGTTTTTTTTTTCTTGTTACAGAAAAAATAAGGTCAGCTAGCAATCCAGACAACTGTGGTGGCATTAATAGCGTTTCGTAACCCCAGCCTCCAAACAGAGTGCTTTTGGAAGCTTCTTTCTCCTCCCGAATGAAGGAATGAAGGGCTTTTTCGTATGAAACCCAAAGTGCTATTATTAGTTCTAGACTAACACATTACGGATTAGCTATATTGGAAAACTGAGCAGTTAGATGCTAAATAACAAGTGGTTAAAGTCACATGGTTTCAGTAGCTCAGCTACTGCTTATAAGTAGCCGCAGCATCCGTTAAAGGCACAGAGCTCAATGTCGAAACGTAGATGCAGATAAACAGACATCGTACATTATTCATGTTGCCTTTAATTGCTCTGGTCGGCTTTTAACTGCTGCTGGAGGAGGGGAAGAGTGGGGAGACCGAATCGACCAAAGATGGTTTTGCATTAGCTTTGTGCTTTGGAAGAATGGAGTACTATTACTGTCCACGTTTATTAAAATTTCTGCAATACTTGTGGGTAAGTGTATTCTTTAATGTGATTGCACTTACCAAGTTGGACATTTTTAACTGTTCTCAAAAATCCTGAGTTTGTTCATATGTAGTAATGGCTTTGCTTTGCGGTTTCTTTTTGATCTTTCTGAAGAGTAACGTTAAAGTTTTGGGAATTACTTTGGGTAAGAAGGATGTTTTATCTTTAATACTCGCTTAAAAAGCAGAGACTGCAGAATATTTAAATACGTATAACAAACTCTTAATAACTGGATTTTCTTCCTTGTTTATATCTAACCTTACGAGTTGGATTTTGCTTACTGCATATTAGAAACATTCCCCCTCGTCTCTTTAAAAGCTCTCCGTGGACTGTGAAGATGTTTTTGAAAATATTTCTGCCCCTGGTGCTAACTAGAGCTGCTGCATGCTATTTAAATAAAATGGCCAGTACTGATGGCTTTTTAAAATTGTGTATTTCACCATTCCTTACTTTTTTCCCCCAACTTGACTGTTTTAATAGGTTTTCCCACTTCTAACTGTGCACTTCCTTCTCAACCCTTAGGCCCTCCTCAATGAAAGTATCTTTAATACCATTTTTAATATGACTTTTACTGTGATAGTCTGCCAGCTTTCAAGCACAGTGGTTTGTATTTGTGAAATATTTTCACATTTATAAAGAGATGAGTTTAATGTTTTTTAAATCTTTATGAATAGCTATTATGTAACTTCAAACCTAAATATATAACGTTTTTCTTTCTTCTGTATTAATCAAGTATCAGTGTTTTCACTCATGTTGTTTGTGGTGTTGTCTCTATTAACCTAGTAAATTTTTTCAGCTGTAAATTCTAATTACCATAATGAACACACTGATATCTTAAACCTTTTCACTGTTAGTTGTTTGCCAGTTCATTTTGAAACTGTAGCAGAGTTGTCTTCCCTCATTTAGAGGGTAATTTTAAAACCCTTGCCTTGTATGTGCTCTGATAAGTAGTATGGTGGGATTAACTACTGTAAATTCTGTACAGCTGAGAGAGAAAATAGTACCTGAAGAACTGGGCATTTTTCTTAAAAGCTTGTTTTCCATTGGAGACTGTTGTATTGTTTTTTTTAAAAAAGTAAGCCTTTGAACATTTCTTAGGTTTTTTAATATTATGGTTAATTTTTTCAGAGACAAGCTTTCTTTGAATTACAAATTACAAAAAAGTTAGCATAGGATATAGATTTTAGTACTATGAGTGTCTGGAGGTTCTTCGTGGTTTGCCAGCGTGGAAGTCTAAAAGAGATCTCTGAATGCTTTTGCTTCCATGTATATCTGTGATTTTTATAAGGCCAGGAAAACCAAACTTTTTGATCAGACCAGAAAGATCCCTTATGTTGTGCAGTTTTAGTCTGTAACCGATCAGGTGTGCTATATTCTCTCTATGTATGTGCTCTTTTAGAGGCCTTGAAGTATTTCTTAAGCATTTTTGTTAGTGTACTATCTTATGTTACGTTGCAAGAAAATGTTGGATGAACAGTTGTGATATTCATAACTTTTTTATTCAAGAGGAAAATGTACAATCTTCCTGTGAGGTATTGCACAGCGCTGCTTTTTGTCACTTCTTTTTGTGTACGTCGAAGTCCTAGCAGAAGGCCAGTAAGGAGATATTTATCACTTCTCTCTATATTCAGGAGTAACCAGAGATGTCTGGGTTAGTTGTCAAGTTACTTAACATATCTTAGGGAACTAAGATACCTTATTTGTAAGGTAGACATGTTTGAAGATGCTGTAAGTCTTGGTGAAAAAAAATAATAATGAAAACCCTTTTTTTTAAAGCTAGTATTTTGAGTTATTGATAGAGTGCTTCTCTTCTGCTGTGTACTTGATTTACTCCTACATAGCAGAGGATTTGTTGGACATCAGTAGACCTACTCATTGCCAACTATCAGCTAATTACTTGCTGCTTCCTCTTATCTTTAAATAGGTTTTTTATTGTTGTGATGTGTAGGAAAACTGTCAAAAGTACATCTTAATAGTATTTTTTGAGTACAGCATAGTGTTTGGGCAGTTTGAGTGTATTTTAAATGGTCACTGACCACAAAGATGTGTGTCCTACAGTTGTGTGTTGAGTGACAGCTCTAAGTTTTTGATACCTAATCTTTGTTTGCAAGCAGAATTATTTGTTCAGCAGGTTGTACTACAGGCAGAGTTCTGTGCGGTAATTCAAACTTGAGCTCGCTTTTCAGTGCAAGCTGTAATAATGAGGACAGCAAGCTTATCACACCTTGATCGTTTGCCCGCTTAATGACGTGCTGCTGGAGTGTGAAGTCCTGCAGCTCTTCCTCGTCTGTGTGTTCTTTACTGGGGTGCACAGCATGGAGACATGGTTTGCTGAGAAGCAGGATACTCAGGAAGACTGAGCGTGGGATTTTGGGGTACTAGCAGATGGACTAGGAAAGCAACTATGCAAACTAGCAAAAAAAACAAAGAAGGAAAGTTAGGAGAGTTGGTGGAGCCTTGCAGATTGCTGCGTAAGGTGTTTATGGCTGTTTACTATGGCTGTTTAAGAATCCAGAAGTTTGACTGGTGTGAAAACAGTCTATTTTTGGTCAAATTAGTTGATGTTTCTTTGAGAGGCGGATGAGCAGGACTCGTGAAAACCATTCTAAGTTAAGTTTGCTCACAGGAAACTGACTCTTCATACTATAAATGTGCTTATGGTTGTTGGGAGAAACTTCTTTTTTTGTAACTCCAGCAATATGTTGATCCTTCTTTGATTCTGCAGGCTACTGTTAGTGCTCTTCTCCTGGCTTTTTCAGGGCTGGCCGTTTACCATCGAACTGCTGTGAGTATTGACTCCTTTTTCTGCCTTTTCCATTAACCAGGAACCCAAACTTACTGAGTTGCTTTCAGTCAGACGTTCAGTTAATGACTGTATTTGTTATTTAGACCCCTTTATTCAAAGCCTCGGATAAGTGTGAAGCAACACGCTGCAGGCTGATCGTCAAGCAGGCTGTAGTGTTCTCCAGCTCAGCAGCTGGAATTTGGAGGCTGAATCATAGCCCTCTGTGCACACATGTCATCATTTCCTTCTGTGTTCTGGCATGTATCTTCCTCCTAGCTCTGATCTTTTCATCAATTTTAATTGGTTAATTACTGTAATTATGTATTCAAGAGCCAGTCATTCAGTGACCTTGTGTTTGGTTATCTCTGAATGCTACATTGAAGTGTTTTCCG
This sequence comes from Dromaius novaehollandiae, assembly GCF_036370855.1. Lineage (NCBI taxonomy): Eukaryota > Metazoa > Chordata > Aves > Casuariiformes > Dromaiidae > Dromaius > Dromaius novaehollandiae. Next base: position 1,849,950 of record NC_088114.1, on the reverse strand, counting down.
GGGGATGTGGAGTATTCATCATTCCCTTTATAGCTGGTAAGAGCTTTGCTACTGCTGATATGAGATGTCTGTGGTCCGATTTAAATAAAAGGTCCTTCAAGTGCAGCTCAGTAGGCTGTGGTCCAGTTGCTTGCATCGGTTGGGCTGTCGAGCTGGCCGTCACGTCAGGTATGCCACGCAGCATCAAGGCTTCCTGTTCCTCCATCCAGCAGCCTTGGCGATGCCCCTTGTCTGATAGCTAGCGTTCGCGGGCTGGCTTGTGGACGTGGTTGCTGCTGGAGCTCTCTGGCTCTGTTCCTGTTTTCAGCAATCTCAGAGTTGTGAGCAGTTGTTGCTCTGCCCCAGGCTTTCTTGTGGGATGCTGCAATCTTTATTAATGTATCTGAGGCTCCTCTAGAAATACACTGTTAAACACTTATCTGTGTTAGGGGTTGTGTGGGTAATACGAGTCAACTGAGTGAGTGGAGGCGAGACTTCTTGCAGTGAGGGTAGGGCTGGAAGGAGAGAGGAAAGTTTGGGATCTGTACCAGAACAGGTAGTGAAGGTAAATCCTGGGAGCTCTAGCTGACTTTTGAACAGCGGCATTGTAGCACTTGCGGGGAGGGGGAGGCTGGCGCCGGGAAGTGGACTGTGCTAGATGCAATTTTTAATACCCTGTTCAGGAAGCAGATGTGACCTCAGCAGTCGTGTCTGCTGAGCCACCAGGTACACCAGTTCTGGCTGTTTCGATGCTTAGCGAAGAAACTGGCTGCAGGACCTTCGAGTGCTCGCTCTGCCTCCAGCTGCGCTTCTGCGCTATCTGAGACAGCGTGTCTCCCATCGATCAAAATTGTGGGGCCTGATGGAGAGCTGGGTGGTTGCCATTGAGTCCAGATAAGACAAATAATGTCAGTAGATGGGAGGAGATAGCTGGAAGAGCTGATAGTAGCTACCAAAGCTGCCACCACCACCGCTCTCCCGCACACACACACAGGGAGCACCGTGGTCTCTAGTGAAAATAGGAGCTGCTGTTGAAAGCTAGATCTTTGTTCTGGATATGCACGTGGTGCATGTAGCAGATGAATAAAATATTCTTGACAGCCCACAAGATAGTACAGTTTCCATTCTTACGGAGGCGTTTATCCTACCCAGCAGTGCTTCCCGTGCCTCTGGAGCAGCGTGTGTTCCCTGAACGGGTTCCTCCCCTCGGAGCTTATTCTTTCACCGCGCTCAGGCTGGGAGTTGAACTGTGGAGTGGCATGGGATATCTCTGATAAGCTTACAGTGTATTTATCTACTGTTCTTTTTGATTTATTAAGACCACCTTTGATTAATAGGCTTGATGTTTAAAATGCTTTTTTACAGTTACTTTCTTTAGACAGGTGGAGTCCCTGTAATTAAATGTTTCTTCTGCGTGCTAAATTTGTAGAAATCTTTTTTTTTAAATGTTAGAGTTCAGAATGGACTTCAAATTTTTTGAGTTAAACTTCTTTTACAAGTATCCTAGCTATATGGCCAAACTGTTGGCTAGAAGACTGGTTAGAAATGTTGGGGTGTTTTTTTCTGTTGAACCTCTTTTGTTACCCTTTCTCTAACCTAAAGCAATTTTTTGCTCTAGTGCTGAAGATCACCAAGAAAATCCTATTAGCATCAGAGAACAAAATCTGTAAGTGATCTTGTTGCTCTGTGATATACGTGTGTAATACTGTGGTAGACACTTGAAATGGAACCAGGCCACAGATTCATTCCTAATTTCCAGCCTTTTGGTATGGAAGACCGTTCTTTAGATGCTGGTGGTGAGTTTACTGAACATACTTGGTGCCTTTCCTCATCAGTCCTTGCTTCTCAGTCTGGTGCTTTTCTTTATATAAATAGCGAGCAAATGCTAGATCCTGAGAACATTCAAAAGCAAATGGCATGTTTTAAATGAGGTGTTATACCGCAGCACTGTGACAGTTTAAAAAGACCTACCTATTCTTTATTGACAGTCGTTAAACAACAATTCTGAAATCAAAAGGAAATTGGGCTTTTTAAGTAAGAATAAGTAAGATCTAAGTTTGTTTTGACAAGATCCCAGTTACTGCCTTGTAAAACCCGTGCTGATACATTCTCGATGACTCTGGAGGAAGTGGCAGCGGGTTAACAAGCGTCACGGCAGCAGCTTTCGGTGGGTGATAGAAGAACCCTGCAATCGTCGGTCTCAATACCGTGTGTAATAGTTACTCCTATTTTAAGGAAGTAAAGATGCTCTGACTTGTAATCTTGTGTGGTTTTCCTCTGCGCGTTGTGCTGCCTGGGGGTTTCCTGTGGACAGGGTTTGCTGCCGCTCTGCTCCGGGTTTTGCGTTTGGTGACAGGGTGAGATGGAAGCATGCTTTTCCCCAAAGACTTTAAAGCTCCTCGCGCCCACACAGTGTCTGAGGTATGGCCGCCCTGCTAAATTCAATGTACAGATCATCTTTTCAAGTATGTAAGAGTAAATGAAGCACTTCTACAGGGGGGGAACAGTTCAAAAAGGCATTTACTAACTCCTAAGTGCTGCTGTGGGAAGAGAGATTCCAACTTCTGCATCCCTGTTAAAAACAAATAGGTGAAATAAGCCTGACGGAGCAGGCGTGTTCCTCGCCGGGACGCGAGGGAGAGCTGTTCAGCCGCGCAGCGCCGGTGCCGCGGCTCCGTGCCAGCCATCGTCCCCTGCGCCTCGGAGCCGCCAGTGCAGCCGGGCACAGTCCGAGGCAGTTTGGTGTAATTAGGAATGGTATTAAGTTTAATTTACCATAAAATGCTTTTATGAAACAATATGTTTAAGGTTAATTTGGTGCAACAAAGTTTGCATTCAGTAAGATGTAACCATTAGTAAACCTTGCAATTTTTTTCAGTAATGTCGCTCCAGCATCAGAGCCCTGGCCCCCCCCCCCCCCCCCCCTTATTTTGCTGATATTCTTGGCATCTGAAATAGAACGAGTACACTTCTGAACCAAGGGTGAAGTGGACTGTTGAACCTCATTTATACGCCCAAAACAGAGGTAACTCCACTGCCTCTCTACTAATATTTTGATCTAAAGTTGTTTTGACTCAGTTCCTGCTTTCCCATGCTGTTGTCCATGTCGTTAATGCTGGGAGACAGCCAAGTTCCCACTATTGTTTCTGTTCTTTCTGCAGTTGTGACTTGTTAATGCAGCCAGTGCGTGTTTACTGTACTGAAAGGAAATGGCATTTTGGAGAGCAACTTGAGCATGGTGAAAGTAGTTCTTTGTAGTAGACTTTCCTCAAGATATGGCTTTGTACTGTAATGCAAAGCTTGTCTTAAAAAAAAGGAACTTCAGATAAATCTTAAACCTGAATAAAGATTGGAAAAATATACTATTTGGTTTAGTGATTCATGGTTGAGGTTAGTAAATACATGCTGTATTATGGAGGCAGTGTGCATTATTTGCTAACTACAGTACGTAATGTGTTTGGCAAGTTTTGATTTGTTGGAGACTGCAGATGCCAGAGGAGACTGCTCTAACTTCAGTTCTGTATTTGTTTCATAATCCAGCAGTAATTCACAATTCAGGGCAGGAAATGCAGCAAATCTAGTTGAGAATGCAAAAGGGTATTCAGCAAATCAGCCTATTAAGCTGCCAGACATAGCCAGGAAATAGTGCACTTAATCTGAAAAATGTAAATGAAGGCCACACCTATGCAAGAACACTCTGGCTATGGAGAATTCTGGTAGAATTAGCTCTTCATTGGCTGTGGTAGTGAAAGGTAAGCAGTTTAAGGTACAGCCTTCTGCAGAATCGAGTGGGTACTTTCATACCATGCTAGTGCGCTGGGCTCCAGAAGAGCATTTTGGCTGGATGTAGCTCGGTGCACGTGCGGAGTCAGCTGGGTCCCGGGGCCTCACCGGTGCACGTACCACCTCGTGTGGGATCCGGGAGCATTTGGCCGTAGCGTGGGTGGGCTGGGCAGCCGCTCTCCCACGAGGTGACGTGGAGCTCACGTGCTCTGCGTGCCAGAACGAGCGGGAAGACGAGGTGGTGAGAGCAAAGAGCCTAAGAAACACGGGACGTGTGTATACACCCAAGGTACTTTATATGCAGAAGTGACAAGTATCTGCTGCTTTTTCTTTGTATAAATGGCATGTTGTAAGATAAAATGGATGAAGGACCTACTGTATAAACTTATACCTGATATTTGTTCTAACTACAGTCAAGAAGTGGATGATGTAAATGAAAGCTGCATGCAATTATGGTTTGTAGGGAGAAAACGGAAAGAAGATTCAGGCTCTTAGTCCTTCCCAGCTGTCAAGTAGGAAAGTGGTTTAAGTAGTTCTTATGTAGGCATGTGATTATGCTGAAAAAAGCTGCAATGATTTAAGATGCAATTTTACCTTCCAGCTTCATGGTATTTATTACTCCTTGAAGACAGTAATCCCTTTCACAGGAAAGAACGCTCTTCCTTTAAAGTGTTTTCTGAATACTAAAAGTCAGGTTTGAACCTTGAGTAGTGGAGATTGTCTGAGCAAACCTATGTGAGAGAAGGAAAATACCAGATTTCTCCAGCTAGATGGCAATAGAAAGTTCCATATTTTATCTTCTCAAAAAGGATGACTGAAATGCATTATTGAAGAAGTGATCGACTTGGCACTAACTGACCCATTTAAAAGAGCTATGTGCTTTGGGCCAAATCTAATTTTTCATAGAACTTATCTTTCTCCAGTATAATGTGTGATCTCTGTATTTCTCACTCTCTCTGAAATTGTTCAGTTTTTGCTGTGCACACGAATTACCAATGCTTTCTGAGCCTCTGGAGTATGCTAAAACAAACGCTGACTTTATGCATAGTGTTCATTGGCCACACTCTAACTTACTATTTGATCTGGGAAGACATTTTCAGACTTCTAGACCCTGCTTTATAAATGTACATGTGTGGGCCAAATCCTGCTGCCCCAAAGGCCTAGCTGTGTGCAAAAAAGGACCCTTCTCACGTAAGGGGATTCCTGCTGCTGCTGAGTGGGAACGCCGAATCCCGTGCAGCCTACGTGCCGAGACTTACTGCTTCTGATGAAAAGTGTCATATGCGCTTAATTGTAATGGTATAAAACTACTGGGACTGCATTTTTGTTAGCTAGATGACTCAAAATTGCATGGTGACATTTGAAGGAGATGGGATGAAGCTGGTTAACCTGAGCCTATCCCTGAGGCTGGATCTTGGTGCGTTTGCAGAAGGGTGTGAGTGAGGGGGTTTGAGTGGCGGCCTGCACGCGGGTCTGGATTAGCGGCAGTAGTTTGTATCGGTCAGAAGAAGAGGAATTACATCTGATTGCCTGTTCCGTTTGGATTGTCCTTTCTTGTCTGCAGATAAATCTGACTGGCTCTCATTGGAATAAGACTTCCTAAATCCCCTTTTGTTCCCAGTTACGGTTTTAAACAGAAACAGCATGTTCCCATGATTTTTCTTACTATTCATCATCTTACCTCCTCTGCCAGAGGAAATCTTGGTAGCTGGGGGTATTTTAGGCCATGTCCTGTCCTCAGGAAGTCTCCGCTAAAGACCTTTTGCGGGTACCTGTGTTCAGAAGTGAGACTCTGCTGGATCAAGTGATGGAGAAATGGCTGTTAGCACGCGGGGTTTAACATGCGAGTCGTTCCGCCGTAAGGTCCCGGCTGCGGTGCCGGACTGCTGCACCTGCCTGGTGCGGGATGAAGCCTTTGCCCCGTGGCTGCGTGACCTCCTGGAATACCCCTGACCCAAGGACGGGACCGCGGGGAGAACGGACTCGGTCTCATGCTGAGATCACGTCCCCTGATCGAACAGGGCTGTCAGGGAGAAGGGCTGTGCCTGTCTGAGAAGCGTTTGGCTTTCAGCATGCTTTGTATTTATTTACATGATCGTGTCTTCATTTCTCTATGCAAATAGCTTCCTTTTCCTATGGATAAACTTCACATTGTATTTCTTGTTGATAGTGAATATCTCCACTTCTGTGAGATATAGCTACTGGACTTCCCTAGAACCTTTTTAGATAATACTGAAGATAACTGTTAGCTTATTGCTAAGCTATTAGCTAGTTTTTTTTTTTTTTGTAGCTTTCAGCCCATGATAGAGGGATATTTAATATTTTTACTTTTTTCATGATTGCCAAGGGCTCCCACCTTCATGTACAGAATATAGATGTGTTCTTACTGCTGAGAGAGGTTGTTTTCAGATGCGTCTTGGATTTAACGTTTAATCTCTTAAATAGAAACATATCTAAAATTGTCTGCTGTGCTTGCAGTCGTGATGCCTGTAGATAAGGCCAAAACTGTGTCTTTACTAACTGTTAATGGCAATGTGTTCAGTGAAGCTGTGTCACCCAGCAGAGGAGAAATAAAATGCAGACCTCTAGCCATAATCTAGAATAGCTCTATTGAACAGAAGTGTAGTGTAATGTCACTTTAACACCTAGCTTTGTTTGAGAATTTTAGCATACCTGTCGCATAGCAACTTCTGAGGAATGTGTGAGACTAGGTATGAAGTTTTCTTTATGCCAGTCTGGTATTTATGAACAGCTCCTCGCGTCTGGAAGGTCCATCAGGAGATCCGCGTTCAGCTTCTGCTTTGCTGCAGGCCCCTCGTGAGCATCTGCAAGTCACCTGGGTCCGCGTCCTCTCAGATGCTCCCACTGAAATGGATGTCCCATACATCTAAATAACTTTTGATGATAGAGGCTAAAGTATCTGCCCTCTGACTGCAGATTTTTACTATCAGGGCTAATATGATGTGGTGGTAATATATATATTCAAGGTTGAGGCAATTGTTTGCTATGCTGGGAGAGGAGGGAAGTATTCATTTATTCGTCTGACTACCTTAATAGAGTTCAGTCTGCTGTGCACTTGCAAGCTATATGCTCTTCAGTTTTCCCTCCCTTCCTCCCGTTTTTTTTTAAGGATTTTTTTTTTCGTTTTCACTTTACTAAAGTTTTAGGACTGATAATATGCCAATAAGATCATCTTGTGCCTACATCTTAAGAATTTACACAAACCAGATACCAGAGGCAATAAAGAAGCAGCAAAATACATGTACAGTGAAGAAGGGAGATGTGGCAACAACAGTGCCAGCATTGTGTAGTTGGCCTGCAAAAAACAATACAGGAAAACAGCCGCTTTAAGAGTTAAATTAGAAATAAACATAACTTACTCCTTTTTGTTTCCTTCCCACCAATTTATGGATAACTTAAGTTTTCATCCTTTAAAAATATTATTCTGCCCCCCTGCCTTTGAAAAACATTAAGTGATGTGGGGACACTTCTTTTCAGAGAAGCTGTTAAGTGCCTGTGGTTTGCGTGGATGTTTGCAATTTCATCAGTCTGAATACAATGAATTGTACTATTTATCAAAAAGGAATGGTCATCATCATAGATCTGTATAAATGGAAAAACCTGTAAATATTTTCCCATCTTTTGCTTGGCGTGATCTTTTTTGATGTAAACAAATGTAAAGAAAATACAATTTTTTTTGTACTTTCCAGAATACTTGTGCCGTAGGACTTTCCTGTTTCTGTTTTGTTCTTCAGTTTTCCCCCTCAGTTCAGACAAAAAGGAAGTGCTGGATGATTATGTACATAAAGCTTGCAGACCTCATGGTATATTTTTAGCTTGTTCTCTAAGCTTTAACATTGATAGCTTTGTTTTACACTGAAACAATTCAAGGTACAAAAACTGTGCGTGTTCAGGATGTTTAGCTGGGCCTTTCTGAAGTTCAAGAGAAACCTTTTGAGGAGAGAAGAATTCATAGTTTCAGAAAAATGATTTTGGCACTCCAGTCAGTGCAAATCATTACTGAAAATCATTATTTGAATTATTTAAAAACTTGGAGTTAAGACTTATTTTCACAATTAACTTTGTTTATGGTTTTTATTAATCTTGGAATACTATTTCCATCCTGCTAAAACAGGAAAAAAGTGCACAGAGCTTTGTACAGAGAAAGGGCTGGCTGATTTTCTACTTCCATTGCAAATGGAATGAGAAACTACACAGGTTTTCACTGATCCCGTCAAAGACAGACATGGTAGTGGAAATCCTTTTCTTTTAGAGTAACAGACGTCCAATTGGAAGCTAATGTTAGCACAGACAGATATATATTAAGTGTATTATCGCTAGCCTAGTGCTTCTGTCCCACTTTTATTTCATCTTACTATATTTTATTAAATTTTGTAAATATATACTTTATTTAAGAGAAAGAATAGGTCAATCAGTTCACGCTTTTGCTAAATGAATACAAAAAGGTACAGGAAAATTATTTTCTTTTATCATAAGTATAGCTCTGTAAGGAAGATAAGTACAAGTTTAAGTTTCTGATTTTCTTATTTAGGTGCTCTAATATTGATTAAACTAGAGGAAAATGCAGCTTTCAAATCCACTTGGGACTTACTTAACAAGACTCACTTTGTGCTTATCCTTTCCCCTGTTCTCTCCCCTTCTTTGGATTTAAATTCATAAGAAGTGTAAGCATCATATTTAAATGTGACTTTTCTTAAATGAGAATATGAGACACAATTGTATCTTACTGAGTTGATAGCGGTGTTTTTTGTTTTTTGATGCTCCTGAGTGTTACATTTGCTTTTCAGAAACACTAAGGCAAATTTTCCCTCAAAGATTCTTAATTTAAACAATGGATGTAGCAGTCACGTGATATCATAAAATCCGTCAGGAAGGGTGGTGGTTGCCGAGGGGGGAGTGCTGAAGTGAGCTTGCAAAAGCAGGCGCAAAGACCGCGACGGCCAGGGACGAAGTGTTCCTGGTGAAAAGACTTGTGCCACGGACTGCACTTGCAGGCAGATTAGATGGATTCGGTATCTGGCCTTCTTCAGCAAACATTGCAAAACACTCCTCTGTGATATAAAGCTTCATTTCATACGCACTAACGTGCTTTTTTGCGTGAGACGAAAAAGATGATGTCCCAGCAAAATTTCTAATCTTCTTCTTGTCTTGTCGGAAGTGATGTGGATGTCTAATTATCTCTTGTTGTGTTTCGAATTTATTGCTCAGGCTGGATCACTCTAAGAGATGGAAGAAGATGTTAAAGTGTAGCTCTTTGTATATAAAAATGGTTCAGATTCTTGCACATTGAATTTTAATCAGCTATAGCACTGTAACAGCTTTTTGCTGGTTTTCATAGTTACAATTGATGATTCTCATTGCGTGCTCTGGAGAATACTTTATTTGTCAGAATATGTGGATAAATAAATGATTGACATAGGAATCAATGTTAAGGCATAAGCCATCAGCTTTAATTGGTTGTCATGAGGTAGGGATGAGATATTTACCCCTGTAACATTCCTGCCCTCTTGCTGGGCTCGCACGGCTCCGCGAGGATTGTCGGGTTACGGAGAATAAAGCCTGCCCCTACACCCTTCCTCCTCTACAGGTTGGCTGATCTTGAATCGAGGTTTTTCTCCTTATCCTGGAAGCTCCAGCTGGAGTAGGCTAGCTTGATGGCAGCCAGGTGAGTTCAGCTCTGTTAGGGATTAAATAAAAGTAGTAATATCACAGGTGGACTTCAGGAATAAGCTAGCTGTGGGATAAGGATGTGCAACGTGCAGGTGGTGTCACTTCTGCTTTCAACAGCTGATGGCCAAAGTGATTGTGCCCCTCTGAGCCGACCTTGCTGCGGCGTGGCTGGATCATGGTCTAGGAGATGGGTCGTGGAGAACGATAGTCCTGAGGTGTTAGATTCTGTGTGGACACTTACGTACTAGGAATGTGACATCTTCAAAGCAGCAGAAACCAGTTTCTGAGCAAAGGTTGTCTTAGGTTCAGTATGGCTGGATGATGAATATAGAAGTCGTGTGTCCTACCAAAGATCAGATGAGGCTCGAATTTCAAGAGACAGTTTGCACAGACACTCTTTTGTTGCATTAACTTTTTTGTGGTTACAATGCATAAGTATCCAGAAATGTCATTTTGCTGTTCAGTTTGGAAGAACAATTTAAAGCATTTGTCTCTAAAGCCACTAGCGCTGAATTTTAAAATGTTAGCTGCTTTTTCTTCAGCACCTTTCTTTAGCAGTCTCTTGTAATAGCGTGTGCATGTGTGAACTTGCCAAACGTTGATCTAGAACCTGTTCCTAAAGCACATGCTCCTTGTCCGCTAGCATTTGAGGCCTGTGGGCTTTTAAAATAAACTAACGTAAGAAAAAATAGGCTGAAAATGAGAATTTTGGTCTGTTTAATAGAATACGTGTATAAGGGGAACGGCTTAAATGTCAAGTTCTGTGCAAGTTGTCTGACTGTTTTGAATGAGCATAAATTAAAACTGTATATTTGAAGTTAATTTGTCAGTAGGAAGCTAAAATAAGAATAGAAAACAAATATTTTGTTTAAATATTAATGAGATATCTGCTTTTTTGGTTTACGCAAGAGGTTTCACTGTGTGTAGACACAGTACAAAGTCCTTGTGCTATAATCAAAGCTAAAAACATTCCTTTCATTGAACTCTTTTTTTGACCAGAGGCTGCTTAGGGTTATGTGGCAAATAAAAGCAGTTTAGACATCTAAATGAATTAATGTGTGTCCCGTGTTGAACGCTTTTTGTATTTGTTGTACTACCTGGAGGAAAAAAACCCAAATGCTAAACCCTCTCATCTTTGCCAGTGCTAAATTTTATGTGAATCTTGGATTTTGGGATAGGAAACATAAGTACAGCAAATGAAAAAGGGACAAAATAAGGAGTAACCTTACTGTAATACATCTGTGTCATGTCAGTTCTTTTATGATGCCACAGATTATGATACTACGTAAAAGCCAGAGGCAAAGCCACGTTTTCGTTGCCTGCAGCGTATCTACGTGGCCGTGCCAGCTGTGTCCGGGCCGTGTCGTGGTGTGCTCCTGTTCGAGCGTGCCGGGAGTCCGCAGTGCCCCGATGGTGTCCCGGGCTTTGGGAACGGCCTGGCAGGAGCAGCCCGAAGGATGCCGAACCGCAGGCAGGGCACCCGGCCTGCTGCCGGGAAAGCCGTCGGGACCGCTGACTTTGGGGAAGCGCTGATGAGTGCCTTGGCATGAATCGTGTCACCTCTTTCTCCTCTCTCAAAAAAGACTTTAATTGGACCAAGGGATTTTTCCTTTGTTTCCCGTAGATGATGCATGTCACGGGAATCTTCTGTCTCATGCACCACGTAGTTTGTTGTGACTTTGAAATTATGCTGTGTTTTGAACTTGGTCAAGTAAAAGCAGGTGCAGGAGCCTGAGCGACACTTCCAGTCTTTTGTTCTCGGACCTAAGCCTGAGCCTTTTGGCTAACTTAAACTCCAGGTTGAATTTTTATGGCTTAAATAAAAAAAATTGCTGTGTGCTATGGACAAAGATCGGAATGAAAGACTTTGTGCAGTAAGGCCCTTTAGCAAACGGTTGTGACAGCTCGCTGGCAGCAGCAAAGCAAGTGTCTTTAATTTCGTAAGTCTGGCTTGTTGCGAGAGAAATAGGTCTCAGCCTGGCAGACAGGCTTACTCAGTCTTTAACTCATAAATCTGTTAACTTGATTGAAACTCGTGTATTTGTCCGATTTCCCCAAATCCAGCTACTCTATAAATCTTACCCAGGGAATCTGTCTTTTTTGTTTGTTTAATAGCAAACCAGTTGGAAGAGAAAGTGGGCCGTGAGAATCGGCAAATAGATGTAATTGTTTTAAAGAAACCAAGTTGTTAGGCAAACAGTTTTGGTCTTTGTATGTGGAAAGGAAAACATAATATATCTGCCCAGGCTCTTACCAAATTATGCACTGTGCTAAGATATAACTGTTTAAACCAGCTTGGTTGGTTTTGGTTTGGAGTGAAAAAGAGAACTCCTTTCCCCCCGCGATTCCCCCCCACAAATGCACCTTTTTTTCCTCCTATTTCCCCCACTCCAGCTCCTAGGCCTCTACCTTCCCGCCCGAGACCCGGCGAGGGAGCTGCTGCCAGGTCTGCCCGTGCTACCGGGCTGCTGGGGAGTGCTTCGGAGGGGAAGCAGGGCTACTAGGAACTGGCGGATCATTGGAAAGCCTTGAATTTTACTTGGTATTTCCGATGACAAAGTATTAAAGTGTTTCTTTCTATTTCAAATGAGAATTTGAAGGTGGTGAGGTAAATGCTTTTATTACGGGATGTTACATATAAGAAATGTAGTCTGTAGCTGTGCTAGTCCTTTTTTGAGCAGGACAGTTCAGATGTCAAAATAGAGAATATGGAGCCAAAAATAAGGGGCATATCAAAAAACATAAGCTCTTTTATAGTGTCTGACAAACCCAACAAGTAATTGAATCTGGAGCCATGCAGCTAAGGTCTGGGCAGTTCTGTGTCTTTAAATAGTCCACAGTGTCAAATGCAACAAGTTAAATTCAGTTCTCTTACTAATGAAACAGAACAAGAGTTGCTATGTAATGCACGATCAGTACAGCCTTACAAGGGCAGGCTTTGCTCTTCGGCAGCTTCTGAAGGCTGAGTGTAATTGAGATGGACAAACTAATACCCTCAGGATGGAATCAGAGCTGTCACAATCTTTGCAAGTACTTGAGCATGATATTTGTGTAAAGATAGGATGATGACTTGCAAAAAATGCCTAAGAAATGAATGCATTATTAATAGTTGCTAACTTAAGTGAACTGGTGGGTTGTGATGCAGATGAGCAGGAGAATGGGTTTCTGACTGTGGACCGCACAAGAGAAAAACTGAGGCTATGGTTTCACAATTAGTTCAAACCAATCTTGTCTAGTCTTCTGTCGCATCTAATTTTGCTGACAGAATCACGCAGGGATCCAGTCTAGGTGAAAACTAATACATTTTTGGTAGGATTAGGTCTTCACAGTCCCATGCGTGCTACTGCAGAAAGGAGGTGGTGATGGAGACACCAGCCATTGCCAAAGACCGCAGCGACCTGGACTGGCTTACGCCCATCACGGAACTGCGCCGTGACTTCCGCTTGCCCCTCGTGGCCTTTTTTTGGTATATTTTATTATGTGCTGTGCTGCATGAAGGCCTGTTGTAATTTGACCTTCAAATTCTATATAGTCATTAGCATAATTGCATGTATTCGAGAGCAGGTAAAGCACAAAATGAGCTTGAAAGAAGCTTTTGGAAAAATGTAACTTAACTACTAAGAATTTTGTTCTCTACTGAAAGAGGGAAAAAAATACTGATTGTTATTTTTGTGCAGGATTGTATTTCTGAGTTGTAGGTGGAAGAGATCTTAATAAGAAAAGAAAAATGGGTATCCAGCAGTGTTTGAATAACGAAGTCCCTTGTGCTGCTGTGGTAATTAGTCATGCGGTACTAGTTAGAAACGTGCATTTTCGGAGTCTTTTTTTTTCTGGAACTGCAGACCCTTGACAAATCCAGGGTTGCTGCAGCATGAGATAATCAGTGGTATTTTTTTCAAGGGGAGAAGATCATCTTGTGCTGTTCTTGTGCAGAAACAAACCCTTGCTCAGCCAGAGAGGCTGCTAAAGTGAGACAGCTGGGAGACGGTGGCAGAGCATCGGTATGGGTTGAGCCGTGTTCTGTAGACTGATGCTGGTAAGAAGGTACGTGGATTCACCAAGGGGAAGTAAAGAGATCCCAAATGTAACCCACATGTTGTTATTTAATTAAAATATAGTTGTAAGCTTTTGCCAGCTGGGAAGTTTTTGTGGAGTGCTAGAGAGCAACGTATTCTGGGGAGCCTTAAAAAACGAAGGAGAACAAAGGAGCGATTGCCCTCTCCGGGGAGCACAAGCTTCCTTAGTCCGTCCTGCCTGCGTCCGTCCTGCCTGCACCCACACGCAGGAAATCTTACCAGGGTCACCATGCGCTTTGAAATCTATTCTATTCTATGGCTAATATATTTATTAATCTATTCTGAAGTTGACTGTTATCTTTTAACATTATTTTTTAATAGTGGCCGGTGTTTCTTCGTGCAAATGAATCAGAAAAGCCCCCAAGCATAATTTTCTACTCAATTTCTTCTAGCTTTAGAAAGTTCCTCACTTTAGACTTTTCAAATGTTCTTTAATTTTGGTTGGTTGACCTAACAATATCCTTTGAGGTTTAGGTGGATTGTTTTGCTTACAGAAGGGAGGGGAGAAGAGCAGTCCATTTAGAAAAATGAGCTCTGCTCAGATTGATAGGCAGATGAGGCTGCCTGTTACGCTTTTGATGAAAAATAATTTTGTGAAACAATCTCTCCAGTTTTTGCAATGTCCAGTGACAGGTATTTTTGAAGATGTTTATTCCATGTAATTGCTATGTGGACACATTTTAATGAAATAATCCTAAAGATTTACACACAGTTAATAATAGATTCTTTCATACCTCACTTGTTTTTCAGATGGATTTTCTAAGGAAACTAAGTTTGACTGCTTAGTCTGTCAGGCTCCTCTCAGCTTCTGAACTTGGCTTTTACATCCTGGCTCACGTAGCTTTGGAGTGGATGCAGCTTTTGTGTTATTGGGGGTACTGTTAGGAATAGGGAGAGGAGCTGAAATTATATATTGGGGGAAGGATAATTAGACAACTCACTCCATTACCAAAATCGGCTTGTCGAGATGTGCAGTTCATGGACCAGGGTGTTAGCTAAGAGCTGGCAAAGTTAGTTTCCTCTGTGTAAAGTCAGTGAAGATCTCCAGGATTGTGAAAGTCTTTTTATATATATGTATATATGTATGTATGTGTATATGTATATGACTTGTTATGAAGAGATCTCTGAATTCAGATTTCAGTGAGTGTGTACTTAAAAATGTTTTGCCGAGAGTGAAAGTGCAAATAACCAACACTGAAAGGTAACACTCAGTTTTTCAAGACTTGAGATGTGCTTCCAGACAGCTGCTTGCAAAATAGTGATGACAAGTGTGTCTTTTCCCTTCTGCTGAGAAAAGCTTATATTCTTCCAAAAAATTTCAAGAAAATTAAGTAGATTAAAACTGATTTGTTAGCTTAAACTTAACTTTATGGCTTAAATGAGGTGGCTCACTGCAGTATCTTTTAATTTGTCCCTTTTATGGGCGTTCTGTGTATCTAAATAGAATAATTATGAAGATAATTGTGGCAGTTTACTAAAACGTAAGTACAGCCAGCTGTATATCAGACAAAATACGTGTATTGAAAACAGTTATGTGCATCTTTTGAAGGATGTTGTGACTAAGGTAAAAGTTTGTAAATGCCTTGCCGTGGGAGTATTTCTGTCGGTGTAGTTGCTTAACTAAGTACATAGGCAAAAGTGTTCTTATTGTTTCGTTGTCTTAAGTTGAACCCTTTGTCACTTGGCTGGATATTTTCATCCTCAGCTGAACTATTTAATTTTATTCAACTTTTTTTACTGAGCTGAAGAAGGAGGACATGCAGTTACTGCATTTCAGCTGAAGGGGTGGAAAAATCCATTTGAATTTGGTTGTGAAAGTGCTTCCGATTCTGCCCCCGAACCCTTTGCCAGGATGTTAATGGAAGTGTAAAACCAAGCAGTGATTTGTTGCGGAGTATACTTACGCCTCTAGTAACATGTTCATGGGATAGCTAGAAGATAGTAAATATAGCATTGCAAATAGACTCAAATCGGCAGTTTTGCAAGTTTCCAAGGATGAAAATGGTAAAGTGGGCATAACCCCTTTTCCCGAGGGTGCGTTCCCTAGGGGATGTGCAGGTGGGCTGCTGGTCCATCCAAGTGGGCTGTGTTCAGAATTTCCACGGACAGCGCACACCTGACTTCTCGATGTCGCGTGCTTTTATCCGGTATATGCTGTTATTACTCCTATGCGTTGGGGCATTGCAAGGGACATACGTGCCCGGATGACGTCCCGGTGCCAGCCCTCTGGCTGAGGCTCAGAGTGGAGCATGGGCTCTGCCGGGCTGCGAGCCCCGCTGTGCCGGGGCAGCGGGTCCTGCCGAGGTGCGGGGCAGCTGCCGGAGCTTGGGGGGGACAACTTGGGGGGGGGGGGCAACTGGCAGGAGCCACCTGGGAAGGCAGAAAGACTTGTGGTCCAGAGAGGAGGGGGCAAAGCGGAGGAGTGCCAGCGAGCCCTTGCCCCGAAGGCTGTGCGCAGTGTTTGGAAGTGGAAAGAGTTGCTTCATTTTTCTCTAGAAATAGAAGCAAAGCTGAAAGCTCCTGTTAGTCCTTATCTAATTTAAAATACAAAACTAAACTAATGGTTAGATCTTTTAAGCTTCTGTTTGGGCTTCTGGGTTAATCATTATCGTGTGTCGATATCACAGGCGCTAAACTAAAGTGTCTTGTTTTACGTTGTAAATCACCCAATAGGAAGGTAATTCGGGATTGCCCCATCTCCGAGTCCCGCATCCGCGGCCGGGACCTCTGTTGGGGGTTTCGTCCCAGCCCGCTGCTCTTTGCAGCGAGCGTTTTTTGTAGCCGTCTAAAACGTTCCTTCACCAAGATGTTGTTCTCGCGCCCCTAAGGAAGGGTTAAAATCAGTAAGTACACGTGACATAGGCAAACTATGAATCATTCCAATAGATCTGTTCAACTCCTGCCTGCTTCGGCAGCAAGCAGATGCTGTTCCCTCGGTTGCCACGGCAACCCTGCCTGTACTAGACTCAGCCCAGCCCAGATCCTTCCTCGGGCAGAGCTCTGCGGCTGTTGCACCTAGCGCATTGTTTCCTCCCCGGAGGAGAGGAGAGCAAGGCTCGCAGCGAGGAGAGCAGGATACCGGCGGCAGCGCCCGACCTCCGGCGCCCGTCCGGGAGCTCCCCGGCATGGCAAACCCGCCGTCCGCGAGGCCGAGGGCGGCTCGCCGGCAGCGCTGACATCCACCGGCTTCTCCCCAGCGTGCGGAGACGTTAACAGGCGTGGGGAGGTCTCGGTGCGGCCCCGTGCCTCCGGCGTGCGGCCCCCGGGCAGCGGAGGGGCCGATGCCGTTCGGCAGAGCCCCGGCAGGCTCCGAGCGGCGGCAAGTCCGGTCTTGAAGGCAGCAGGCTCGACACGGCTCCCCGCGGCTTCGCTGTGCCTCCCGCGCCGGGGATTCGTGCTGCTGGAAGGGAACAGCTTGTAACGTGCTCCTGGAGGCCGGGAGACGGCTGAGGAGGGAATCCTGCAGATACTGATCCCTTTCGGTAGAGCTGCTGGTGAAGAAAAGGTCTGGGTTCATTGTTCGGAAGATCTAATCATTTTGCTGCTAAATGGATTGTACAGGAGCATCAGAACTTTGTTTAACGTACTGTTACCTGCCAGACTGCCAAGCCAGAAGAACACAGTTTTTTTCATCATTCTGATAAAAGGGAGTTGCTTTTCCAGCTCTGAAATGAGAAAGTAAGGGACTAATTCCGTGCTCGTGAACAGACTCATTTCAAGCGACTGTGTCAGGAGTTAAACCTTGATTTCTCTTTTTAACATGGCTGAATTGAGCATGTTGTGATGGAACTCTGTTAATTGGAGATCTGACTGTAAGTAGGGAAAGTCTTTATGTTTTCCTACTTGACAAATGCCAGTCTCGAACCTCACATATCTTTTGTTACATAAATATAGAAATATGCTCATGTTTTAGTCTAGTGCTATTTGTATTAGCTGAAATTATTTTATAAGGGGGATCTTTTTTGCAGAATAAAATCCAGGGTCGTAACGGAGAACGTGTCTTAACATTGCTGCTCAGTGGTGGTTCCTCCTGTCTGCTGGAAAATGGATTACCTCGGAGACAAACTGACCGTGGCCCAAACCCACATGACCCAGTGGATGGGCACGGTGCGGCGGTCTTTGCAGGAAGCCCTAAATCTAGTGACGACTGCGGTTGCTCACGAGCGGACGAGCGGGGAAGGTGGCAGCAGGGCTCCCTTCAAGCGCACCTCCTCCTTCAGGCACTTTGCCTCCCGCAGCAGGGAGTCCTTCCGAAGGTTTTCCGTGCGGAGCCAGCAGAGGTTCTCGTCCTTGAGGAAGAGGCCAACCAGCTCGGAGCCGCCTGACCTCGTAAGCTGGGCACCTTTCTGAGGCGCTAGGGCAGATGACGCGATGCGGAAAACTGGAGCTTTGCCTGCAGCAGTTTGCCTGGGGCACAGCCCGTACCGCGTCCGCTTTGCGATTTAAAAATATCCCCCAGGCACTCGCAGGTCGTGGCGGCTGCCTGCTCTCGGCTGCCTTCCTCCTGCCGCGCAGAAAGGTGTTTCTGTTCGCTGTCAGGCAACGCAGTTAGTGTGTTCAAGGTTTGGGGGATGGGGAACATTTTCGTTGATCCTTTTTAAAGCATCACAGTAAAATAGGACAAACGTTTATCTTAAAGTGTCTGAAACTGCGTTTGTCAGACATTTCAAACGCTGCTGGTTGGTCTGATTTTGAATGTATGAAGCATTTTTAATTGAAAAATTACAAGTACTGGTAAATTGCATTTGTGAAAAGTTAGGTGCTGTCACTCTGCAGTCAGCCGTAACTGATCATTATCCTTTTCGTTTATTGAAGAAGAGGTGTTTTTTCCTTAGTGTAATTGCTACTTTGTCATGAAATACAAGTTATATGACCAGCGTGAATTTGGAAGCCAAGTTGGAGCCAAGAGGCGAGCAGTAATTTGGCGAGAGCAAATGGAAGGGGATGAGCTCTCCGTTCACCGCGACTGCCTGCCGCTGGAGCCCCTTCTTCCCCTTCCTTTTTAACGAAATACCTTTCCTGGTCTCTGTTCCTTCTGAGAAAGGACAGTTTTGTATGAAGCGGTCTAACGGAGCGGTGAAGGAAGTGCTCGTCGCAGAGGCAACGTTGCTTCCCCGGTGGAAGGGGCGAAGGCTCTCGCGGCCCGGCCGCTCCGTGGCGGAGCGATGGCGAAGGGTGATATGATGGTTAGGCAGCTGGTCGTGGGCCTCCAACACCTTTTTGCAGGGATTATTTGGCAAATCCGTATCATATTTAGGAAGAACATGTTCTTCTATTGTTTCTAGCTCCAGCAAGTACTGTAAAGCAGTTAATGTTTTGAGAGTGTAGTGGGTTGAAAGGTAAATGAGTCTGGTTTCTTCTGTGTTGAGAGGAGCCAAATTTGATCTCAGTTGTACCTAAACCTGATTTAAGACAGACATTTGAACCACTGAAAATAGGAGCATATTGTGATGGACTTCAGCGGAATCGGGGTCAAAGTCTTGGTACCAGTATATTGGTAAGTCATGAATGGCTTGCTATCTGACGTGGTTAAAGAATTTTACTATTATTATTTTTTTTTTTTTTTAAGAAAGTAGGTATTCATTGTAAAGTGTAAATACACAGAAATGTCTGCTCTGGGCTCATGAAGGTTTGTTCACTATGTGATTCAAGGTAAAGTTGCATTCCTTGGGCAGGTGTGGCATTTGTGTACGAAATATTTCCAATATTTTTCATCGGTGATGGTTTATAGCGTCTTTGGCCCAGCTTGCTATTAGTCTGCTTTCAGCTGTGCTGGGGAAGGAAATCTTATCGAGTGAGCAGAAAAGAATGAAAAGGAAAGTACCTGCTAACCACTGTTAGCGTGGCGGAGCAACTTTGCTTTTTTTCTTGGCATTCTAGATATATTAGACTCGTCTGAGTGGAAAAGTCTTTAAAAAGTGTACAGCTGATGGGACTAGAAAATGGAAATGTGGAGTCTGCGTAGGGCACTGTGCCATTTTCTCTGCAGTCACTTTGCACTTAGAGGGCAGAAAATTTCCTTGAGAAACAGGATGACCTTTTCAGCTAGTTCACTGGTGACAGTCGCTGAAGCTGCCGTCCCTCTCTTGCAGCACTGATCGCGTGTGCCTGCTTTACGCACGCTCTTAGTCTCCCTAGCGCCCGGCTGCCCTGCTCAGGCGTAGGGCCTCAGTACTTGTGCAAGCGCTTAGCTTGCGCTGCTGCATCTTCTGCAGAACAACTTGTGAACGCGGACCCTGAACCGCTGTAGAGGGGACGCTTTATCTCTTCCCAAAGGCGGTTTGCAGAAGGCATTATATAGTGAAATTCAGTAAGTTACGTGTATGCATCTGTGTTTGTTTATTCTTTTTATCTCTTTTTATCTGGCTGGAACAGGGCCCTGATTTTACTTAGTCCTTGGACCTACTGGTGTTTTCTTCCAAAAAACTACGGAATTAATAGAAAGCGTGTCATTCATCATAAACCGGTGACTTGTTTACTGTTTCAAGGGTGCTGTGTGGTAGTCGCTCGTGCTGGTACTTCAGTGATGCAACTTCTAAACACAGCAGTCCGGCTCCTGGCGCGGGGGCCGGCTGCCGGGCCGGGCACGGCTGGCTCTGGGCGGTGCATGGTCCCCATGTAGCTGTCCATTTGCCTTTCTTTCTGTTGGCTTTTGGTGGACCTTCAGATTTAAATTACCTATGGAAATAATAGATTAGAGTTTGCATGAATCTTATGTGACTGCTTCAGAAATGTTCCAGAGGAATTAAGTGAATTATGTTTAAAGCAATTGATCCATTTGGATATTTAAAAAATGTTTAGGCTCAGAATTTGTCTTGTCGCTGCCTCGTTCTGCTCTTCCATTGCCGTCCTGTGCTTGTAGCAGCTTTTACGGCAAAGGGCTGCCGTTAGGCGCACGGTCCGCTGGAGCCAGCAGCGGGAACCCGGCCCTGGCCCCCGGGCTCGAAGCGGGTGTAGCTGTCAAAATTTTTATAACGTGGAGAAACTGGCCGGTGGGCCCCTTATTCATGACATGTTATAGCATATCTTTGCATGCTAGGTACCTGGGAAAGGGCTCATGGAAAGTTATTCCGATGCTCCTGGGCTGGCTGAGAGATTTGCATCCTCCGCAGAGGAGCTCTAGGCTTGGGGTTGGGAGGGATTTGACGTAATCGGTGATTTCCTTGCTGGAGCTTATGAAAATAAAAATTAGCCCACAAGAGAGAGGAAATAATTTATTTTTCAAACACTCCTCTAACTGCATGGAGATGACAGAGGTGCTGTGTTGTTCTGCTCATACCTCTAACCTCTGATCTCCTCTAACCTCTGCTTTTGTTTTGAACTTAAATCCACGTGCCTTAAGTTAAAACCCAGATAAATGACTAGCCCTGGGCAATCTGCTTTTGAATCTAGAGAAAGTACAAGATGTGTTTTTTAAAAGCTGCCTAAAAGCTAGGCTAATCAAAGTGTAAAAGGAGCCTCAGAGCTAATAACCCTTTATCTTGTGGTTCCTAAACCAGCAGCTGAGTAGTCAGAATTAAATACATACAAACCTATAAATCACCAGCAGAAGTGCAGTAATATTTTTTTAATAGCTGCTTTGCTTTGCTCAACAGCTAGCCTGTTTGGCATGTGGTTTTTGTTTACCTTCCCACTACAGTAGTCCTGTTTCTTGAGACCAAATACTGTGATTTGTTCTGACTTCACTCAACACCCCCTGACCACGCTGTGTTTTCTGATCAATTCTTGTTTCCCGGCGAGCTTTTCTCTCCGCTCTTTCCACCTTGGTAGTCTGCTTATGTAGCCGTATCTTCAGAGCTCGTAATCTGTCACTTGTCTTTCCACCAAAAGTGAATTTTATTGGTCTGAGACTAGTTTCTGCAAATAGTTGCATCACACTGCCCTTAACTTAAGGGGAAAAGGTGGCACCGTCGACTGCAGAAACTTGTCGGCCGCTGCCTCCCAGGCGGACGGGGCCCTGCCGTTCCAGGTCACGTGTGCTGGAAGCTGGCGGCCAAACTGGCTGCGTATAACGAGACGGGATCGATTTAAATTGCATCATAATTCTGGCATTTTAATATCAGATCTGGGAGTCTGTAGCTGAGCTTGCAGAAATTATTACTTTACAGTAAAGCCTTTTACACTGGAGTTTTTTTTTTTCCCTAAACAGCATCTTAATTGACATTTTTTTTCCTTTTTAGTCTCATGTCATCAGCTTTGTGCCTTAGCTGAAATAGGGGTAGAGATGCTTTTGTTAAGCAATGCCTCTGTTTAGCCGTGGTGACATCAGCTGTACTTCTGTTATAGGTACAATATCTGGTTTCATGTCCAGCGCCATTCGTTCTAATTTTGTTGCCATACTTCTCATAATATAAAACCGGCATGGTGCTTTAATGCCCCCGCTTCCTTAGCTATCTCGTTACGCTCTAGTAGAAGTGTGGCAGTTTGTCTCTTTGTAATAAGAAATTTAACTCTCAGACTGTCAGCCAAAAAAAAAGCTACTGGAAAAAAACTCCCCTCAGATGTGTTTTGGATTCTTTGAGAGAAGATTTTGAAATGGAATAGGAACTGTAAGTTCTGTGGTTGCTTGGACTATGAGTTTAAGTAAACAATATGTTTCTTATGTGTGTATCCGTTACTTGAGTTCTGGTATGTGCTTAAAAAAATACTGCCTAAATGCATGTCATCAGTTTTTGCTTTCTGCTGTACCGGTCAGTTGATGAAAGTTGCCTTTTCATTCAGACTCGATTTGGCTGCAGCACAGGTACTTTGTTTAGATTCAGTTTTAATATAGTTCCAAAATAAAGATGGAAATGGAGTACTTTGTTTGCCTGCACGTGTCCCCGGTATGCTGGGAGTGCATTTGGTCCTTCCGAGGGTTTCCGTTGCATCCTGCAGACCTTTCATTATCAGCCGCTCTGGTGGCTGAAATTCCCATCTCAATTTTTTGGTTCTTTATAGACTTTTCTTTTTAAGCTAGCTTAGCTAATACAAACTTGTGCTGTCAACTTTTTTTTTTTGCAAGCTGGCGGAGTATCGCTTTTCCCATTTGACCAGAGTCGCTCTCTGGCCCTGAAGGGCAGGTGAAGGGCTGGGGAAGCGCTGCCGAAACCACCCTCGCCGGGGACGGCGTGTCCGGGCCGGAGCAGGATGCCTCGCGGCACCGGAGGTGACCTGCCCGCACGCCGCTTGCTCAGCTGCGCGTCTCCTGGGCTTGCGTCATTGCCTTTCAAAGAGCATCGCTCTGACCTGTCTGGTATAACTTTACCCACGGCCTATCTGCACGTGTTTGTCCTTTTGGCGAGACGTGCTTTGTGCACAGCCTTCTCTTTTGTTTGTTAGTTTGGAGAAGAGCTTGCAAACATGCTTCAATAGCCTGTTTGTAAAGACACTAACACAGCTTGGCATTCCTTTCTGAGCTTCGCTATATTGCTACAGACCCTCCAATAAAATGCCTACTAATATCTTATTTGCTGAATTATTTTGCCCTGATATTCACCAAAAGCACAATTAATTGCTCTGTCAAAAAAATTTTTTTTCTTCCGTCAGTGAGTGGAATTTAATCTTTAAATTTCCGGAGAGCTCTCGCGGTAGGGTGAAGTACATTCGTAGAAAGTACGCTCTCAAAAATGAGCTGTTTGTCTTGTTTCGGGGTCAGGGGAAGAGTAAAGCTATTTAGTTTAATTAGTGAAGATACAAGGGCCAACACTGAAACAGTTCATGGTTTTTCATTCTTAATAACTTTTCTTTGGTTTATCAGGCCATGAACATAGCTGGCAGCGTGAATCTGGGCCACGAAACAGTGATGTGTATTTTGTAGATAGTCTGTGGTGTTCCCTCGTTATTTTGACGGGAATACTCACGTGAAAGACTCCGTGTGATTTTACTTGGACTTGCTGCAACGAGTTGATTTTTACCATGTTCTTGCAGCGTAAGAAGCTAAGAGAAATGTTGTAAGAGCTGGTCACTTTATGCTCATTCGTGTTGCTTTTTAAAGCATGAAGGCATGGGCAGGGAGCTCTGACTGGAATAAATTGCATTAAACAGAAGCATCACTGAATACAACTCCTGGCACGGTGGCAATACATTTTTATTAAAATCTTGTAAGGTTGTGTTAGTTTCATGAAATACTAGTGCTTCTTTCAGAGTGAGTGTGAGTGTGTGTGTGTGTGTGTGTGTGTGTGTGTGTGTGTGTGTGTGTATTTTGACTGCTTCCTTTTAAAATTTCTGTCAAGGTATCTGAAATTTGTGTTCAAAGCAGCAATGCACAGTTTCCAAAGTCTGTGTGTTTGATACTTATTTGTTGCCAAGAAATCCTATCACTTTCTGTGTGTCTTAAAATCTAGACTTAAATTTAAAGCATCTTTTTTTCCAGGAATGTTTGTTTGAAGTTTAATTTGCGTCTTATGAGGAAAAACTAACTGTGCAGAAGAGCTGTGAAATAAAGTATTGTAAGTAGGAGGTGTTGATTCCAAGCATGTAGCTTTTCAAAAAAAGCAAATATATTCATTTCCTAACATAACCGTATAAAATTGTCTTGTTCTGGCTTGTTTCTCTTGCAATGTAGGAAACGAGGGAGTCTATTCAAGTCTTGGTGCCAACTTTTATTGCTGCTGCCGAGAGCTGCCCGTGCCCTCCGGGAGCGCAGTCTCGGCAGCGGTGCAGCACTGTGCTGCCCAGCGTCTTTCTGATGCGCAGCCTGGTGCTCCTGGGGCTCTGGTCCTGCCGCATTTGCTTTTTGGGGGCTTAATTTCTTTTTAGCTTCACTGCATAAGGCTGAAAAGAAAATTTTAATGTGTTGAAACAGGAGGGATTTTAAGGATGTTCCCAACTACTTCCCCTATTCCCCTATTCCCCTATTCCCCTATTCCCCTATTCCCCTATTCCCCTATTCCCCTATTCCCCTATTCCCCTATTCCCCTATTCCCCTATTCCCCTATTCCCCTATTCCCCTATTCCCCTATTCCCCTATTCCCCTATTCCCCTATTCCCCTATTCCCCTATTCCCCTATTCCCCTATTCCCCTATTCCCCTATTCCCCTATTCCCCTATTCCCCTATTCCCTTCAGAAGTACTGTAATGGTCCATTTAGCCGTAGCAAAGTGTATATTTGGAATTTGGTTCTCGTCCGCTTCCAGCACTTGGAGCCAGCCCCGCTCCGTCCTCAGCCCCGCGCCGAGGCCCGTGCCGCGTGCCTGGCGAGCCGTCGCAGTGGGTCGCAGCCGCGCTGTTTTTGGGGTGCAGAAAATGACACACTCTGAGATGTCTTTGAAGTCCACGCTGGAGTGAGGAGGTTAATTTAAGAGTAACTGCAAAAGTGCGGACTAGATTTCGTTGTGCAGCATTAACCAGATTCTTGGTAGAACTGGCTTCATTTGCACTAATTTGGCCATATCTTCTTAGGTCTCTGTTTTGCCCCACTGTGCTTCAAATAACAAACGTACCTATCAGCTGGGCTTTCCTCCTGGAAGGCACGGCGTGACGGCTGGTTATGGATGAAAGAGCCATCAGCATAAGAGAAATGATGAGCAGAAGAGAGGCAAGCAGGGAAAGCGGTTTTGTGTCCGAGCGTTGCGAAGGAGGCCGTGGTGGCATCCAGCTCGTGGAGGCTCGGGCTCAGGCCGGGCGAGTGCTCCAGGACCGTGCCCTTCAAACGGCACCAAACCACCGAACCTGCTGGCAGGGATTTTCCCGGGCTCCCGTGTCGCCGTTTGCAGGGATGAGCATCCTCTTACGCGGGAGACGTAGAGCAGGATCCGAGGCCACTCTGTTCCGACCTACTTTGAAATTTCGTTTCATTATTTGTAGCATTTAGGTCTGTGGCACAGTTCAGGGGTTTTGATTAAGGCAAAAATATTTCTACTGTAACACAAGGCATATATTTCAAAGGAATTTATGTTCATTTTTAGTAGGCAACTGACGGGTACGTTTTCTGAGCTGCTCCATGCCACACGGCTAAAAGCTGGATTCCCCTCTAGGAAGAAGTGAGAGGGAGTAGGAAGCACGTGCGAGTCCGTACGCGGCGTGCAGGCGAGCGTGCCGAAGGCTTGCAGGGTGTGCGTTTAGGTTTTTTGTGGTCTACTTTGCGCAAGTGATAATTACTGCAGCTGCGCTCTGCACCGCTCTGAAAATACTGCCTAGAATATGGTATCTGCATTGACTAAGACAGCAACCGTTAGCTTACGTTTACTAATACCAGCAGTTTAGGATACTTTGTGAATTTTAGTAAACTTTAATTTAGACAAACTTTAGTATGAATAGTGTGAATAAAATACCACATAAATCACAGGAAACTTGTTTGAGGCAGTTTGGCTGTAGAACTAGCAAAACCCATGCAATATTTCAGCATCTTCCTATGACAAAGTTGCTCATCGAGTGATGCTTTTACTGTGTGTGTGTGTGGTTTTTTGGTTTTGTGTTTTTAAGAATTTTTGCATGATATTAACAAGTGTGTTTACACGTTTATGTTGTGTAAAGCGGGACATGAGTATTAGTATTTAGCGCCTTATTACAGTTGGACTGGATGGAGAAATTGTGCCAGGTACCCAGTGTTTAGTGTTGCTCCCACTTGGAATGAAAATATCAATCTAATGTACCTATTTTTCACTTTGACTTCATTTTTATGTTACTGCTACACGAAAGACGAGTCTGTTGGAGTGAATGGTGCCGCGGGTGCAGTTTTGTTTGGATTCATTTCCAGCACAGGGCTAAAGTAAAGAATTTTCCTGACGCGATTAGAGCTGGCTTTCGTGTCAGGAAGGCCTTAGGAGTATCGACAGGGACCTTAATGGCTGTAATGGTTTTTAAGTGAAAGCACCTGAGTTAACTGTGCACATGGGACAGAGCAGCTTCGGATTGATTTGACGTTTTTGACAGGAACGGACACTCGCCGGGACAGGATGGAGCCCAGGCTTCCGGGCACAAACCCGAGCACCCTCAGTGCCGGCTGCCTTCGGTAGTTGCTCAGCACCAAGCAAGACACACAGTCTGGGCTGTGTTGGCAGAAATCAATCAGTGTGGTATATCCCAAGGGTTCAACCAAGCTGACAAAGCTGTCTTTTGCAAGGTGGCCTTTGCTTTGGCCAGTCTAGTCTTCAGAAGGTGACTTTTCTCTTCTTTCTTACCTGCGCGTGGGGAATTGCGTTCTCCTGTTCCTTCTCCCCCTTTTAGGGGAGAATTAAGGTCCCTTTGCAGAAGGAGGAGTCCAGGAACACAGCTCCCCACGGAAATGTGAGCGGTCGCAGGCAGGCGTTGGTTTTTGGGGAGACCTGGTAAGAGGGCGGGGGAGCAGAGGGCTGATTTCCCTGTTCCCCTGGTCCTGGCGGCCAGGGAGCTGTGATGCGGATGCAGAGCGTGTACTTCTCCTTTTTTCCCAGTACATTTAATTTGGGATTTTCTCTGCCCTGTCTTTCCAGTTTCTTTCAAAGACTATTTGCAACTTAAATCTGGAATTCTGATGCTTTGAGTTAGTGGTTGGAAGGGATGGCAGTTTTGTCCATTATTTCTATAGACGCAAGTCTGCTTTTCTGCGATTTTTGCCCAGCCTTTTGGGGGTGGGCGGGAAGGAGGGGGGATTAGGATTCTGGCCTGTACCTCAAGCTGAAACTCAATAAACCTGGTGTGAGAAGATAGAGAATTGAACCAGTGACCCTCTAAAAACGGTGCATGTTTCATAAGGGAAATGTTGTTGGCTTTTAACATTAGCAGTATAATTGGTTGTTCCTTAGCATATCCCTGTGGAAAAGGTGGAGAAAACACATATGGCTCTGACAGTCTTACGGTTGCATAGCAACAGTGAAACTGTAGTGGCTGATATAATTTGTGAGAGTGTTTTATGCCATGGGACTTGGTACATATTCCTCTGCACATGGAAAAATTAACCATCGCCAACTTGCCGGGTGGTTAAGCAGAGCAGCATGGATCCCTAGGATTTGGCAGCGCCCAGTATGTCGCATGCAAGTGCTGTGAGGGTTTGCAAGCCGGGGCCGGAGTGTGCCGGTGTGTCCGTGTCCCGCTCCAGATGTGCCCTGCAGCAGCAGCTGGGCGCTCGCCCGCGCTGGACCCGCCGGCTCCTTCCCGCAGCTCGGCGGGGGCTGCGGCAGGCGGGAAGCTCCGCTTTGGTAAACCAGGGCTGCTCGTTGCAGGCTCCTTACCGGGCGGCAGGAGCAGAGATGTCTGTCTAAGAATTAATTTAAAATCCTTGAGGATATGAGGTTGAATTAATTCAATTCCATTTGTCACTGACTTGGTCTCCAGGGGTCGTAAAATGCTTCCTTGGTTTGGAAACACCTATCGTGCTGAGCAGGATATTTGTTAGGGCTAAGGAAGTCCTTGCATGTCGATGCCCGTGGGCGGAGGCAGCGGGAGGGTTTTAACTTCCCTGGCCAGCGGGGACAGAGCTGTTTATCTGTGCCTGCAGTTGGAGGGTGGGGTGGGAGGCAGAGGGTGCTGCCTTCTGCCTGCGCTGTTGCATGAAAACACTTACTCTTCACAAAAATTTATTTAAACACAGAGCTGGTAAATCTCCTTGCCCAATTCCTAGGAAACAAGTGAAGCATTGGTCTGGAAGCATGGCTTGTTCCTTGTGGGCAGCACTAATCCACTGGCTAGTAAGTATACGTGGAAATAGTAGTATGGCGACTCCACTAAGTTTGACTTTCCACTTGCTGCATAGATATTTAGCGTGCATAAAGACAAGTAGATAGGTTGTAAAGTGCTGTGTGGTTTCTAAGGCCCTCTCTTTTTATAAAGTATCAGTTATGTTCTTGATGTTCGTGTTAATTTTGTTAGTGGTCCAAAAAATATAGTTTTAATAATAATCCTTGGGTGGTTTCTGTGTTCCTCTCCTTTCTCTGTGGGCTCTTCCACCTCCTCTTTCATACTGCTTAAGGGCAAGGATTTTACTAATAGTGTTATTGAGCCATTACAGAGCAACTGTGTGTGTGGGAAAAAATAACCACGCAAAATGTATTTCCAGATATATTTATAAATGTATTGTTTTCATCTGGACTTTTCAGCGTAAGAAAGAGCTAAATTTGTTTCCACCAAGCGTACCTCCTCTTGTTCGGTTCAGGCCGCGGATGCCGGTCACTGCTGCAGCTGTGTCCTGGCCGATGGACCTCTCTCCTGCCGGGGCAGGCGGTGGACGGGAGCGATGCTCTGCCCATGGCCCTGTTCTACGTGCAAGCTGTTGAGTTGCTAAGGAAAAGAAAGGGAGGCAGTGATAGGAATTTATGGAGCTAGTAGAGCGTCATTGAATGCTACTGATTTTTTTTCCCACCTTTCGCAAAGCCTTAGACAGAGGCAAAGAGCTCTGCTAGTGTGAAACAGCCAGTGGGTAAATTAAGCTTTGCTTGTTTGCTTGTTTCTTTGCTTCGTGATTGCTACCTGAGCTGAGCCGCGGTAGTTGTGTGATGGAGAGACCGCCAACCTTCTGCTTCCCCATACCTTCGGCCGGCCGGCAGAGCACATCCCGCTGCAGGGCGCGCTGGGTTGGGCTGCATCCCCAAAGCCCCATCTCTGCATGAAGGATCTGCTTTAAACAAGCAGCCACAGTAACGGGGGACGTGCTAATCTGATTCAGAACGTTAAACACTATGGGGGCATCTTCCCTGCTGAGAATCACAGAGTAATTCCGGTTGGAGAGGACCTCTGGAAGTCATTTAGCCCAGCCTCCTGTTCAAAGCAGGGTCAACAGTGAAATAGTAGAATAAAATTTTAGTAAAATAAAGTGTACGACCATCTCCCTGGTGTAGTACAGGAGCATGACTGGAAAGGTTTTCTGGATTTGCGAGGACTTGTAAACTCTCCTTAAGTGCAAGTAATGAGCAATGTCACACTTAAGGGATGGAGGAGTTCTGAATATAGGCAATTTGACCAAACTTCTGATTCCTGATGCCTTTTACTTAGGGTTTTTTTTTTTTTTTTAAAAAAAAGCTTTTCAAGAAACTGGCAAAATTTTCCCTGTGCATGAGTTTGGTATTAAGAAGGCAGGTGGTCAAAACTCCAATCCATTGTGCAATTAATTGCTCATATTTGTTTTATGCTGGTAGATTTTAGCTCTTAATTTTTGCACTTCAAGCTGTGGGGTGTCATTTTGGCTGTCTGATATCGCAGTCTCTTTCTGCAAAGATATTTTTGAAACTCTCTGTGCAGGTTGTGACTCATGAGAGCTCTCAGCTGGTTCTCCTCATATGTCAGGTCTTTTTCTCACATCAGTGCAAAAGAGGCTTTCACAGACGTCTGTGCATCCATTCTTAGCTGTGGTTAGTTTTTCTTCTTTCTGCGGTGTCAGTTGCTTTATGTGCAATGGTTGTGCTGGTGGGAGCAATAGTGTGTGTGCCTCACCTTCAGGAAATGGAGATTGCCAGAATAATCAGTCCT
This sequence comes from Dromaius novaehollandiae, assembly GCF_036370855.1. Lineage (NCBI taxonomy): Eukaryota > Metazoa > Chordata > Aves > Casuariiformes > Dromaiidae > Dromaius > Dromaius novaehollandiae. The sequence continues at coordinate 1,820,059 of NC_088114.1, read as the reverse complement.
GGACTTCTGCCAAACCAGCTTAATTCCAGGAGAGTGCTAAAGGAGGCGTATAGAAATCCTAATGTCTCATTTTAGAAGTAGTAGTAGAACGAGATGCAGATAGATGTGCAGCTCTGATTGCTGCTTTATTTCATGTGAAAATTAAATTGACTTTTTTCATGGCTACTTCTGTAAGAATTATGAAGTTAAAGATCAAATCTTGGAGAATTACAGCATTTGAATACTGGGTGGAGAGTAGTATTTATTTGATTGGGAAGATTTCTCTTGTACATCTTCTGTGACTGTAAGTAAGCAAATCCTTAAAACTCATTATTTGGTTTTATTTTGTGCACCAAGAAGAGGCCAGACTCCTCTTTTTATTGTGCTTTCCTTGGATAAGTATGTTTTTACTGTATGATGAATATTCTGTGTGGAAGAAATAGCTGCATCTGGCCTAGCTACACTTCTTGCGGCCTTGGTCCCTTCTTCCAAAGGATGGATCAAGAAAGAATGGGTTGCAGAGTGTCTGCATGGGTTTATTGGGTTGCTGATGAGCAGTGCTGCGTCCGGAGGAGGTGTTCTGTTTGGAGTGGATCTACTCTTCAGAGCAAAGAGCGTCTGGGCCAGACGTGTTGGTCCTTTATCGCGTAGGACCTCTTGTTCAACGGAGCTTAGGTATTTACAAAAAATAAAAGATTATTTTTGGCCATCTGAAGAAGTGAACTTTAAATTAGGACTTAGGCTGGGGAGCAGAAAGCCAAGGAGAAGCTGCTCGTGTTCAGGAGCAGTCCGTGCAGGAAGGCACCTCCCTGCTTCGCCGGGGCCTGGGTGAAGGCTGCTCTCCGCGACGGAGGCCGCTTCCCGGTGCGCCGTGCTGGGCTGTGCGTGTGCGCTCAGCAGTGTTCGGCAGTCTGTTTGGGTCCTTTGGTCTGTCTCCTACGGTTCTGTAGGTAAGGGAATATGATATAGGGCACGGTGTGATGCGACGGGCTCGTGGCAGACCTGGAAACTCTCGTTCTCGTACATGCAGTGAGTCTTGCGTTGCTTTTCCTGCTCTGTCGTATGCTTTAGAGCTTTCAGCCTGTGATCCCAGTCTGTTCACCGCTCACGGTCCCTGTCTGTAACACCAGGTTGTTCCTAGTGAAACGTTAATGTCAGAAAATGCAGACGTAACTAACCGATTGATTTTATATTGCTCGTGTCTAAAAGCCTCTCAGCCATAAAGCACAGCGGTACCTGTGTGTAGCTCTAAGAGAATCGGACTGATAAGCAAACAAGCAAAAGTTTTAATAGCAACTATTAGGTGTTGTGCAGACAGAGTGAAGGCTGCAAAAGGGTAAAGATAGCCAAAATTACGACTGCTTTTCTTCTCAGAATAACTTTTCTTGAAGCTGTGATAGCTGTTGGCAAGCATTTATTTTTCTACTAGCCTCTCCTGAACATCGCTTACTGGATTTAAAAATAAGCTGATAGCTGGAGCGTAAGCATTTTGAAAAGAAGCGGGATGGATTTTTCACAGGCACCTCCGAAGTCCCAGCACCCGGCACTTAGGTGTTTTTGATTGCCTGGACTCTTTCTGGAGCGTGGTAAAGACGGTATAAGTGAGATGTTCAAAAGCAGAACTGAAACTCATAATTCTTGTGCTTCTAATAATCGTGGACCGGAAGGAGCAATCTTTATGGTTTTTGTAGCTTCTTTCTTCAACGCACACCCTCTCCTCCGAGCAGCGAGGGCCGTCCAAGCCCTCTGTGCCTCCCCTCCCGCCCCAGCTTGCACCACCGCCGCCGTGAGCCGGGCCAGGATCAGCCCCTGCTGCCTCTCCCTGTTCGGGCTGTGGCGGCTGCCCCGTTTCTCTCAGGTGCTTTAATAGGTCGCCGTAGCTCATTAGCTCCTCTGCAGTTCTCGCCTGGTAGAAGCAGAAGGCTTTAAATAGTTCAGGCCTAAAGAGAGATTCACATACATGAATGTTTATTATTCTCTGACTAATTGTTTGGCCTAATAAAAAGTTTGAGCTAGTGCCACAAGCCCTGCCTCGTGCCTGCGAAGACATCGAAGACAGTTTCCCCTAGTGCTGTTCTAGCTAGAACTAGAATTAGATGCATTTAGAATTAAATGTGTTTCTCAAGGTTGAAAGTTTGTAACTGGAATGAAAAATGCAAGAGCTCAGTTTACCTCTGCGTGTACGTGTATGTGTGTCTATAAAGCTTAGGAATTGCTACCAGGGAGTTACTGGGCTGTGGGAACATCTGGAAGGTGAAGGGCAGGAAACTTCTGCTGCAGGTAACTCGCCAACCGGTGCCAGTTTTACTGGCGAGATTGAATATTTAGGAGGAAAATGACACATTTCAGAAGCGCCTTCTGCACCCTGCACTCTTTCACGCAGCTTTTTGTGACGGGACGCTTGCCTGTCTGCACTTAAGATAGACATGGCTAAAGTAATGCCCCTTGCATTTAAGTGAGGGGCTGCAGGCCGTTCCTCTGGGCGCGCTGCTGCGGCGCGCTGGCCTGAGCCGCCCGGCAGTGACAGCTGCCCAGACGGGCTGCTCTTCTCGGTGCCGCGGGAGACCGGCCTCCGCGTTACCTGCTGGGAGCTGCTCGTCGTGGCAGCGGCCTCTTCCCTTTTGAGGAACCGCGTTTGCAGCATGTCTCCGAAGGAAATCGGACTTGTGGAAACTGAACCCAGCATAAAATCTCCTGACCTACCCCTGAGTTTTGCGAAGGCACGTGTGACCGTGACACCACCTCTCCAGACGATAGGAAAACCTGTCTTTTCTGCTCCCTTACCCAGTGTGCGACTTCAGGCATCAGGGTAGCAAAGGGGGGTATAACCAGAGAACGGCAGTTGCCATCGCAGTGCCAGAAGATAGTTGGGGCAATAAGCGACTGGTTCCTAGAGATGCAGGCGTTACCGAGCTTCCTGAGAAGCCAGTGCTGGTGTTGGTTAATTATCCTCAGTCATCGATATTTTTATAGCCGTGAAGCTATAGCGTTCTCTAGGCTAATGAATGTAAGAGCGTGAGAAAAAGGTGTGCAGCGTCTTTCTCTCTCCTGTCTTCCCCGTAGGATTAAGGAATCCCATTTCATTGAACATGACCATTCCTTGGTGCATGCTGCCTGCCGTTTTGTTTCTGTGCCAACCCCGGAGGGCTGTGCACGCAGCAGGGGCTTCCGAACGGTCCCTTTTCTAATGCCTGATTGCTAATTCAGCAGCCCTGAACTGGCATCAGTTGGCCACGGTGTCTGTCAGGGCGGTTGCAATGCTGTAGCGTCTGTGTGTCTGCAGAGCACGCGGCTCGAGGAAGGTGATGCTCAGCCCTGGAAAGAGCTGCAGTTCGTTCTTCCTGTTGCAGTTGCAGATCCCCCTCGGTGCCTGTTGCTTGTTCTGCAGGCCTGGGCCGCGTTGCGTGCCCGTGTCACCCCTTCTGCAGCATCGCTGTAGCCTGGCGGCTGATGACCGAGTCTGCAAATATAACGGAATTGACCTCTGCCAGTTTGTTTCACAGCAATGTGTATGATGAGTTTAGAAATAACACGATAGGATTATAAAAAATAGAGGGAATTACAAGATTTTGACTTAACACCTGTAAGAAAAGTGATACCACACAAAATGTTGCAAAACTGTCCTCGAAGACTGTAAGAGACCAACAGGTTAGGCTAGTGTGTTTGGTGGGTTTTGTTTTGTTTTGTGGTTTTTTTTTTTTTTTTTCCAGTATGGAAAAAGCGTAGTACAGGTGGAAAATGATATCTAATCTTTGCTTATGATGATGTCATCTGGCAGCAGCTGATATGGCACTCAAAGCCATGTTTGTATTATTTCAGGATAATGAATGCAAAAGGGGCCAACATATTTAATTATCTGCACACAATGTGTTATTTCAGTCACTGTCTAACTTCGGTGGGTAGCTCGATACGACTGCAGCACAAAAGGGACTGCAGTGCTGTGTGCTGGGGCAAATTGGCGTCGGTCCGCTGCAGATCTGGAGCACAACCCGGACAACACCGGGCTCGTTTCTCCCTCCGGAAAGGGAAGGTTCCTTAGAGGGACTGTTCCGTCTTTATTTCATAGGTCTGCTACCTTCACAAAATAATTATTTAGGAAAGGAAAGGTCAGAGATAGAAAATAGAAAAAAAACCAATCTGTTAGATATACTGCTGTCCTACTTGGTTTATTTTATGTAAGCTTTAAATTAACAAACATCGATTTGTCAAAGGCTTTCTAGGATCTGGCTCTATGCTATGGTGACTTGCAATTAGCAGGCAAAATAACTTTTTAATTTGAAGGTCTTCCAAAAAAAAAGAGTTAAAGTTCTTTAATTAAATCCAGGAGACTTCCACAAAGAGCGGTAGGACTGATGTTTCCCCCATGCGCTTCGGGAGATTATAGTCCACAGCAGAATTCCTCGTATTTGCATAGATGCTTCTAAAAGCTTTGTGCCACCTGTGATACTAAAAGATACCAATAATCTCAATGCAACCTGGAGTTACTGGAACAAGGCGGTCTGTTCCCGCCTTCAGACCCAGTTATTTGCCCAGGAAAACAGTGCTCGTTTCACAGCGAATCATCCCTCAGAGTTCATAGCCATTTCCCTTGTTTAAGTTTATTTGCACAGTTTTATCTTGTCTGACTTTAGTTTGTAGTTCAAAAACACTATTGCAAATAAAATCTGCGGGCCATTTAAGCAGGGGATAAAGGAATGACGGAGTGTTTGGATTTTCTGTGTGCAGGATCAGCTGAAGCAGTGCTTCTCCAGACACCCGCCCGAGGCGAAGGACACAGACACGCTGGTGCGGGAGCCCGACAGCCAGTACGGTACCTGGAACGAGCAGCGGCACAGCGGGGACAGGTAGGGATGGGCAGGAATCCCCTCGGTGACACGTGCCTCCTCTTGCCTGGCTGATCCTTAGGAAGGAAGTGCTCTGGGCTTAGCAGGGTGCACTCGCCCTGCTTGGGTCTGTTCTCTGTTTTATAAATTTGGTGTCTTCTTACCAATTTGCATTGCACTGCTGGAGAAGTGGGATGGCCGGACCTGCCTGAATCCGGCGTTCGGGATGCCGGGACAGGCCTGGACAGGCAGTAAGCCCTGTGGTGTCGGCTGGTGCGCTCACTGCTCTGTCGTGATGCACGTTAGAGTAAGATGTTCACATCTCGCTAGCTTTGAAGCGTTTTGGTGTGATGAAAGGGAATATCTGCTGTGTTTTGGACTTGATTTGTACTGTGTGAGCCAGTATCTCATCTGCTCAACATAGCATGAGAATAGCACTTTTTTCTGAATTTTCTTTATGCTGTGCTTGTTGAGATCTTACAATAGATATTAATGTCAATTATGTTTGGTGTTTTACACTTGAGAACAGTGTGTTATAAATATTTTATTGCTTATGAAGTCAGGGTGCTGACTGCACTGAAGCTCCGTGAGCTGGCTAAATGACATGCCAACATCCAGCTCTCTTCTCTAAAGCTTAACTTTGATTTTTAGTATGCTAAACGTTTTCTGTGTGAAGTCAGTTTCTGAACAAAGGTACTTGTCTCAGCTACAAACCTGGCACCCTTTGCATGTTTCAAAACATTTCAAAGCTGGATGTTTCTTCCTGGTTAGAAAAGCTTCACATAAATTCTGGTGTATTAAGGTATTGAACTCTTAATCCCCATGTCCTGGGATTTTGTTTCCTTTGTAACAAATATTTAGGGTGTGGGTGGGTGGTCTTTTTTGTTTTTTTTTTTTTTGTTGTTGTTTGTTTGTTTTTTAGTGTAGTGATGTCTACAGTGACACTTCAGCATTTTCCCTTGCCTGTGCTTTTTAGCTTGACTTGTGGCTCATTGGAGTGGAATTACTGGTGTATTAATTCAAGCATCTGGAGAAAAATGAGAATAATTTACCCTTTAAATATTAAATTTATAATGGAGACTTGCCTGGAATACGCTGAAACCTGCATTTTATTTGCAGTTTATTTGTTGTGAAGTGGAAGGGCCCTGCCAGGAAGAGCGCGGGAACTGTCTGCATCTTGCGGGGGGCTGCGTGGCCCCGCAGCCGCGGGCTGGGGGTGCGGAGGGGGCAGCCGCGTCCCTCCTCTCCGGCCCGGAGGCAGGAACTTGCAGGAGACGCTGATAATTCAGCTTTCCTGTTTTGCCTGGCTCGCTTCCCTCCGGCTTTATGTTGCAAACCATACAGCTGACCCCGGACGGTTCCTCACGCCCTCGCGGCTGCGTTTGGCCACCCCGAGCCGCTCGGCCGTGGCAGAGGGGGACGAGCGCGGCAGCAAGGACAAAGCCCTGCTACCAGCCTGCTCGCGAAGCTGTTGTTTTAGCACCTTTAGGAGTGTTTCATTAATGTACCTGAATTCATTTCCTCCGAGGGAGGAAGAGAATTTCGAAATAAAAATCCATGGCTGCATGGCCACAGGATAAACAAGGTCCTGTTGCTCAATGAGTTCCTAGAAAAGCGGAGCCAGGACCGTTTCCAAGTAGAACGCAGCCACCGCTGCCGTAAGCGTCCGGGCCCTCCTCGGCTCCTTGGCAATCTGCTTTGGCCAAGAACTGCTTGGAATGGAAGGAGCTGGTTTAATGTGGAGGCGTTAATTGGATTGCTGCTTAGCATATCTAAAAACTATTTTTTCCTCAAATGCTTTAGTAAGCTTCACCAAGTTGACATCATGGAAAAAAAGTTTAGTTCTACATCAGAACAGTCTTCAGAAGGGAAAAATGGTCTTAAAAAAAAAAAAAATCCTTCAAGCTAGACTATGGCAACGTTTTAGAAAAGAAACCCACCTCTATGGTGTCAGTTAGCTGTAAGGGATGATAACCTGCAGTTACAGAAAATAACTTCCTTTTAAAAATTCCCTTTTATCTCGAGTGATGGGGGACTTCTCAGTGCTAGGTACATACCGAGAGCTGCCTTTCGATTCTAACGCGTTTCTGCAGTTATTGTAACAGATTCCGCTGCTTTTTGACTCCTAATTACACATGAGGAAGCAACACATTTTTATACCCTTTTAGTACTGTCTTTCGAGAGCTAATTAAATTCAATTTCATTTGAAAGTGAAGATTAAACTTAATTTATTGCATATCCGTGACATCCATTTTGCTGGTGTTTGTGTGCACTAAGTGAAAGATAATTTCTTGAAAGAGCAAGTATCTGCCCATGACACCTGTTGCACATTGCTGGTAATTTGCTAGAAACTATATATGGATGTGCTCATAAAATTTGAAATCTTAATGATGCAATAGAAAAGATGATGATAAATCTCAGGAATGAGAACCGAAAGGAGGTTTTATATTTCAATATTTGACCCTTATTCTGATGTGAGGTTTTTCCCTAACTGGCTGGTCACACGGGAAGCATCGCTCCTCCTCGCAGGCCGCTGTGCTGCCGTCGCCGTGCCGCACGGGGAGCCTGGCCCTACCACGGTGCTCAGCACCCGACGATGCTGCGGGCACCCAAGAGCTCTCAAGGAGGGTCCACGGGGAAGGTCTGTGAGCTGGAAACCACCAGCCAGCATCAATTCTGTGAGAGCAACCAAATTCCTGTCATTGCTCAGTCCTAAATGTTTTCACTTTGCAAAACTGCGCTGCGTTGTATTAGCTGACGTTTTGGGCGGTAGAAGGGAAGAGGCTTCCTAGAGATGTGCAAGTCACAGAGGATCCTTTTAACATGCAGTTTTAATTTCCACAAAATGGTTAAGTCTCTAAATTGTCTTTTGTCTCTGCGTTCTCCGTATTTCTAGTGGATCTAAAGGCTAATGTTGCAGATACCAAACATCATTCGAAGTAAGAAAGAATAAACAAAAACTTCCCCCTGGAGCTCATTAGTGCCATTGCTTAATTATCTTGGGGCCTGCTGAAGGAGGGAAAAGGCATGTACTCTGCTCACGTCCTGGAAACTGTCAGCGCAGTGTTCTCTCTGCTAAACTGGAGATTGTAGCACGCGCTGCTGCGTGGTGGAGGGCTGATATTCAACAAAAGGATCCTGAGTGGTTTCCTTCCAAGGGGTCACCACTGTGGACCACATCAAATGCTATGCTCTATTCCTTCAAAAAAATATATATATTCATACACACACACACGTATATTCGTATAGAGAGAGTATATATGTGTATACATGTTCACTTTGTTGTTTTTAGAAGGGTTTTCCTAGAAATGTTCTCAAGAAAAAGTACTTAATAACAAAGGACTCTTGTTAGCAGAAAAAAAAATCTGCCCCCGCTCCCCCCCCAGTATTTTAGCTTTTGTTTTTTAAACTCCTACAGTTTGAAGCAGGGCAGCCCTGGGTTTGCTGATAAAGTCTTACTGTGCTTCCGACAGTCTCCAGCTGTGCCCACGTCACGCGGGGAGACACGTAACCATGTACAGCTATCAGTCTTGACGCTACCACTGGTTTGCCTGCTAGTCTAGTCAAAGGGAAGATGTTCAGCAATGCGCTGGAAGCATCCTCGCGCGGGGATGCAGGTCTGCGGGGATGCAGGTCTTCCCCACGGCGGCAGGACCGCTTGGAAAAGCACGTGCCTTTTGGAGAGCTGGTTGGTGCAGCTTTAGCTTTTGGTGCCATCTGCTGCTCACAGCTTATTTTGTATCCGTGTACCATGCATTAAAGAAAAACCTCTGCTTGACTCGATGGGCAGCGCTCTCTGAAATAAACCCCTACATAAAGCAGAAAATGGTTGTTTTGGAGAACTGGTTTCATGATTGCATGGGCATGTTTTTGGTTTGTTCCCATGCTACGAATGAGCGTGGTATTCTGCAGCATGGTGGAAAACACCATAGGGGATTTGTCCCCATGAGCTTTTGGAGTCACTGGCTCAGCCTTTCCCATGGGATTTCTGTAGGGATTTCCAACCCTCTTCCCCTTTCCAATCCCCTTCCCTGCCAGTTAATTCTTCGTATGCTTTAAAACAGCCCAGGCTGAAGCCAGTGTAGAACATGGCATGTACTGCAAGAAGAGTGACTTGATGAACCTCCATCGCTTCTGTGTGATCAAGTTGTTACTTTAAATGGCTAAACTTCCAAATAGTGTCTGGTCCACTTGAACTAGTGTTATCCTCTCTCCTTTTTCCCACCTTGGCAGTTATGGTTCCTGTTCCTTCTGTTCTTTCTCTCTTAAGGACTTAAACTAGTGGCAATAAGAGAAACAGAGTTAAAATCTCATACAGCTGAAGTGAAACAACTTTTAATTTCAGGACAGCATCAATGCAGGCACTTCGTCTGTCAGGACATATGGGATGCCATTTTTAATCCAATGTCTATTAACAACTGAAAATCAAAGATACCAAAATGTTGTAATCTTCTGCACTGCTGAAGATATTTCAGTTCCTTTTGAGTAATGTGAAACTGGAATTACTGACAGCTCATAACTACTGGTTTGTATGCATAGAGCACATACCGTGTTGCAGGAGCTGGCACAGCAACTAAGGACCATTCCTAATACTCATTTTTAACTTGCAGCTGGTACCTGCTACCTCCAAAGATGCATTTGTTACTTCTAGCCACAGCTTCTGTTTCGACTTTCATTTATTTATGCCAGCAGAATCATCACTGTTGTCTTTAGCTGTGCCCTAATGCAGCTGGTTGCAAGCTCTTTGCAGAAAACATCCCGGGGTTTGCTGGTCCCTGACCACCTGAGGTAGGACCAGGGCTGACAGTCTGCCAGCAGCTTCATCAAGTGTCCTCTCCTCAGGGCGAGTGCCGCAGATGGGGCACTGCTGCAGGGCTGTGCCGGCACTATTAGCCCTTCTGCAGCCGATGGAAACTTGCTGCTTCCTTCCACGCCTGCGCGGCCTGTTCCTCAGACTGCACGCCACTTCCAGTGCTGTGTGATCTGCCTGTCTTGGGGCAGTGCATAAGTGCTTCAGTACGTGGGATTACCTTATGACTGCTGGGTTTGCATGATCCAAAATGTCCTTGCATGTATTGTTCACCCTGAAATCTCATAGACCTCACTTTCTTAATTTGCAGCTTTGCGCCTGAATCGCCTTCCTCAGAAAACAATGTCACTTCAACGAGAAAGCAACCACCAAACAGCCAGCCGTCTTCTCTGTCCTCTCAAACGGAGCCTGCCTCCCTGGTTGATCACCATGATTCCTCCAAAGACCAAAGGAGCACAAGTTTGGACCGTTCCAGCACTGACGTGGACTCCACCGATGGGACTGATTTGCCTCCTCCGGGAGACGCCTACCCTGAAGAAAAGACCACTGATTTCTCGTTCATTGATGTAAGCTATCACAGTGGGGAAGAGGTGTTCTCTTTGTATATTAACTAGATTGCTAGCAGCACTAACCATTGCTATGCCATATTTTCTCCAAGCTTGGCACTTGACTTTCCTTGACTTTTCTTTATCACATTGAATTTTTCCAGCTGACTTCCTGTCTGATGAGAAGTTTAAGATCAAAGCTACAAAGTTCTGGTAATTCCTGTAATACTTAGGTTGATGAGAATCTCTCTGTAACATTCCAAAGGGTTATTGGCTTTGAATAATGTCTGCCAATGGCTGTAAAGTTGCTATTTCTCTCTCTGCTCCTCAGTGAGCTACAACAGAAGCGTTAAATGGTTCTGTGAACATTGCAAACACAACATAATTAAATGGCACAAATAGCTAGTGTTTGCTGTGCTATGAAAATGCAGATTTAAGGTTACAGATAAAGGGCTTTAGTAATATTTTTCTTATTTAAAGATGGTGTCTTTCTGTAATAGCTTAAAATTATATTTTGAAGGTTTTTTTCATAATAAGAATCTTGTAGATAGTATAGGAACTGTAATTTCTGGCTATTCAGTTAAATGTGGATTAGTGTTCTTTGAAAGCATTAACACAACTGGCATGTAGTTTTTCATTTTCAGTACGGCATCTAGGAAGTAATGCTTTTCCTTGAATAAGAGAGGGTGCACTTTTTTCACTGTATAATGTCTAATGACAGGCGTACGGGTAAGTGTGAGATTCTCAAATTAGTGGAACTTGCAGCTGCTACGAAGGTATCGGATACATAGTGCCTCTCTTATTGTCATAACACCTTCTGAATTGACTGGTAGACTGCTCTGCAAAATGTAGGGAGGATGCGAGCAGGTTTGGGCTGGAGGCAGTTTGGTCTGCTGCAGAATTGACTGTTAAAATCCCAGCTGCTTCCTGCATAGGCTGTTAGAAAGTGCCGCCAGCGAGCTCTGTTCTCTGCTGGTGTTGTGCTCTGGGGGAACTGCAGAAACCTGCGTTTGAGCAAGTAGGTGCTGCTCTCCCTTCCCAGCCCACTCAGGCTCGGAAGTGGAGGCCGCGTTCGGTGGTTTATTGCTTTTAGATCCCTAAGTGCATGTGCCTTGGGCCTGGCATCAGTTAATAGTCCTTTGGCAGCATGTCCCAAGTGCGCCCGTTGCCCAGTTAAGGAAAAGCAGCAGTGCAGAAGCGGCACAGTAGCACTGGCATTTCCTCTTACTGTCGTTGGTTCTGCGCGCGGGAGAGAGGGTACTGTGTCGTGCTGTTCTCTGGACAGCTTAAGGTGTCTCTTCAAAACATTTATAACTTATTAGAACCGTGTTTTCCCGATTGTACTTAGAGTAGTTTATTCCTGACCTGAAATCTGTTAAAAAGGAGAGGGGAAACAAACAAAACAAAGCAAAAATACAAAGCCCCCAGAAATCTTGAGGAGGAGAAGAGGCCCAGTGATGTCTGCTGAGTACAGGCAAGTCTCTATCAACCAATTGCATTAAAAAGAAAAATCACAGCTCCTCCTTTTGCTCTGTAAATATAATTGTCTTGCCTTCATATGTGGAGGTGGGCGTATTTAAAATAACTGATCATAAACATTTTCTGAAAGGCTGTAACATTTAACTTGCAGTCTTCATGTTGCTGGCGAGTGGCTTGAAATTTGTGTGGATGGCAACCAGTGAGAGAAATGAAATTATAGTATTCTGCAGAAGAAGAGAATTTTGTGTAGTTGCTCTTTTTAGATCCCAGTCTTCTGATCAGCCTTCAGCCTTTATTAGCTTGCATGGCCTAGATTCAGAAAGCTGTTTAGGAACCAAAGTCCTATTTTACTGCAGTTTAGTTATTTTATTAATTTATTTAATGAAAACAAATCATGCAGATCAGGCATCTACAGCCAAGGGAGTTCATTGTATCCAGTTAGTCACTGTGTAGCATAGTCTCATCATAAATTCTGCTCAATATCGTTTTAAAGTAACCACAAGAATAATAATGAGGCAAATATATTTTTAATTAAGCTAAATGGGTTAATGCTTGAGAGTAGGTTGTGAAATTATTATGGAGGAGTTGACTTTATTTTCAGACTGGTTGAAAGTAAGGGTTTTTTTTCTTTTATAGCAAACCACTATCCTGGACTCCAGCGCACTGAAAACTCGTGCACAGCTCAGCAAAAAGAGACGCCATCGGGCTCCTATTTCCCACTCTCTTCGAAGAAGCAGAGGGACAGAGTTTGAAAACAAGTTTTCTTTGGAAGATCCAGACAGTTCCTGGATGTTTAAAGATTCCACAGGTATCTGTGAGCTATCTGAAATAATTAGCTGTTATCAGCTTGGTGGTGAGGGCAGGAATTTCTGAATGTTATAAGGCTTAAGAACAGCTTTCCTTTCCCATTGCTGGGTCATCCTTTAAATTAAGTCATCTTCTCCATTCCTTGGAGTCTTGGGAGCTGGGAAAGCCCTACTAGCCAGAGCTGCAACAGACCTGGGTGAAGGGGGGCTTCAATTCATTCTCCTTTAGATTCTGGCAGTTGATGTAAGAGAAGCTTTTCACTGAGAAAATAACTGAATTCAGAAGCTGTTATGGTTGATTGGCCAAAAATGATGATGATCAGTGTGATAAGAGATTGTTAATGTTTCGATAATCCATGTTACTGGTGGTAGTGTTTTCAGGCTTCATTAAAATAGTTCAATGTCCCTTTCTCTAAATATTTAAGTTATGCTGGTGGTTTTTTGCATGCGTTCTCTAGCATATTCTGTATATATAAACCTATGTGTGACTGAGAGCAGCTGTAATGTTTCATATTCTATAGGTGCCTCATAGATATTCTTTCTTTGTAGCAGCTATAAGTACTACAGGACAAAAGAGCCTAGTTAAAGATAAATTACCTTCTTCAAACCATCCTATTAAGAATGTCCCCTTCTTGGCCTGTTCTGTTCTTTAGGACACAACAATGAGATGCATCAGGCATTGAAAATCCTTGCTCATACAAGTGAATGAATGGCTTAATGCATGCACTGGTGATAAATCACCTGTTTAGTACTTAGATGATGATAGGTACTGTAGATATCCTTTTGGCATTCTCAAAGCAGAGAAATTATTGGTGAGACAATCTGTTCTTCGTAGAGGCTGGTGACATTTTTGAAACTCTAGGGACTAAATAGGTCAATTTTGTGACCTGCCATTTCTGTTTTGCCTTGAAACCTGTGAATACCGGGAAGAATGTGTGATCAAACTGAATTCTCCAGTAGTCCCTGATTAAGGGAAAGGGATGCTGTTAAGCCTGTGGTGGCTGCTCTGGTACTGATCTAACAGATCTAAAATATCCTGAAGACCTATCTTGATAAGAAATGTGTTACAGGAAGCTGGAATATAAGTATCGACTAAGGACCCAGTAGACATGAAGGCAGCTGTACTCTTGCACATTCATCTGTGATAAACAACTAGCATGCAGACTTATGCTGCTCAGCCTCTTTGTGTCAAAGCCCTGCTTTGAACAGAGTGTTGGACCAGATGGCTTTCTCAGGTCTCTTGCAATCTAAATTAATCTCATGTTCTATGATCAAGTGAGGAATTTAGAAGCAGCAATATACCTTAATTTAGCGGTACCTGCTGCTTTTTCATCTCTGTCAACAAGAAATCATTCTGTTGCTGAGTACTTAAATGTTTGTTGTTCTGACCTCCATTGGACCATTGAACCCAATCCTAAGGTGTATTAATATTACTCTTAATATATTTTTAAATGGAAGGAGAGGCATAGAGCAAAAGGTATAGATGAAAAGCTTGCTGACTAATTTGCTCTTTTCTTTTCCTCTCTGCACTTTTCCTTCATATAACTGATTATTAGAAGAGAAGAAAACTATGCAACAGGAAGATTCTGATGAGGAAGAAAAAATACATCGTACTGGGAAATCATCTTCTGTACAAGCGCAGAGGCTTCCTGTGTTTCCAGGAATGGACCACTCTGTTCTCAAGGTGAACATTGATGGAGCACATCAGATCAAACTTAGAGTGGTTCAGTAATGGGAGATGCTGTTTAGAAACAGTGCAGGGAATGCAGCTGAAGATGACTATGCAGATGGGCTGTTTGTGGGGGGTGGGTGATGCTTTATGATGTGTGGAGAAATCTTGCAGTTGTCTTTCTCACTTTTTAACTTTTGGATAGAAATATTAAGTGATTTGGAAAAAAAATTAGCTTTGCAATAGTAAATAAGTTTTCAGAACTGCATAGGTTTATAAGGAATTTCTTAATTGATTTCAGGCATGTGTTTTTTGTTTCTGTAAATTTGAGTGATTTGTTTTGATTCCAGAAAAGTCTAAAAGCTGCTTTAAAAACGAACACTTCTCTTTTTTTTAAAATCTTTTTAGGCCCAATTGCGGAAAAGACAAGAGTCTGAGACTGCTGGTGAAATAAGTTCTGCCCAGCTGTTTAAATCCCCTAAGCCACAGTTGCAGCATGGAGTTCCTGGTAGCAGACTACTGCCCTCCAGTGTAGAGAAGGAGGACAGGTGAGAGACTGCTAGTACTCATTCTGGTGAAGAAATAATGTTAACCTTCCTGAGGCCCTAGAGGAAATGATGTATTTCTTTTTTTGGTTCTGAAATAAGCTTTCATAATTAAAGAATAAAATGTTTTTTTGTATACCTTAGGTCAGAAGAAAAGTCTCCTCAGTGGCTGAAGGAGCTGAAATCAAAGAAGAGACAGAGCCATTATGAGAATCAGGTTTGAAAAGGTACCTTCTGAAAGAAAGATGGTTTTTGCTAGGTGAAAATGTGCTATGAGGACTGTTTTAGATGAAGACATGGTGTCCTTCCCATTTGGTGTAGCAGAGGAGGGTGTAAGGACACACTCTTTGTGACTGACACTGTGGTTGGTCATGCAGCAGATCCATTTCTAACACCCAGACCTTTTAAGTAGATGACAACAATAAAAAAGACATGTGGAAAATGTTTCTTGAATGTGTCAATATTACAATTCTGTAAGCACAAACATTAAAGCGGACTATTACTATGGAATGTCCATCCAGGAACGGGAAGTGGTTCTGTGCCGAGGCAGAGCCGTGTTCATGGGCGGTTAGCCGATGGGATACAGTTTCACTTTTTCCTCTGCAGGCAATTTTATTTTTACAGAACTCTGTCCATTTGTGCTGCCATTCTGTGATGCTTCCATTAAGCAAGAATGAGTCTGCCATTGAATAACTGGCATTAATAAGCATTTTGAAAACTTTGGACTATGTTATTTCAGCAATATTCTGAGCAGCTCTTGGGCATCTAGTATACTAAATAAGTTGAGACCAAGATGACACTGCACCAGTAACATGCATGGACTGGGACTTCCCCGTTACAGACACTTCTTGGTGTCTGACTCTTTCATTAACCATGTCACACTGAGTTATTTCAGTAGCTTCTGTTTTTTTTTTTCCAGATAATGATGATAACTAGGAGAAGATATAGAAGTTTAACAGAAGCCTTAACTCATCTGAACCTAAAATTCACGTCATGTTGCTGCTGTTTGCTTCCTGCCTCAACTGCTATGTGCATGGTGCCTTCCTGTTTTGTGGAGAAAGCTGCTTAATGTTCATAGTCAAATACAAAGCTGTATCTTTTCAGAGATTGGAGGATAGTCACTTTAGACCTACCTGGAAGAAGAACCAGTGTTTCATAGTTAGCACTTCAGAGAGTTTTGAGAGATGGTGATGTTTGATGCAGGAGTGCTGTGCATCAGAAAAGCCCCTCGCTGTTGAGCGCAGACTGCATTTCTACGTGCGTGTTCAGCAATTCAACAGTGTGACTTCTGGTAGGCATGTCAGGTGTAAGGCTGGTTTTGTATTTGTTTATGAAAATAACAATTTTAATCAATTTTATCTTTTTTGTAAAAAAGAAAAAAAGTAAGCTCCTATTTAGAATGAAGTTTGTGCAAGGTGAGAGTGAAAGAACAAATTATGTTTACTGCCATACTGAAAAAGGAAACTTGATTATTTTTTGTAAAATGTATTTTTGATTGGCTTATATTTACATGTGATCTGCTGATCTAGCAGATGAATATAATTTTTAGATGAACAAAATGTTAATTTTTGTCATTCTTCAAATGGTATTCTGTGTTTTGTCAGCATGTGGAATAATTGCTTCATTGGAATGTCTTTCCTAAAAAGGATCAAGCAATAATGTCAACCAGTTCTCTTTAAAAATAAATGTAAATACTGTTTTTTATTACAAAAAAGGAAGGGAGGAGGGAGGATGTTAAACTCATATCAGGGTTCCAGTTAATTATTGAATGTCACTTTAATAGCAGTTCGCATAGTCCCACTTCATATTTTTATTCATTAATCTGTAAATACCAGTTTTACATTTTTATTTCTATGCTAATTTTGCGGGATAAGCTAAGTGTGTTTTTCAGTTTCTCAAATGAACTACCTATCTTCTTTTGGTAAGTCCATGGTTATATTAGCAGTGTAGATAATCTCATGCATAGCACTGGTGTTCTGAATATCACTGATATCACAAATATATTAATATATCTTTGAATACAGATTCTGACATATCAACCAAGATGTCCATTTAAGAGACAGTTTATTCTTTTCCTGAACAAGTGCTCTTTTCAGAAAACCTTTAACAATGTCCCCCAACGAGGGATTTTATTCTGTCACGTCAGTATTCCTCACGACTCAGCTAAGAAAGTAGCAAGGTGGAAACCCTGAGACAGTCGGATGAGTTCTCCTCATTTCCTCTTCTGGCCCTTCGGTAGCAAAGGGTCTGGCCAGGGCCTCCGGCAAGGCCGCTGTGACCAGCGTGGCGGTGGAGGAGAGACGGGAGTGGAAACAGATTGCTGCTTATTACACTGCGCTTCTGGCATCCTACTGATAGGGTTCTCTAAATATTCAAAATAAAGCACCAGCACTTGAACTCCTTTTCCCTTCTTATGATCAGCATTTCGGAAAGCTTGATTTTTGGGGGGCTACCGCAAGGGCGCATCTGCTCAGCGAAGTGGCATGCCCGGTCTGCTGTCTAGCGAGCCTGTAGCTGCCAAAACCATGTGCCAATTCTTCTCGTGGAGAAGTCACAGATGAGGTGATTTTTTTTATTTTCCTCGCAGTCTGCGCTTAGGAAATCACAGCAGTGTGTCAGGAGACAGGTCCCATATGCAGCCCTCTCCCAGATTTAGTTCCAAAGCAGTTCTCTATACTTAATGGAGATAAAATGAGTATGTTTCTCTAGTTTAAAAGTCTTTACTCGTTGCTTGCCCCAGTTCATGTCAGAGCTGTTTTAGGCCCTTTTCTGCTACCAATCAAGAAATTATCACCAAGATTTCTGCCAAGTATTTCCTTTTATGTGGCTTGCTACCTGGGGAATGGGAGATGGACTTCCGTTTGGTTGCAGGTGACTAGACTATTAAAGAGCTACTCTTAACTAATTTTAAAATGAGTTGTATATATTTTCTTCCCTCTTCTTTAGATGATGGTGGAAAAGACAACTCTTTTAGAAAAGCTTTGCATATGTGTCTTTTGGGATTTTTTTTAAAGACAGCATTCAAAGTGTGTCATCAATTGTATACCATGTATGATGTATACACTTTAGGTAGTTTTAAGCAGCAATGTTTATAGGTGTGATAGAGGAATAATGATTGTTTTTCTTATCATTACTCAAGTCAAGTGGGGCTTACTTTAAAAAGTATCTAGAAATCAGGTAAATTCCCCCTGCTTACAAGAATATTTACACAGGCTTAATTTTAGAATTCAGCAGGTTGACAGTGTCTCATTACCAATAGTTGGAGGATTTAATGCTTCTTGGTCTAATAAAGGAAGGCCAGAAATTATTTAATTAAACTGCAATATTTGCTCTGTGCGTGAGGAAACTGAGGGGAAGAATATGAGGTTTCCACAAAGCCCTTTGAATGTATATGCATTTCCACATCTGCTTGGACAATGCACTGAAACTTAGCTGTATTTAGTAGTTTAACCTACTACTGAGAAATGTTAATGCTTAAATGTCTGATTAAAAAGCATCTTTAGAATGTTGTTGAATGGGAAAGTGTTTTTTCTGCTCTATCATTTCTTGTATATGAATTAAATATCTATTTCCTTCTCTTCAGGTTCTCACTATGTAATAAGAGATCTATATATATGTTATTACTTCATAAATGATAGAACATGCTGTAATACAAATTATATAATTTTATTTTAATTCCAAATAATGCTTGTTAATTTTTTTCTTTTGTTGCCACATGGTATATTTGATGTTAATATAAGATGGGAATGAGCTTAGTTTCAGCACTTTCTTCAGATATGCTTTTTCATCAATTATTGGAGTCTGTCATAAGAGCAGGTTTCAACTCTTTTCCTAACAGTGTTTAATAACAGATGTGATGGAGATCCTGGCATTCCCTGTGGAATACAGTGTAGAAGAAGTATTTCATCTGTTACTTTAAGATTATTCTGCTTTTTTTTCCCCTGCTATTTCTTCAAAAGCTGTGTCAGTAGAGCACCTTTTTAAAAAGTGAAAGTACATGGTTTGTGGAATTTAGAAATGTTTCTTTTCTGATTGCATTTTTCCTCTTACTATTAACAGAAATCCTCCCTCTGTTTTAATTTGTCATTTTTGGATGCAGACAGCCTTCCTATTTCTTTTTACTGCAACCTCCAGCTATGGATTTCTTTCTTTTCACTTTCCATTTGCAGATTCACCTCGCTAAAGTTTGTATAGCTTTAATTTTAGTAGTTATTTGTTCAGAAGTTTACTGCTTTGGTATTGCTTCTATTTACTGTATAGAAAGATGCGACATTTCTACTCTTCAGCCTTTGAACTCCAAAACCTTTTCAGAATGTGGTCTGGCGGGACTCAAACCTCCCACCTTTATGCTTGCACAGAGGTTTTCCTTCACTCTGGTATTTTGTTTGCAGACAATTATTGGCAAACTGTTGGATGCATTTTACGTCAGATTTATAAGTGCAAACTGTTATTCAGTTGTTTTATCTGGAGCAGCATCATCAGTTAGGTGATAACCTTAAGTACGTGTGCAAACATACTGAAATATGCTTCCTGTCTTAGGGAGTTAAACTGTGGATGTGGTTTGATGTTGGTGTTACTTGGAGAGGTGATACACCAAAATATATTGGTGGAGATCAGAGCAGTTCCAGGACAAATATCATATTAATATTTGTACAGTCCTTTAAGTTTATGCCCAGTGAAATGAACTTCTGTCTCTAACCATTTCACTTACTATGGGGGGAAAAAAAACCCTATTGCTGATAGTACAGTGATATTGCCCTTAGTATTACTGCCTGTAAACAGCAGGAATGTCTTTGGCACACATTTTATTTGACTGTCTGGAGCCAAAGGAATTGCATATCCAGAAATCCTGTGGTCCCAGTCCAAATATGTCCCAGTTTTGCGGTACCAGAAATGTGGTTAGAGTGGATCCGCAGGAGGAGAGCAGAATTACTGGCATGAACCAGGCCTGATTTGTTTTGTTAAGAATCGCGAAGTCAGTTGAATGTAACATTTTGGGAAACAGCAATGTGTTCTGTGCACGTGATGTGGTGGAAGGGGGTTACTGGAGAATGCAGGTAGATAACTTTGAACGGTAAAACTGCACTTCCTACCGGGACAGCTCGTTTGCTTGGAGATGGGATGTTTCAGCAGGCTGGTGCACGGCTCTGCTCTCCTGCAGTAGCTGCATCCACGTTGAGTCCTGCCTGCCACGGCGTGTCCTGGGGTAGGGATGTGCTTCTGTAGCCATGTTTTCGGCATAATTTACTGCTATTGCAAAATCAGCCCCAACGAAAACAAACTATTCCCGTAGAAGCATTGTGCTGCCGTTATAGCTGTACTGGAGAAGACGCTGTTGGTCAGAGATCTGCTGTCCCGTTCCTGAGGGACAGTTGTGCAAATCCGTGGTGCGGATGCAGCAAAGCAGCCGGCCCCCGTCCCAGGTGCCGGGGCGCCCGCGGCGCTGCGTTAGCGAAGGGAACCCGGCGCTGCCCTCGGGGCGGGCCCCAGGTCGAGCCGCTCCGTCCCGCTCGAAATAGGAACGCTGCGAAGGAAAAGCAAATGTTTGTTTTCACATTGACTCGACCTCTGAACTCACGAGCGTCATCAGCTGTAGTTCTTCCTGGATCCTCGTGTGAATTAAGGAAAAAAAGAAGTGCTTTTAGGGAGGACAGGACTTAGGGGGCAGAGACCAGCCTCCACGGAGGTTTAGCTGGGGCCCGGGGGTGCCGTCCGCTGGGGCCTCTCGCCCGGGATGGCAGAGCCCGGGCGTCGGTGGCCCCCAGGGCTGCCCCGCGCCGACGGGGGACCCCTCGCGGCAGCCGCCCTCCTAGCTCCACGTACCGTCACAAAATTGTCATCCGAAATAGCTCTTCATGCTATTGCTGGGATTTGGAAAAGGAGGAAAGACAAGGTCTAATGGCTTATGGGTTTTCCTCTTTCCGTGTTAAACGCGATGAGAGTATCGAGCCTGTTTTTAAAGGAGCTACTGTATAGATAACAATTTTTTATATCATTCTAAATAGCCTTATAGAATATGTAAATATGGGTCACACAAATATATTGTGCTATAGAAAATATTTTGTACTACATAGTTTCCTAAGTAATAAAGGTATTCCGGTTGTTGTGTATCGTACTGTACAATTATGATTCGAAGTTTAGCTTTACCAGCTATTGAAAAATCTATTTTCTAACCATATGCTGTAAGCATTTCTCATAGGCGTTTGAGAGGCTGACAGCAAAAGGAAATTGAGTTCTGTAAGGAAGAAAAGTCAATGAGATCTAGCGTCCCTTCTGTCATGTTTTTGCAATTGCCTTATCAACGAACAAGGTCCATGAGTTTGGAAAATGAAGATTCATGGGCACCGTAGCCATTGCAAAACTAAATGTAGGCAGGGATGCTGCTGAGGAATGGACTGGTAAGAAAAATCCTGTATTTTTAACCTGTTGGAAATAGGTACTGTCATGTTTGTTAAAAGACACAAATTAATCCATTCCACTTTCTCCTTTGAGTACTTCTTCTGTATAGAAGTGGTTTTATATTTTACAGCCAAGAGGTTTCAAATTCAAAGAAAAGATGAAAATGTGAAAAGGAACTGCAATAAAAATGAGCTAATGAAACTGCTGTCTGTGGTGGGTCTTTGTAGATATAAGATGTCATTGAATAACGACCGCAAATGCGCTCTGCATTGAGCCGTGCTGTCAGCTGCGTTTCGGGTTCAGCTTTGCAGTGCCGGGATGCCGTATCCCGTCCGCCCCGGCTTTGCTTTAGCAGAGCTGTGTAACTTCGGGGGCCCTGCTGGGCCCGTGGGTGGGCTCGCTGGCTTTGGTACGGGAAACAAATGCTGACAGAAAAGGCTGAACTCCTTTATAAGAGTGATTTGTCTCATCCTTCATCAGGAACTGCGGCACTGGGCAGCGGTGAAAATAGCTGTGGGTTGGGCAGCGTGAGCGTAGCGTTGCGACCGAAATCGTCTGGATTGCCTCCGTCTTCCCCGGCTCGGCTCATCGCTTCGCAGTTCACCATCTGTCTCGGCTGCGATCCACGCTAGGGCATTTTTCCTCCTATAGAAACCTAACG
The DNA here is from genome assembly GCF_036370855.1 of Dromaius novaehollandiae. NCBI lineage: Eukaryota > Metazoa > Chordata > Aves > Casuariiformes > Dromaiidae > Dromaius > Dromaius novaehollandiae. The sequence goes on along the minus strand of NC_088114.1, from coordinate 1,798,343 downwards.
AGTTTGGCTGTAAATGAGTGACAGTGTAACGATGACGATGCTTTCCATAAATGGTTGCAGCGTTTGGATGCGATACAGCAGTCGCAGCAGAGAGCTCTTTTCAGGGTGGTTCTGCTTGGGCAATGCTGCAGCGAGGGGAATTTTCCAGTTATGCGCCAGTTGCTTAGTATGGTCAAACTGGTCGTTTGTCTAAGTAATGAAGTGGCTTTTTGATGATTTCAGGAAATGTTTCGTATGTAGCTTGGTTCCAAGACTAGGCCTAGTAAAAGCAAGTAGAAAACCCTGGAAGAGGAGGAGTAAAGCAATGATGTCAGCATCCTGCTTGGATCTTTGTCCTTGAAGAAGCCCCAAGATGGGCCACCGCCATCCCGTCTGCAGGGCGCTCGGTCCTCTCCGCCTGCGCTGTGCGGGAACTGCCGCTCCCGCCGTGGATTCCCAGTAATTCGGCACAGGCGATACCTGTGCTCAGACTTGAGCCTGCAGTTGTGCTTTGCTGAATTGGGTCCTTAGACCTGCTCCGTGAATTCCTCTAACCCACTCGCGAGGCCTGTTGACTCCAGCAGCTTGAGATCTGTGTAGGGCTGAACTTAGCTTAGTTTCGCCTGTAGAATGATGGTTTAAATCTGCTATAAGCAAAGCGAAGTGCTGTCAGCTTGGCATGCATGAGGAAGCACTGTCCTTTCCGTGTCAGATTATATGCTTTGCCTCTAAAGACAGATCCCGCTGCGTACAAGGTACTTAGCTGCTGAAAGACCCCGTCTCCTCGGGGCGGGGGGAGCGTGCGTGGAGAGACACTTCCAGCCGAGCGCCCCGGGGAGGAAGGTGACGGTGACCCGCGGCACGGATGGGGAGAAGGGCCTTGGAGAGGACGATGCTCCTCGTAAGGGTCAAAGCTGAGACGAGGCCCCAACCTTGAGGTGCCGGTCTCGGTGCGTGCTGCGACGCCAGCCCACCCTGGCCTGCCCTGCGGAGCTCCCGGGGAGCTGCGACGGCCCCGCGTCGCGTGTCGTGCGTTAGCCCAAACGCGCTGTAAATATTTTGCACGGTTTTTTGCTTTGCGCTGTGCTCGGTTTCTAGGTTAAACCCTCCCGTTAACTGCTGATGGGAGAGTTTTCCAGAGAACCTGGCAAGAAGTAACGTGAACATGCTGATGTGAATTTTGACGCTAATCTTCTGTAAATCGAGTGGCACATTTTTAAGGGACAGACGGGAGAAATTTGAAAACATTTCCATAGTACGCTGCGAACTCGCGCTATTGAAATGAAATCTCATGGATGGAATTCAGTAGACGCAGCTGCTGCATCAGCATCCAAATAATGTGCTGTTCTGTTCAGAAGCAGCCCATAAATAGCACGGCCTCCAAAACCGGCCGTCAGAGCGCGGCCACTCCAGGCGAGGTAGCAGCAGCGTCGCTGGCTGGGCTGGAAGGGGCTTGGAAAGCGAATTAGCGTGCGTGTCTGAGCTGAGGTCTCTTGCTAGAGTGGATATTTTGCTGATGTTTGGCAAGAAGTGATGCTGCAGGGTTTTAAGATTTTTAAGGACTCTAGTCAGACTCGGTTTCTTTATTCATCTCTTACTAAGCTCTCGATGTCCCGTTAAATTAGCGTGGCGAGAGGAGAAGGCAGGAGGCATGTCAGCCTGTGGTTTCCTATTCAAGCAGGAAAGTGCTGCTGTGAGCTGCAATGTGAGAGCAGAGGTCGATCATCTCCCTCTCTGTCCCGACAGACGACGCAGCCCCGAGTGGCTGCCGGGGCCGGGCGTCTCGGGCCACCAAAGAGCGGCGGTCGCGGCAGCACGGGAGCGTGCTCGGCCTTTTAAGCTCGTGGCCAAAGATGTCACAGCTGGAAGCTGAAACCAGACAAATTCCTGCCGGAACAAAGGGCAGGCTGTCAGAAACGAGTTCATTAAACCACTGGGACAGCGTCCCAGGGTTAGAGAGGGATCCCTTGTCTCTCGGAAGAAGACTTGGTTCAACCCGAGGCTATTTGGCCCAGCACCGTAAAGCCTGGGTGAGGATGCAGGGCCCATGAGGACGGAGAGGATAAATGAGGGAACGCTTGCTCCTAGCCTAGAAATCCCTGTGCATTTGCAGAGCAGAAAACAGCTGTCTTCAGGAACGCTACTTTTTGCTACCTGTTTTTATGCAAGCTTGATCACTTTTTTTTATTATAATTAAATGTTTTATAATTTAATGACCGTCTCACGTGAAAATGATGCTGTGCTAACCTTCTGCAATTTGGGGTTTTTCAGGCACGATGACTGAGCAGCAAAGTCCCCCCGAGCAGATGGCGACCGGGGAGGGTGCTGGCGAGCGAGGTGGCAATTACAAGGTACCCTGGCAGGGGCCGGCTGCGGAGCAGCGTTGCGTGGGGCTGGAGGTCACCTTGCGCTGGAGCGTGCGCGTAAATCCGTCTCTCCGACTGCTGCGGTCCGTGTTTGCAGAGGCGGCAGCCGATAGCTCTGCGCGTGCGGCAGTGCGCTGGTGTCGCTGCTTGGATGGACGGGCTCCTTGTCCAGGCGGCCGAGCGTGGTGGTGTCCCCGGGCTGGGGAGAGGTGCTCTGCTTGGGTGATTTACTGCTGCCTGAGAGCAGGAGAAGCTTCTCTGGGCATCTGTTGCCTCCAAATAATTCCGCCTGGCAGTCCGTGACACGGGCAGCTGCACAGCTTTTTAATCCAGGAGATCAAGTGTTTTGTCACAGCAGAGACTGTGGGTTAGAGCAGTGAAATGCCCCAAGTTTTTTAGGTTGTAATTCTGGGCTATAGCTGTGAAAAGCTGCGTTTCCAGCAGTATTTGTGGTGGGGGGTCGCTCCCTCCCCAGGCAGAGGCGGCAGGGAGGAGGCTTTGCCGGCCCTCGTGGACGTAGGACAACCCCTCCGCGCCTGGCATTTGGTTTGACGCTGCCTTTGCGTTCCTGCTTTGCCCTGTCCGGAGGAGCAGAGCAGCGGCGCGGGTCCTGGTGCTGAGCCGGCCGCGCCGGCCCCGGGCACGTCCAGCAGCTCTGCGGGGCCGTGCCGCGCTGCGGCAGGCAAAACGCTGCGCGCGGGGGCTTGGAGGGCTCGAGCAGGTCCTAAAGCAGTTACTTACTTGCGTTTGAGGGCAGTGCTGTTTGCTGTGTGACAGCTGTCAGTAGGAAATACCTGGTGCCTGGGAGAGCGGTAGATCAGCTACGAGTTTTGCAACGGCCCCAGCCCGTCCCGCAGCTGGGAAATAGGGGGGCAAAGCGGCAGGCTCTGGTCTTGGCCGGGGAAGGACAGAGACGAGAGCGAATCCTGCAGCCTGGGCTCGGCCTCCTGAAAGGCCTCGGATGGCAGAGGGACACTGGGAGCGTGGTCTGTCGCTGGTTTGGGCTGCAGGGAAGCCCCTGGGGATGGCGGGTGCCGTCTCCTTCCTTGGAGCCCTGGGACGGGGCGACGGGGTCTGGGGGAGGCCTCGGCCGCCATCCCGGGGCGGCTCTGGGCGAGGTTTTGCGGTGTCTGCACCCGGCAGGCTCTAGGTCAAAACGCCAGGGACCGAGTTTGCCCCGAGGGCCAGGCCAGGCCGAGGAGCTCTTGGACCTAGAGGGAACGATCGGCTGCGAAGGGGGTCCTGGGGCAGGAAAGCGCCGACACGGGTCCCCGGGGGCTCTTGACACAAACCTGGTGCAATTTGGATGCTGCCTTTGAAGGGGTGAACTTGCTTTCAGCCTCTTGCCGATGAAACATCGGCCCGTTTCACAGAGCAATGTTTGTGGTCAGTGCTCGGCTGCTAAGGTAGAGGTGGGAGCCGTCCGCCCGGGCAGAGCCGTGTGACGGCGAGGACGGGCCTCAGCCCCTCTCCCTGCCGGGGCCGGCAGCGGCTCTGCGCAGGGTGGAAGGGAGCCTCGGCTTTGCTTTGCCGCTGCTCGGCCACGGCACGTCCCCGCTCCTCGGGGAGCCCCGGCCCCCCCGGGCCGTGTCCGCGGCCCCGCGACGCCGCCTCTCCCCGCTCAGATCACCATCTACGAGATGGAGAACTTCCAGGGCAAGAAGTGCGAGCTGACGGAGGAGCTCCCCAACATCGCCGAGAAGGCGCTGGAGAAGGTCGGGTCCATCCAGGTGGAGTCTGGCCCGTAAGTGCGGGGAGACGCCGGGCCCGGGGTGCCCCCCCCACCCCACCCCCCGCCGCCGCGGGGCCGGTCCGCGGCCCGGCCGCCCGCCCGCCGCCTCGCTTGTCCCCGCAGGTGGCTGGGCTTCGAGCGGCAGGCCTTCGCCGGGGAGCAGTTCGTGCTGGAGAAGGGCGACTACCCGCGCTGGGACTCCTGGTCCAGCAGCCGCAGCAGCGACAGCCTCATGTCCATCCGCCCCATCCAGATCGTGAGTTGCCCCCCCGGGGGCGCGGGCGGCCCTGCCCCCACGCGCCTCCCCCCTCCCCGCCGCGGCAAGCGGGGCGCGGGGACGCTGCCCCCCGACCCACGGCCTGACCCCCCCCCCCCGCCCCCCCAGGACAGCCCCGACCACAAGCTGCACCTCTTTGAGAACGCGGGCTTCGCCGGGCGCAAGATGGAGATCGTGGACGACGACGTGCCCAGCCTGTGGGCCCACGGCTTCCAGGACCGCGTGGCCAGCGCCAGGGCCCTCAACGGAACGTAAGGGCGGCCGCCGCGGGCACCGCCGCCGCCGTGGGGGCTCGGCCCCGGCCCCGGCCCCGGCCCCGGCCCCGGCGCCCACCGCTCGCTCTCTCCGGCGCAGGTGGGTGGGCTACGAGTACCCCGGCTACCGGGGCCGCCAGTACGTCTTGGAGAAGGGCGAGTACCGGCACTGGAACGAGTGGGACGCCAGCCAGCCCCTGATCCAGTCGGTGCGGCGCATCCGCGACCAGCAGTGGCACCAGCGCGGGGCCTTCGAGAACAGCTGAGGGCCCCCCCCCGCCGCCGCCCCCTCCGCCGCGGGCAGGCACCTGAAGTGACCTTGCGGGCTGACACCGTGACCTTGTTCTTTTTTGTTTTTCTTTCTTTTTTTTTGTGCAAAACCTCAATAAAGCTCTGAGCTAGAGGCTGCCTGGGGCCTGCCTGGTGCTGGGGCCGTGCAGGGGGGTGCGGGAGCTGCCCCCCGGCCCGGTGCTGCCGGGGCAGTGTGAAGCCTCCCGCGGTCCCTGTGTCGCCCGCTGACACGTGAGCAGGGCCAAGGCGCGGGTTTAACTCCCCGGGCCTGGCACTGTGAGCAGGAAGGTGCCGCGGCAGCGGGGCGGCGACAGGGGGCCATGCCAGAGCCCCCCCTTGCCATGCACAGCATCCCCCGTGCAGAGCAGAGCCAGGCACCAAGCAGTGTTGCCTGGAGGCTGCATCCCTTTAACCCGCCGTGCACTTGCTGGCTGTGGCTCCGTGCTTGCACCGCCTGTGCTGAGCCCCGGGGACGTCGCGGGGGCTGGAGGATCCGGTGCTGCGGTTCTGCCCCTTCTCCAGCCACCGGCCCGGGGCTGCGCTGGGCTCGTGGCCGCGGGGGCCATAGTGCAGCCCTGCACAGGGCCAGGGCTCCCGCGCTGCAAGGGGCAGCCGGGGCGGCTTTACCGGGCTGGGAGGGTCGGTGCTGAGAGGGTGCAGGGAGCAGAGGGGGTGGGAGCATCTCCCCTGCCGTGGCCGCAGCAGCAGCCCCTGAGCCCTTCGGTTCTCCCCCGGGGGCAGCAGGGGCTCCCGGGCCCCTCACCCCATGGGGGCTGGGGCTGTGCCTGGCAGCACCCTTAATGCAGGAGGTCTGGGCACATGGGGGGTGCAGCGTGGACCCAAACACGTTCCAGGAGCCTTTAACAGCTTCCCGCCCGCGGCCGCTTTTGCTGGCTCCCGGGGACGCGTCGGGTGGTGCTGGCTGCCGTCGCGGTGGTCAGAGCAGCCCTGGGGCGGCTCTCACGGGGGCTTGGCCCCGGGGGGAGCAGGGCTGGCGCGGTGCCTGCGGCAGCTGGGATCACGCGTTGGCCCTGCGGAGGCACCGGCTGCCTCCGAGCCCGTGGCTGCCGGGGGCGTCGGGGGACGGGGATCTCGGCGGGACGGGACGGGGAGCCGTTGCAGGCTCTCGCTTGCAAACTAAAGCTGCAAAGAAAGAGGAAGTTGAGGCTGTGAAATGTTTTCCCCTGGAGCCAGGGGGTCACTGCGGGGCTGCCAGGTCCCCGTGCCATGCACCGGGGGATGGCTGCTGGCCACAAAGTCCTGCTGTGCCACATGTCACCATGGTTGGGCCTGGCGAGATCAGAGCAGGGGCTGAAGAAACATGCATGGGACGGGGATACCCCATGGCGGGGCTCCCGGGGCGGAGAAGCAGCCGAGCCGCCGGCCGGGCTTGCTGGAGGAGGGGGGAGTGCCTCGCGGGGGGGGTGCCCGTGCCCATGGCACATCCACTGCACGATCCCAAAGCAGATCCGTGCTGAACGAGGCCGGTTTGCGGCACGTCACTGCTGGGGTGTCGGGAGGACCCCGCTCTGCCGGGGCGGCCACAGCAAGGGGCCGCAGCCCCCAGGGAAAATCCCACTTTGCTGCAGCAGAAATAAACATGCAGGATGGAGCCGGCTGCCAGGTTCGGCAGCAGCATATGGCGAGTGAAGGCGTTAAGGTGCCGCGCTTCGGCTTCGGCGTCTCCCTGGCACGAGGGTGCTGCCGCCAGCTGGGAGCATCCCCGGTGCTCGCCCCTCGCCGGGGTTTCGGTGCGGGGGGCTCGGCCTGGCCCACAGAGGAGAAACTCCCGCCGAGCCCCCGCAGTGTCCATCCATCAGCACAGGGCACCGCGGCTCCCGTAACAGCCGGCGTTGGCACCGCGGTGCTGCCAGGCCCTGGGGGCCGGGAGCCGGACACGCCGCTGTTGATCTTGGCTTTCGGTGTCGCAGGGCTCCTTCCCACGGCCCGCAGCCGGCCCCGAGCGAGGGAGGCCACTCGGAGGGGGTGACCATCACCCGGTGCCTGCACCGCATGGACGCCGGGCTCCCCGGGGCCGCCGGGCCGGTGCCGCGCTCCCCGTGCAGGAGCAGCCCCCACGCACTGCCCCAACGGGGCCGCGGCAGCCTCCGCCGCTGGGTCCCTCCCCGTGGGGCCCCGCGAGCGACGGCGCTGTCGGTGCAGGGGGGTCAGGGGCTGCCCCTGCCCGGAGCCCTGGGCTGGCTGCAGGGAAGCGGAGCGGGGCAGGACCGTGCGTATTTGCTCCTTGCTTTCTCCCCACGCCCAGGACCCTTGCAAGCACCCTCGGGTGCTCCCTGCCTCGTGCACGGGGCAGAGGCACCGCCGCGCTTCAGCCAGGCACAGCGCATGCGGCTTCTCTTCCCCCTGGGAGAAAAGACGGGTGTAAACAGACATTCACCAGGTATTTGAAAGCTCCAGTTCTGATGTGCGCAAAAACAGCCAACCTCAGCAATTTTTTGTGCATCGAGCTGTGGGGCAGCTCGTGGGTTTGTTAGAGGGATAAAGTCTTTGGCTCCAAAAATCCTGAAGCAGGGCTGGCTGGTGCTTTGTTTGAAAGAGATGGTCTGGGTCTTGGCATGCATTCGGCTGATGCATGCAAACTCCAAATCTCCTTGCCAACAAACCCAACAAAGCGGGCGATGCGAATGTGAAAGCTAATGAAATAATTCCACGACTTGGTGTTTAGGGAGACAATGGCCGCTGCGGATCAGCTGACCTTGGTTTTCATTGAGTTTTAATCCAGCATTCTTGCTTTGAATCATGCGTTAACTATTTTGTAAATAGTTTTGGCACCACTCTTCCGCGGCTCAGTATAAATTCCACCTCTCAGCCCCAGCACTTCACTGGCTCAAGCGGGTACTGGTATTACTGGTAAGAATTTTCTATTTATTGTCCTCTTTTTTTTGTTTTCGTTCCCACTCCAACCCAAGCTGAGTAGCTCCCACCCGCGGCACCGCAAGGAGACGTGGCGGTGGCAGGTCGGTGCATAGACACAGTGAGGTGACCCGAGGGACCGGTGCGTCCCGCAGCCGAAACCTCAGTGCCGAGCTCGAGCGGCGGCCGGCCTGGCCACGGTTTGTGCCCGGTTCCTCGGGACTGGCCCGTTTTCGGCCCCTCGGGCCCGGCAGGTCCGGCGGGGCTGGGGGCGAGCGTGCTCGCCGGGGGAGGCTGGGCAGGGCGGCCGGTGCCCCAGCTCGCTGCAGCCCCGGGCCGTGCGCACGCACGCAGGCGGCCAGGCACAGCTCCTCTCCCGGCGTGCCGTTCCCGGGAAGGATCAGTGGGAAAGGTCCCGAGCTGAGCAGCCGCGAGCATCCCGGGGTCCCCGCCGGGCTCACGTGTGCCCCGTGCTGGAGCCCCCTCGCTGGGTCCAACCCCGGGCGGTCCCGCGCTGGGGCCGTGGGAAGCCCTGAGCCGGGATTCAGCCCAGGCCGCCCTCCGCGAGGCATCTGCGCCTCCTCCCACCCCTGGTCCCCGTAGCGCGAGGGCCCTGCTCCCCGTAGTGCTGCACGGCTTGCCGGTGACCGCGGCTCCGCGTGCTCCGAGGCGCCACAAACCCCGGTGCTCGCTGGTGGCCCCGGCCCCGGGAAGGGCCGTGCGGGGAGAGCTGCCGTGCCCCGCGCCGGTGGGACCCCGCTGCACCGTTCAGGCGGTTTTGCACAGTTCAGCAACGCGGGAGCAGGGAGCAGCGGAGCACGGGGCGAGGGGATGGCTGTGGGAGCGTGGGGCGAGGGGACGGCCGTGGGAGCATCCCAGGCGCTGCGGGATGCCTTGTCCCCCAAGGCAGCTCCTAACCTGCCGCGTTGCTCCGCAGAGGAACAGCCCCTCCGCCTCGCCATGGCTTCCGAACACCAGATGCCAGCCTCCAAGCAGCAGCAAGTCAGCTCCAAGGTCAGTGCGCGGTTTCCGCCCCGGGGCCACCGCAGCAGCTGGGCCGGGGCTCGGCAGCTCCCTCGCAGCCCCTCGTCCCCTCCCCGGAGCATCTCCCCCAGGGTCGGGGCTCCCCAGGGAGCTGCAGCCTGGGCTGCTCCCGTCCTCTGGGAGCTGCTCCCTCCTCCCCGTTTAGCAGATGGGTATTTGGCACGGACTTATTTCGGGAAGGAGCCGGGTGGGAGGAGGGAGCAGGCTAAACCCTGGGAATCACCCCGGTGTCAGGCGGGTGACGGGGTTGGCAGCGGGAGGGAAAGCCTGACGCCTGCCTGGAGAGCAGGGCTTGCCCGTGCAGTGGCTTTGTCCGTCATGTCCCCTCCGGCCGGGGCTCTGCCCTTCCCACAGCCCAAGCCATCGGTGCCACCCCTTGCCGGGGGCATCCCGGTGACCCCGTGGGAACGGGGCGACTCCTAATCTCCGCAGACGCAACGCGTTTGCCTCCCGCAGCTCTGCTGACCCGTGCGCTCGTGTTGAAGCCAATGCGCTGCTGCTCTTCCGTCTCTCCTGTGTTTAGATCGCCATCTTCGAGCAGGAGAATTTCCAAGGCCGCTGCCATGAACTGAACGGTGCCTGCCCCAACCTGAAGGAAGCCGGCGTGGAGAAAGTGGGCTCCATCCTCGTGCACTCGGGACCGTACGTATCGGCACGGGGGAGCGGGGAGGAAAGGGACCAGGCTTGCGGGGTGTCCCGGGGGAGCGCCGAGCCGCGGCCGGGCAGGCAGGGTCCGAGCTGCTGGTGGGATCCAGCACCCCAGACTTTGCAGCTTCCGCAGGGCGGAGGCGGTTTTCCTGCCCGTCTCAGGCCCGGGGCAGCGCTTGTCTTGAAGATGTTAACAGCCCAGCTGTTTGGAGGCTGCAGGCGTCTGGCTCTCCGCTCGGCCGGGCCGGCTTTGGCCCCGCCGCAGCAGCGTGACGGTCGCTCTGTGCTGGGGCTGGCCCCCTCTCTGCGCCCGCCAGCCCCCCGCACGGCTCGTTTCCCACTTCGCTCTGTGCCGAGTGCCCCCGTTGTCCCATGTGTAACATGTGGTGCCACCAGATGTGCAAGCGGGAGCACAACTTAACCAGGTCTCCTGGGCTCAGCCTGCCCCTCCCCTAGCTTTGGGGAGCCGTAGCTAATAAGAACCGCCCCCGTCCTGGTGTCCAGCCCTCCCGGGTGCTTTCTGCCGTGACGGTGAGGCCGGTCGTGGCTGGGAAGTTCAGCCTGTCGTGTCCAGGATTTCCTGTGCTGCAGGGTGAATCCTGTGGTGCTCCCACCCCCCTGCTTGGTGGGAAGAGGAATAGGAAGGCTCTGGCACTAACTGCTCCGCTAATCACCTCCCCGCCACCCCCAGTTTGCCTTCCTTCCTTTCTGGAGTCGGGATAGGCACAGGCAGTTCCTGCCGCTCCGCTGTGCAAGCTCTGCCGGCATCGCCGCCTTTCCCTGTTCATCCTTCGACGGCTCTGCGTGTGCTCCCAGCACGGAGCACGTTTGCTCCCCGGAGCCGGGGGCGGGGGGGGGGCTCTGTGCATGAGGAATTCCTTAAAACCAGCTCCCAAAGCCCCGGAGCTGATTCCCTGCCCTTGTGACAAGCAGCACCCTCCATCCCAGGGGAAGCAGCTGCAGGGCGGCTCTGGCAGGAGCGCGGCGCCCGTCCGGGCCGCGGGGGTGAGGACACCGAGGGCCAGAGGAGAAGGTGTTTCGTGGGCTCCCTGCCGGGAAGCACAGTGGTCGGGGGTGCTGGTTTCTGCTCCTCTGCCCCCGTCTGAAGCTCAGCCTCTGTTCTGTTCCAGCTGGGTGGGCTATGAGCAGGCAAGCTGCAAAGGAGAGCAGTTTGTGTTTGAGAAGGGGGAGTACCCCCGCTGGGATTCCTGGACCAACAGCCGGAGAAGCGACAGCATCACTTCCCTGAGACCCATCAAAGTGGTGAGAGCACCCAGACAGCCACTACCCACCCATCAGGCCAAGGTCTGCAGTAAGAAGTCTTCCCCAGCCTTCCCCAGCCTTCCCTAGCCTCACAGGTGGAGGAGCAAACTCCCCTGCACCATTTGCTTGAGTCCTCCGTGGCCCCCCTGCCAGTGTCCTCCAGGGCACGGATGCAGGCACAGGTCTCCATCAGAGCATCACACGTAGCCTTGGCTCACAGGGGGACGCACGGGGCAACGTCTAGGTCGGGGAGCAGTCTCGGGGTGTAGCTTTCAGAGGGAAGTGCAGGGACAGTGGGCGGTGACAGGACAACCTGACAGCAGAGGATGCTTGTTGGTAAGTCTAACAGTGCCCACAGTACCTGTGCACACAGCCAGGTCTTGGAGCTGGGAGGATGCAGAGTGCCTCTGGCACCAGCAAGAGCCACTGCATGCGGTCCCAGCCTGCTAGGTCCTGCTCCGGCCCCAGTCCCTCGCCTCAGTTTCCCCATAACCCTGGGCTCGCTGTAAAGTGCTTTGCCTCCCCTCTGCCCAGCCCTGGGTCGTTGCAATCACTGACCCCTGCTTCTGGTCTCACCTGTGCAGGACAGCCAGGAGCACAAGATTGTTCTCTACGAAAACCCAGGTTTCACTGGCAAGAAAATTGAAATAATAGATGATGATGTGCCCAGCTTCCACGCTCATGGCTACCAGGAGAAAGTATCGTCTGTGCGGGTGCAAAGCGGAACGTAAGACTTCGGGGTTGGGTCTGCCCCATGTATTGGGACCTGGGCAATGCGTCTGCGGCTCCCTGCCCCTGTGATGAGAAACCCTGGGGCAAAAGCTGGAGGCTGAACAGTCTCAGCTACCTGGTATCCCTGCAGCAGCATCCCTGCTTGGTGGCCAGGCTGCTCTGGTGGAGCAGGAAAGCGGTTAGCTGAGCCCAGGGACTGCAGTGCCCATGCGGGAGGCCCTGGGGCTCTGCAACGCTTCGCTGGCTCTTTGAGCCCTGGGCTCTGGCTGGGGCTGGTGCTGGGGCAGGGGTTTCTCTGCTGCGTGGTGCCTTTCGGTGCCCAACTCCGCTGTGCTTGCCTTGGCAGGTGGGTGGGCTACCAGTACCCAGGCTACAGAGGTTACCAGTACCTGTTTGAGAAGGGGGATTACAAAGACAGCGCAGAGTTCGGTGCCCAGCAGCCCCAGATCCAGTCGGTCAGGCGCATCCGGGACATGCAGTGGCATCAGCGCGGTGCCTACCACCCCACCAACTAGAGCCCGGCCGGTCCCCGCGCCCCGCGGAGCAAGGAAGCCGGAACAAGCTTTCCCATGACCCGCCGCTGTTTTCCAATGGCCCCGCGCTCCCACCGTGTGATTAACGCTGCCGCTGAAGCCACCGAATAAAGCTTTGAGTTTCAAACCCTCTGGTCTGGCCCCTTTCTTCCCCGCGGGCAGGGGGAGGAGGGCAGACGCACCAGGGTCTGTGCTAGCAGGGCGGAGGAGCCGGCAGCCATTCCTGACCCCCCCACGCTCCTGGGGCACAGCATTAGCACGTGGCGAAGGGGCCTGTCACTGCACCCCCCCCAGCTAACGCACGTAGCGGTGACCCTGCTTCCCACCAGCCTCCCTGCAAAACAGTCAGCATCAGCATCCTCGCGGCAGCCACCAGCCAGCGCTGATAAAATACGAAACCGCAGCGCAAAGAGCTTCTCCCTCGGGAGGGAGCTGAGCTGCTGAGTTCAACAGGAAGGACAGAAGCCCGTCACCGCCTTCACTGCCAGTGCCAGGCTGTTCCCATGGGGCCGGGGCCTCAGCGCCGCGCCCCGCACCCGGGACCGGCGTCCCCCGGGAGGAAGAGGCAGCACGGGACGAAGGCCTCCTCTCCAGCCTGGCGTCCTGCTGCCAGATGGTGACGGTGTCTGGGGAGCTGGCGAAGATGTCCCCAAACTGCCGTGATGGCTGCGCAGACACACTTGCGAGGGCTGGTGGTTTTGCCCTCGCAGCCAGGAAGCCTTTCAGCTAAATGAATAATTGCTTTAATTATTATCTGTAAGTTGAGCAAATGAAGCTGTTCCATTCTGGCTCTAGCAGAGAAAAGCATGGCTTTCTCTTGAGTGCCTGTGCTTTGTGTAAGACTCCTGCTTGCTTATGTCCTGCTGGTATAATGGGCATCACCGAGGAGGCCGTGGTGCCCCTTATCTATCTATTGCTATGAATTATTTCTACAGCTCTGCCAGGATTTTCATAGCCAGCAGCAACCACTGCGAAGCAGTGCCAGCGCGGGCTGCAGAGCCCCGGGGTGCTGACGGGCTCCTGCCCTGACGCTGACCTTGGCCACTGCAGGATGCTGGCTCGGCGGCTCTGCGCTGGCCGCCTGCGACGTGCACCCACAGACACGGTGGGGTGCGGATCCCTCCGGCCGGTGCAGACCAGGCCGGCTCTGCCGGATCGCAGGCAGCCACTGTGTGTCACTGCAGCTTTGCCCAACGCGCGCGGGGAGGCTGCAGCGATGCGCGGCTGCCGCGTGGCCGGAGGTGCCGGCTGCCGGGAGCAGTGTGGCTCCTCCGAGGGCTCAGCCGTGGCCGGTGGCTCGTGCACCACGAGGGTTAGGGTGGTTGCTGCTGCCCAGGGAAACACAGGTCCCCTGCAGCATGCCGCTTGCCCCCAGCAGCGTGTGTGCGAGGCAGATGTGCAGACACGGGGATGGGTGCTGCCGCCCTGGTCCTGGCCACACCGGTGCCAGGGCAGTCACCCGCTGCGCGTCGCGGCACCGCTCTCCGTGCCGGCCCGGGTGGTTCCCCCACTCCTACGCACCCGCTGGTGGCAAACACCCCGGCCGCCCACGCCGAGCCCCCAGCCGCGACCTCGCGGGAGGGAAGGGCCCCGGCGCGTGCCGCTCGCGGGATTTCACCCGGAGCCAGGTGCTGGGAGGGCAAACACCGCGCTCCTCGCCAGCCTCCGCGCTTGCGCTTGGGTGCCTGCTTCTCTCCGACTGTGTCATCGCGTTATTTTCATGAGTGAAAACAAAAGCGCGCTGCAACGGCAGCGGGGAGAGCCCCGCTGGGCTGGCCCAGGCGCGAAAATCCCCGGGGCGGCCGGGTGGGCGGCTCGCTCACGGCCTGCTCACCGGGCCGGGCGGTGGGTGCGAATGGCGCCCAGCTGCCCTGGCACCCACCTCGGCCCAGCCCAGGCCGCCGGGGGACAGACCCCCAGCTTTGGGACACGGGCGAAGGGAGGAGATGGGCCTCAGGCCTGTCAGCCGCGGGACAAGATGGCGGCCGGGTGGTTGCCATGGAGACGTGCCCCGGAGCCGGGCTGGGGGTCCCGGCGTGCTCAGGAGGCCCTGAAGGGCCCCGGCAGGGCCTGGCCGCCCGCATGGGGACAGCTTTCCTGCGGAAGGAGCCAGCCACCCCTTCGGCCTGGGACAGCAGCTCCGGGTTTGGGAGGGAGGAGCACAGAGCCCCGCCATGCCGCTGCCGGCCACGGCCCCCAACGCCCGGCTTTTCGCCCCGAGAATTCGCCGCGTCTCGCGGCCTTTTCCGCCGTGCTCGGAGTGACTCTCCCCCGCGCGAGTCACCCGCTTTGGAAAGGCCTCGCGCAGCCGGGTGATAGTCTGAATTAATCATTTGCCAAATGTTACTCTGAAATGTCAGCTGCTCTTCGAGTCGTGCTTCGGCAGTTCTCTACCGCGCCGGCTTAACGGAGCCGGTTTCCTGTGAAAATCTGTCCGTTTTTCTCAAAGGGAAAATTCAGAATGATCTCAGACCTGAAAATCTCTGCCTAAGAATAGCTGTGAAAAACGTGATTTTAACAAAAATAGTGACACAGACCTTTCTAGTGGTGATAGGAGAACATTAGCTCCTCTTGGCTTTTGGGTCTGAATTGGTAGCAAACACTGTCTTCTGTGGGTGCAAACTGGTAAAATAAGATATATGCCAGGGAGCAGAGACCTGTTGGTCTGGAGATGGGAGCAGCTACCAGGAGGACAGGCATGGAGAGCCCCCGTTCGCTATCAGAATAAGAGGATGTGAGGGTGAAAAGCAACCAGAGCAGAAGAGGACAACATCAACGAGCTTAGAGGCAATGCGTCTGTGACCTGCCAGAGGGATTTCCACATCTGCAGCCTCCTTCGCATCCGGGTCGATCCCCTTAGGAGGCAATGGCAGCTGAGACTGGCCCCACTGATGCAACTTCTACTCTGCTGAGTTTGGTTTTCCCACTGCCCCCTGCTCTCATCCACCCCAACGTGGAGAAGACCCGGTTTTGACACGGCTTTTCTTGGGGCTGAGTGCCTGCCCGGCTCCTCGCAGCTACCATGTGTGCTGTCACAGCCGCCTCTCCCTGCTCCTCCTGAGTTATTGAATCAATGACAGTGCCGAGACAGAGCTAATTAGTTGCTAGCTTTTCTGCTGCCAAACAGACCAGGAGTAGTTTGTAATCACAGCAGGTGTCCTTGTTTTTTAATTATCATGCCAAGCGAAGCTTTTTGGGTGGAGTATTCCCCTCCTCCTGGGCACCCTGCTGCTGATTCCTGTTGGGTCTTGTGGGTCTTGCGTGTGCTGTCTGCGCAGGGTGGTGATGGGCTCAAGCCCAGGCTCTTCGTTTCTGCTTGCCGCCTCTCCAGCCTGGGCCAGGTGACACCACCGGGATCAGCCTGCCAGAGTGAAGCTATCAGTTCTCATTGCTGATGCCAGGGAGCTGGCCCCAGCTCAGGGAGGGATAGGGAGATGGATCTGGTTACAGGCAGCTCCTGGGGTCTTCTCCCAGACATCAGGAATCTCCTGAGGTGGGCTGGGATGAACTGTCCCAAGGGACACTAGCAGGTAAGAGGAATCAGCTATGCCCTGACCCTACGCTGGGGCTGAGGGAGATATCCTGACTTGTGCCGTGCCAGGAACCCGGGGATGTGCCATCACCTTTTCTGGATGTGTGTCCTGGTCACTGGCCTGAGTTCTTCTGGCCTGAGTGAGAGACAGGAGGAAGTGGACCTGCCGTGGTGATGGCAGGAGCTCAGCTCCCTTGCCTACTCGCAGCCTAGTCCCGCTCTGACCACGCCACGTGCTGTTTTGCGTTGGCAGGGTGGGCTGTCCCCCCCTCGCAGAGGAGCAGCGGGTGGGTGCATCAGCGCTGCAGAGCTGATGGCTTCTGCAGGGGCTAATGTAGGAGGAGATGTGTTTTCCTGACTCTAAGTGTAATGCGCTGAGCAAGTGGTTCTGTTATTTTGCAGTTGCTCCTGTTTTGACTCACATTTGTTCACCAGTAACCCCAGCCCTTAAACCTGTATTTGCCAAAGGAAGTAAAATCCCATTCTGAGAACTGTGCTAGTGTGTTGTCATCGCTGGCACAGCCTGGCAGGCATGTGCAGCGTGGGTGGGGAACCCCCTCTCTCACTGACGATGCCTTTTCTGCTTCACTGGGCTACATGCCGCAGCTTTCTCCTTCCCCACCTGCACAGAGCCACTCAGATGCACACCTGAGAGCCAGCTGTGCTTGCTCCTTCCTCTTCAGGCCCAGAGAATTCAAGCACATTGACTCTACAGCTGTATTTGTGACAATGGTGTCGTGGCCATGCAACAGTCTGTGGTTTGTAATTGTTGTGCTTTTTCCCCCATCATTCAAGGTAACAGATCAAGTCTTTTATTCCCAGCTTGGTCCCTCCAGTCCGTGTTTAATTCCAAGTCGCTGCCTTACAGTTACCTGGTTGGAGTGAGCTTTGAAGAGGAGCAGGAAGACAGAGTATATTTAAAATGGGGATAATACCCCTGTAATTAAATCCTCCCTGCTGAGCCAGTTCTTGTGAGATGAGGCATGGTCTCGCCACTCTTGACCAGTCTCACTAGAGAGGATGGACAGGCAGGACCCTGCTGCCAAGAAAAGTGCTATGCAGGTACTAGAGCACCATTTGTTCCCAGTTCCCTGCCTCATTCCCCTGGAGAAGGCTTGATCTCCATGGATTGTAGCCAGCCTTCCCTGTGAGACTCCTGCTTGCCTGGCTCCGTCACTTCCCCATATCCACGCTGGTGTCAGGGTGTTCCAGTTGCCTCTGGAGCAAAGGATGAGGAGCAAAGATGTACTGCTCCTGCTGACAGGTCCCCAGCTCTCTTGTCAGGTGGGACTGGCATTATTCCCTGGTCAGTCTCATAGTATCAGTGCTGTTTTTGACTGCCGTGAGTAAGAATAGCTCTAGAGAGATCCACTTCATCCATCTGGTTGGATTTTTGAGCAGACGAAGATAACAAATGTTAAGCCATCTGCCCTGTAATGCAGGAAACCCATGCAGAATGGGCAGATCTCCCAGTCTTCCTAGAGGCATAGACTCGGATGAAAGAGGCAAAATCCAGACCTGGTTGGCTCTGAGAGAGTAGAAAAGGACTCACCACTCTGTGACACTCCTGTCTCTGCACTCCACAGGTCGGTGGATGACTCCCCAGGTTACAACCAGGCATCCCTCCTCCCTGCCCGCTGATGGTGTATCTCAGGTATGGACATTTTGCCCATCAGCAACCAGAGGCTTTGACCAACGACAGAGCCCTGTGGTGCAAGAGACTGCAGACATTCAGGAAGAGGAAATTCCTGTCATCACCGCAGGCAGTCTGAACAGAGAAAAGGCACCTGTTTTTTCTCTAGCACTGAAACATGTCTCTCCCATGGAAAGTGGCTGTTCCTTTTTGTTTCCATAATGTACATTAAAAAGGTTTCACAGCTCACATCTTTGAGGTCTTCTGAAGGCTCTGCAAACAGATGCAGGCTTGCACTCTAATTATTAAACTCCTCCTTAAAGGCCCAATCCATCTGTGTTTTCTTTGCAGGAGACAAATTTGGGCTGGAGAGGAAGGGGAAGGAGGAACAAAATAGCTGTGTTGCTCTGTGGCCCTGTAGTGGTGCATATTCACTGGAGCCTGGGATTTGCCATGTAGCTCTGATGACACTGCCAGGAGCAAGAAGACAGTGAGCTTTCTGTCCCAGGCTGAAATGAATGCAGACCTCATCTTCGTATTGAAGAGGTGCATTAAATGCTTTGTGTTGGTCCTGGGGCTGGAGGAGAAGGGTTGGGCAGCGCAGGTACCATCTCCATCCTGGATCCTCCCCGAGGCAGACCTGAAGGAGGACATGCCAGTGTATGCACTGGAAGTACTGGGACAGGAGCCCATTGCCTGAATCTCCTGTGTGATGTGAAAAACTTGAATGGTTACCAGTGACACCTACTCCTCCTCAGCAGTCCTACATGTGAGCTCACATGAAACCAGTGTCCTTGGAAAGCAGAGAAAGATGCATTTTTTCCATGCTGAGCAGTCCTCCAGAGTGTGTGACGGTACCCCTCCTGAATTTCTGCTGCAGATGGTTCTCTGGATGTCTCTTTGGTGAGCTGTTTTTGAAGGTTTTCTTTCTGAAGAGTGTTCTGTGGGTTGATTGTTAGCATCTCTCCCTCCCACTTTACATGACGTCCAATCTTTTTATTTCTGCTTGGCAGGGCTGGTCCTGTTTGCTCATTGAGGCCCCACCTTGTTTTCTTCTGCTATCTGGAGGTTTCTCTTCTGAAGTAGATCACAGGTTTAAAAGGAAATGGTGATCTTTCTTAAAAGCGCTAACTGAAAAGGATCCTCCCTCTCTCACTGCAGTGTGGTGCCTCCAGCCCATACCTCCTCTGCCCTGCTGCAAAACAGCAGTGTTCGCAGCCCAGGGCTCCCCTTCTTGGCTCACTGCAGGTTACTAGCTCCTGTTTAGCTGGTGTGCGCAGCTTAATTGAATCGAAGGTGCTAGGAACTCGCAAAGCACTGGGGACTGTGCGCTTCCTGCAGATGCGTCCAGCACAGGATGGGGCAACTGGATGGCTGCATGGGGTTTTTGCATCTCTCTTGCTACTAAATGCAAAGAAAGAAGTCGTTACAAGCAGATGACTGGTCAGGACCTGCTGGGACTCTGGCTGTGACCCAGCATGTTCTGCTCCTGCTGAAACTGTTCAAAAAGCACAGGAGGTGATGGCAAGGACAGTCACAGCATCCTCTGTGAGCAGTCCCTGGGCTACAGCACTCACCCTCTCCTTCCCCTGCATGGACAGTAAGAGTTGGAGGGTCCAGAGACCAGACTAGCCCCCCTAGCCCCTGCCGCTAGCTATAGCGTGGCTGTGCAGTGGGAGCAGGGAATGCCAGGATTCAGCTCTCAAATTAACAGGAAATGCTATTAGCTGCAGAAATCTCCTGGCATTCCTCTTGCAAGGATTGTTTTTCAGCTGCTTATAACTTTTCCAAACTTTTTGATCTACCATACAAAGAGCGTGGGGTTGGAAAAGTAAGTGTGGGCTGTATGTTCTAGTTCTGTGTTTTCCTCTGGGATGCTTTCTTCCTTTGCTCCTCCAAATTCCCCTGTCTCTTTTTCTCTTGGTGAAACTGTAGAAATCTTACAATCCAGATGGGGAACAGAAACATGAGACTAGAAGGCTTTTTAATGCAACAGACAGCAAAACAGCAGGATCCACTGGCTGGCAGTTGAAGCTAAACAAACTGAGATGAGAAATAAGTGCTGGGTTTGAATGGTGAAGGCAATTCTTTGGAAAAACCACCCTCGGCTTCTGGTGGATTTGTCACCGTTGGAACCTTTACCATCGAACCGAGTATTTCTCTAAACGATCTGCTCAAATCCAGCATGAATCACCTATGCACTGTAACCAGTCTTGCTGATAGCTGAACTGTCACATCTGTAGCTTCTGGCCATAACTGCTGTGTATCAGTGTATGGAAACTGGAAACCTTTCCTATGGCTGGTCCCCTTCCCGACACTGAACAAGCTGGAAGGGGATGAGGGGGGCACTGGCATTACTCAACCTGTGAGCTCTACATTAGTTCATTTGGGAGAGTCACAGGGAAGTGACAGGGCAAACCAGGAAACAACCAGCTGGAGAAGAAATGGTTTCAAACTGGTGTCCTAGGTGTCAGCTGAAGAAGGTGGGTAGCACCTGAGGCTGTGCAGACAAAGGTTTTGAGGCTGGCAGCTAGCCCATGCTGCCTGCTTCTGCTTTCGCAGCATATGGTGAGCACAGTGCAGTTAGGTCCATGTTATTTAGATGCTCTAGAAGCATGAGGAGATGTAGTCGTTTGAAGAGCAGCTCCTCAGAGCACAGCTGAACAGACACTGTCGCTGGGTTGGAGGGAAATGTGAGGGTTTTTCTGGGGGAGGGGGGAATTTTATTCAAAAGCACAAGATCGCCTCCATCCCACACTAGCTGCGAAGGTGCCATCTGGCTCTGTTCTCCCTGCCGCTCGCTTCCTGCTTCTCCTCCCCTGCAAGGATACCTGCCTTGCGATGGCTTGGGCTAGGATCCTGCCCCATGGATGCCCCAAGCTGTGTCTCTCTGACCTTCATCCTTTCCTCTGCCTACCCGGACATCACTGACCAGCAGTGCCACAGAGCTGCTGTGAGAACAACAAGCGCTCGTCGGTGGTAGTAGCTGGTGATATTTCAGCAGTCCCACAGCTCTCCCTGCTAGTGGGTGGTTTTGCTATTATGCCAATAGACTAGAGAGCTAAAGCTGTTCTCCAGACTGTCAAACTATTCTTTGCACCAGGCAAATAGTATAGGGAGCTGCAAACCCAACTGCCATCATCCGCAGTTGGTTTCTTCCCCCTCAGATGGCAGCTTCCTCTTCAGCTAGCCTTAAAGACTCCTGTGGTCATTTAGGCATCTCCAATCCTTGCAGGAGCTGCAGATGTGTGTGATGGTGTCATCCAGAGCTGGTGATCCTCCTGTGACCTGCTTCTCCTGTGCAGATTAACCTCAGCTAAGTGCCAGGGTCCTGGAGTTGTGTCTGAGGGCTGGGATGCAGGAATGGATGCTGTCAGCCAAAAAAGGAAAGTGCAGCAGTGATTTGTCACAGAGAAATTCATGTGAGAATAAAAATAATGCAAAAGCATGGCTAAATCACATCAGATCTAAATGCCTTTTCCTATAGCAGTCGCTCCCTGCCAGGACATCTCTTTTACATGTATCAGAGCACTAGGAATCCAGTTCTGTGAAGAACATTGCCTTGGAGAGCTAGCAGAAATGTGCCTAGGAACTAGCGCAACCTTCAGTGATCCAGGAATCTCTGTTCTTGAAAGGCAGCGCAACAGGCAAAAAGATATAACAGAGCCATGCACAACAGACGGAAACAATTGTGCCTGCATGGGGACGAACCCAGTTCCCTGCTTTCCCTATTTCCTCTTACTTTTCAACTTGAGCACTGGCCATTGCCTGTCCTTGAAATGTGCACTCCTGTGGGATCATATCAGACGCAGAGTGGGTTGGCTCTTAGTGAAGTAGCAAGGATAATGAAAAGAAATATGAAAATACCAGTGTATTCACATTAGCTTTCATCTGCCTTTCTATTGTCTTCCACGAATGCAGTTCTGTGCCTACCGAGCCTCAGCAACTGCAGCTGTGTGATCTTCCTTTGTGCCATGTTGTGTTAAGGATCTGGGAGACATGCCAAGGTCAGAAAAATAACTGTCTAAAAAAACAATAGTCTTGCAAATATGAAATATTTATTCTTAACCATAGTGGGGGGATTTTTATCTTATCTGCTGTCTGGATACTTTGGGTATTGAATGCACCTTGCCAGCTTTTAGAGTTTTACTGCAGGTTATACAGATTTTGTCTTTTTAAAATTATTATTATTTTTTTAATTATCCAGCTTCTGGAGCCAAGTGATTACATGAGACTCTTAGCTTTGAATTTTTTAAATTAAATTGAGCTTCTGGCCTCACGTATGTGCAGATGAAAGCCTCCAAACCCCAAAGACCTAGGAAACAAAAGTAAAATAAGAAAGAACACAGCATATATTATTAGAAGTTTGTCATTTTCCAGCCAGATGTTTTATTTTTTCCATGCTCAGCTTTGGCAGTATTGGATCAGGTATGTGGAACAGGAAAATGTTGTCTCTCACCTCTGATTAATGTAAAACTGGCACAAGAATGAAGTAACCTGGTTTTATTTCTCCAGATCAGGGAGGACCCTCTGCTCCCTTCCGAGAGGCTCTGGGTCCCGGACGGCAGAGGCACTGGCACGGACAAGGTGCCCCGGCTGCACGGTGCGCCGCTGAAAGGGTTTTTGCCTGTCTGTGCCGTGCCGCCCCCAGAGCCGCAGGCCGATATTTCTTGGATAAAGACGGTGCTTTCTTCCAGGTTATCACCCGAGTGAGACGACGGAACAGCGGAGCTGGCTGCTGCTCCCTGAGATCGGACCAGGGCCGCTTCCTGGCTGTTGGCTTGTTTTTCCCTCTGTTGGTTAGCGTAAACAGCTGGGAAGAAAAAGCAGCTCCTGAGACCATGCGGGAGAACCTGCTGTGTCGAAGTTCCTCAACAAACAGTGCGACAGTGTCAGTCAAACGCAGCTCTGGTGTTCCCGCAGGAGCGGAAAGGCAGGAGGAGTGTGGGACACTTGTGACAACCAGGACAGAGGACCGTGCAGCCCCGGTGAGCAGAAATTCACGTTGGTTTATTTTTATAAAACTATGTTTGTTTGCAGCTATAGTTTTTTAATACTCACGTGTGAAAATTGTTTTTTCAAATAATTTTTCCATTTCAGGCTTTGAATGCTGCAGCCAAAACATAGGATTAAAAATGAAAGGAAGTAAGCCGTGACTAATCACTGCTAGACATTGGTACAGAACCTATTAGCTTCTTTGGATTTAGTGCCAGCCCAAGGTACGATTTCTCCTGTCTTGCAGGGGGCTGTGCTGGTCAGCAGAGGATATGTCTTATATTTATAGATTGAGATATTATTAAGTTCTGGCCAGCATCAGAACTGGTGAGACAAACATGTCCTGACCACACCTTGGTACGCAGTGCTTAGCTGCCACGACAAGGGAGCGGATGACCAGAACTGATGCACGCTGTAGTCCAGGCTGTCAGGTTCTCGTGTGCTATCTTTCTGCTCCTTTTTACTCCTAATGTTAGTACAAAGAGGGAGGAAAAGGGAAGAAAAACATCTTTACCGCTTCCTAGCCTTTTCTTAGCAAATAAAACTCCTGTCCAGTAGAAATGCTAATTAAGAAACATCATTTCTTCAAAGGCCAGAATTGGAAACAGCCACATGGAGACATAATGGGATTAAAACGTATCAAGGGATTATAACAGTAGTAAGGATTTAGCAGAGCTGCTCCCGCCCCATGCACTATCGTCAGTCCTTCAGTGCGCTTTTCCCAGGGTGTGATTATGCAACAGTCAGGACAAAAACAAAATGCTTTAATAATCTGAAAAGCCAGTGGTATGCACTGGGAAATAATGAACAGGCTGTGCTCGAACACCTAGCAGCGAAGAGCCTCCTGTGCATGACCTGCAGCTGGACGTGCTCAGTCTGCCAAAGACCATCACCAGTGCAGCAGCACGCGGTGCAGTGAGCGGTTGCCTCCGAGGTGTGTCTGGAGTCATGCATGGGAAAGAACCACACATTGCATGAAACTTCCTCCCCTTCACAGCAAGGAAAAGTGATGTGAAACACAGTGATGAAACCTTAGCTGACAAAGGCATCGTGAGAGCCAGCAGCTGGGAATGCAGCAAAAATCTTCTTCGGTGACAGTAACTGCATGAGGAGCTCAGGAGCACCTGTGGGGCCAACCAACAGATGAAGCCCGTGGGATTGGCTTTGGAGCTGCCCCAGCTGGAAGTGGTGGGTACGATGCCGGGAGATGAGGAGGAATGCTGCCATTCCCATGAACTTTCTGCAGCTGCGTCCCCGTTCCTGGGCTGAGCGGGAGCAGTGGGCATGGTACCACCATGCTCCTGGCTGGCCTTGCCTGGGACGTGCTGGGCCACCTTCACGTGCCTCGGGGAGGCCAGGCCGGCTGCTGGGAGCTACCCTGGCCTCATTGTCTGAGTCAAGCTCAGGCCAGTGGCACAGGGACCTGTCAGCCCAGGTTCTGGAGGTAGCAGACGGAAACTAAGTCAGGCTGAATGCCAGGAGTTGTGTCTGAGCTCCCTTGTTGGAAAATCGTTGTTTATAGCTCACTGGCTTTTCAGAGAACCTTGGGATCCAGGGGCCAAAACCCAGGAACAGGGACAGCAAAGTCCTTCAGGCACCTTTGAATGATGCTACCTTCTGCTGTTAGATGAGACTTTACAGCAAACGTCTTTACCCAAACTTATCTGAAAAAAGAAAATGTTGTCTTTCTCTCTGGGCAAGTGGCCAGGGCAGCATGGATTGCTTCCTTATCCTCCTACAGCAGGCAATTAAACCCTAACTATCGCCAGCAAACTCGGAATGACCTATCCATTGTACTAAAGCACTCTGACCTAATATTAGCACTGCTGCCTTTGTAGAGAAAATAGCAGTTCGAGGTGGGTAATTGGAATATGAGCAGCCAATACCATTATATAATTTTAGGCTGTAAAAATGAATAGCAGGGTCTCACTTTGAATGTCAGCATGAAAGGCAAAGAAACTATTTTCAGTGATGTAAACTCCTGGGCAGCAGAAGTGCCAATTAAGAAACATCTGTTCCTCATAGTCCAGGAGGACTACAAGTAACCACATGGCAACATAATGGGATTAAAATATATCACCGGATTATGTTAGTACTGCAAAGATCAGCTGCTGTAGATGTTCTTACGAAATCAATGAGAAAATGAAAAACAAATTTCTCTCTTCAGAATGGACATAGCCCTCTTGTATTTCTTAATTTGTATCTTATGTAACATGCAGAAGCTAGTGCCATACCTTTTCTCCATATGGTTCAGTTCATCTAGAAAGACGGTACGTGCTGAGTTGAATTTAGACAATTTTAGATGAAATTGCCACATGAAAAGCTAGCCGCTTCCATGCCTCGG
Organism: Dromaius novaehollandiae; assembly: GCF_036370855.1. Classification (NCBI taxonomy): domain Eukaryota; kingdom Metazoa; phylum Chordata; class Aves; order Casuariiformes; family Dromaiidae; genus Dromaius; species Dromaius novaehollandiae. Next base: position 1,773,846 of record NC_088114.1, on the reverse strand, counting down.
GTGCTGTTTGCACAGCCTGTGGCTGAGCAGCAGGAGGTTGCAGCCCTGGTGAACTGGCTTTATCCAGGTGTCTGGAGGGTAGCGAGGTGGTGGCTGTCTCCCCTGTGCCACATCTGCGCTGCCTCTGCTCACGTTGGTGGGTTCGGAAGGTGCAGTGCGAGCAGAATTTGGGTTGCTGGGGTAAAGCAGTGCCTTTTACTTCAAGTCATTAGCCAAACAACTGTGGGGAAGTGTGTGCAGACATGCAGGAGGAGGAGGAGGTATCTGTGGGTATCGGTTCTGTGCAGCTTCCCTGGGGGTGGAGTGAGAGGGCTTTTCTCACAGGTGTTTGTCCTCCATTCTTAAAATTTGGCCTGTGGAAAAACATCGAGTGAAGCATGAAGAAAGAGGAAATACAAGGCAGGGAGGCAAAAATTATCAGAGCAAGAGAGAAACCTGCTTTGTTCAGTCTTTGAATCTCATTTCGCTTGCAAGGCTTTTCTACAGCTCATAACGAGAGCATGAGCCAGCCCGTCCTGTCCCTCTGTGCGGCATTGCCACCCTGGGGCCCTCCTGGGATGGAGAACCAAGATGAGAGCAGCTCGACTGATTAACGGTTCCCAGACCGTCCCACACTGCAGCTGACCCACCACAAGAGAGTTTTGCACAGCAGCAAGCAAAGATTTCTAGTCGTCACATACTGTGAACTGAACAGACAATAGGGACATTCTTCAGAAAACCGTACAAATAAAACAGAAATGCGCCCTATTTCGGGATGCTCATATGCTCTAAGGCAAATGTCATTTATATGTAACATCCATTTTGGGAGTCTAGTAATGAAGTCGTGCATCATAAGAACGGAACCGTTCGCTTAGCAACCTCCCCATCACATGATATCTTCCATCTGAGGGACAGGATTTCTCCTCAGACATGCATGAAAACAGAATGCGGCTCACTGCCGTCTTAAAAGAAGTCTTTAATTTAAAGACACACGAGCTCCTACTGAAATCAAATTCTTGATTCTGGATTGTGCCCTGAGTTAGACCCCACATAACCTTTGTGCTACAAGAGCCAGTCTGGGTTCTTGTGGCTTCTGATTTACACCAGGAAATTTGTGCAGTGCCTTCTTAACTATTTCCTCTGCTCTTTTACAGATAAAAAGAGGTTGGGGCATAGAGCGCTTTGCATGAGCCGCGGTGCGAAGGAAGAAATGGAGCCCGTGCTGACCAACCTCATCTTTCCTCTGCGCAACTATTCGGTTTGTGGCTGCATTGCCACTTCCCTGGCTTGCAGCTATGCTTTGTCCCATCATTCACTCTTTCTTAAATGTTTAAAGGTCCTCGGATGCCCTAAGCTGATCAAGCTACCTCAAACCTCCCTCCCGCTGCTCCAGTTGGGCCGCTGGAAGGGGCAGGCCAGGCGCCAGCAGCCAGGCTCCAGGCGCAGGAGAGCCGTGGCCATCGCCGGAGCCTAGGATAGCACAAGGGGCTCGGAGGCGGTCGTGCTGTCAGAGATGCGGGTCAGGACACGGTGGATGTAACCGAGGCAGCTCCAGGTCGGGATTTAGGTTCCTGGCAGAGCCGTGAACGAGCGCGTGCACACATGAGGCCTGGAAGGAAAAGGGCCATTGCAGGTCGCGCGGGAGGGCTTTGCCTGGGGCTTGGGCTACGTGAGTGTTGCAGGTTTGTGGGCTGAGGCGAGGGCTCAGAGCGGGTGCGGGCTGGGGGCACCGCTCCGTGTGCTCGCTGGAGGACGTGCCCTTGCCCGGACGAAGTGCCCGGCTCCTCACGCTTTGCATTCGGGTGACATTTACAGAAACAGCCTGCTTTGAACTGGCAGAAAAACAGAAAGAAAGTGCAGAAGCAGTCTGTCTCATTTATGTTTCCTGCCTCAGGTGGTGTTTTTCAGCAGGCTCCCACAATCCACTTGAAGTCAGTAATGCTGTTACTTAACGATGATTCTGAAAGGTTATTAGAAGAATAGCACGGCGGTGTCGGGGCTCCTGAGGAGCCCAGGAGGAACCGCACGCTCGCCATTTGCTACAGAATCGCCTTTGTTTTGGGAACGCTACCAGACTGACAGGGAGAGCTGCAGTTTCGATTTAGGCTGAGAATCGCTAAGACTTTAGTGCAGCTGCCTGACAACATTAACATAGCTAATGGCAAACTCAGCAGCATCGTTTATGGGAAATGCAGCTATAAAGTCCTCTTGGCATTTTCTTCATGAAAGAGTCTTCAGAGAAACAGCTCGAAAACTGACCCCGGCTTTCTAGGGACTGTCCCTTCTGCAGCTGCATCTTCCAGACGTCTCGGCCAGGCGCCGAGCCCGGCCCTCGCCCTCCGCCTCCAGCAGCGGCGAGGTGCAGCCGGCCGCTGCCGCAGCGTGCGCGGAGGTGCGGCGGGGCGGGCGCTGGCTGCGGGGCCGTGGCACGGCTGGCCGAGGACCGCCGCATCACATGGGGAGAGAAGCGTTTCTCCTGGCTTAACCTGATGTTTCCGGATGATAAGCGGTTGAGAGAGAGAGATTTACAGAAGATTAAGTCAGAAGGCAAAGTCCATTATCTGACTAGAAGAGCTCTGAAGGAAGAGGCTATAGCGAACAGGGGAAATATGATGTTTTAACTCTTAAACTCTTCTGAAACACATCAGTGTCTCAAAGGACAGTGCTCTCCTCCTGCTTAGATACTGAGCCCTGCAAAATCTTCTGCACAGGGACTGTAGGAAGTCTCTGCACGCTCTCTTTTCCCCTCGGCCCCACTACCCTGGCTTGCCCTGCTGCCCACAGAGGACTGTGATGCTCGGCGTCGCGATAACTGTGCTTTCCCTCCAGGTTTCTGAGCACGTGGAGGGCCCACCCCACGGGAGGGAGGCCGTAGATGGGGACCGAGGACCGGCTGGCAGCGGGGGTGAAGAGGGAATTCTCAATGGTTTAGTTCATTCCTGACTGCTGGGGCACACAGACCCCTCAGGCTAGGCACCAGGACCAGGCACCATTTCTACTGCTATTTCTGCTATGTCTGATGTATCTGGGAACAGTTCGCATTGATCGGAGACCTCTAGAAGGGCCTGGGATTTGCTCCACAGTCTGCTCCAGGGAATCGGGCAGTCTGCAGGAGTGCTGAGATACCTGGGGGACAGCAGTGGCATTAGGGGACAGGAGCATGAGAGGGGCATGGGAATAACTCCAATCTGAGTCTCCGGTTCTGCAAAGCAGGCAACACAACCTTGCAGCTAATTAACGTAATGCAAACATATGTGATATGAGCAGTGTAACTTCCCGCTGCTGTCTCTGTGTAAGGCATTTTTAACTTTATCAGCTTTATTGACTTTAGAGATGCCTCAGTCGTCTTTCATTCTGGATCATGCTCAGTTCTTTGAACTACACAGTAATGGTTTTTGTACCTGAGTTAGGCCTGATTCAGCAAGTCTTGTATAACGAGCACCCTTGTTGCATGAGAAATGTAAGCATGTGTGATTCGGATGCTTCGTTTAAGACTCTGTGCACCTGTTGTGTGCGGTGCACACACCACACCGTAGCTCTCGCACGGAGAAAGCAGTATGAAAGGTGTTATTTGCTGAGTTCGTGGTGCATGTGCCTACGCAACAACAGTAACTGACACCTTGCACTCTCCTGTGCGTGGCTTAGAGGCATTTAGTCCTCCTCTGCCCTACACAAGCAGAAAGGAGCGTGTTGCTTTCACTGCTTAATACAGAAGCAAGCACCTTTTCAACATCCCGTCTGGTTTTGATTTGCTCCTAGGATAGTGCATGGTAATGGTTGCTTCTTTTAGAGGACAAACTATTCCGAATTGTCCTGTAAAGGAGGTGCTTTTTAACAGGGCCATGAGTCAAGCTGAGCTAAAGATGCTAAATCCACATGAAATGCCCACTCTGGTCTTAGCATGAGAAGATGCCAAACACATTTTAGAAAAAAAGATGCTTTTGAGGCCACTGATGGTTTATTCCCTGTGTTTTTTGGAAATGTAAATCTTTCTGTGAATGGTCCCTTTTCTCGCAGAGCCGGCTTTCTTCGGGATGCTGCAGCTCTCTGTCAGAATGCTCCAAATTAAACCCCAGCCACATGACGAGTCCTGCCACCGACTTCCCGTGTGCCCTTGGGCAAGTTGGCCTCTTTGGAACCGAGTTTCCTCAGCTGTGAAATGAAGATAATTTACTGGTTTGCTTTACAAGGACACGGAGGGTAGATTAATTGTTTGGCATATGGGGAACCACAGATAGGACTGGTTATGTCCATGCAAATCCTTCTGCTTTGTTATTATTCATATTGCAGTAGTAGCACTGCTTTACTCCATGGAGATTGCAGGGGCTCCTTACTCCAAATAAGGCCCTGAGTCCTCTAGGTGCCTTTTTTGCAACCTCACTACTGCTGAGTGCAGTGTCATGGATTTGGGTGCCCACCACGAGTGCAACAGGGCAACCCCTTAATCCAGACATGATCTCCTCATGCTGGTAATTCCTCTCATGGCTTCTGATTCTCAGCCGTGCGTGGTGCAGGCAGCTCCGGTGTTGCTCGGCTTTGGGGGGGATCCATCTGAGCAGTGCAGGACAGCTGGGGGCTCACGGGGTGGCATCTTCCTGGCCAGGAGATGGCTTAGTTTAGCTACCAAGGTGGTTTTTTAAAGAAAGCTGAGGATCGATTTAACCCTCTTCAACATGCTCGAAGACAGTGAACAGAAGCAGCATCTCAGGGATGGCACATTAAGTGGATCTGGCTTCCTCACGCCTCATCCGCAAAGACAACCTCAGCCTCTGGCGTCAGTGCGTGGAGTTGTGATGCAGCTGTCATTACCCTGTGGAGGAATCAGCGGCCAAATATACCTTTGGTGTCTGGATTAAACCTTGCACCTAGATACTGAAAATCTTCTTAAAGGAAAGCTGACATAATTCCGTACGTTTCCAGGACACAAGCTGCAGGGAGAATTCAGAGCCCGTAGTGCTCTCTTGGTAAACCAGGCGTGGGCGTCAAGGGCTGTCTGCCTGTAAGCTATTACCTGCAGCTAATGGAGAGGGATGCCTCTTGGTACCGCTCTTATGAGATGACTTTGAGGGTCTGCAGATGGGTGACAGATGTCCCTGAAACGTCAGCAGGCCGGACTGTCTGCAGCCACCGGCCCCTTCGCCCCCTTAGCAGGGAGGTCCCTGGGCTGCTCTGCCTTGTCAGTCCCCGGTGGATGTGGAAGGTGAGACCACACCATGACATATTTTTGCTTCTTGTCAACTCTTTTTCCTTGGTATGTGCAATTTCCCAAGCATCCTTTTGCCCCAGGAGCAGCAACAGGCCCTTGCCACCAAGAGGCTCGCCAGCAAGGAGTGCCTCCCCTTCCCCCTGGCCATCAGCCTGCTGTTGCACTCCTTCCCCTCACGTCTGGTCAGTTCTGGGGATGTTTGTTCTCAGATCAGGCAGTTTTGGGGGAAGGAAGTACCTGCCCCGGTGCTGGTGGCTCTCCGGGCATCATGGTCCTGTGCATCTCTTCTAGGACCTGGCTGCTACTGACACAGAAGTAAGTTATCACTGTCATCTAGCACCAAACTGGAAAAGGCAGTAATTAAGGCTGCTGAGCACACACTTCTCCCAAAATTACCTCATTTATTCAAAGAATCAGATGCCGCAGTCTTCCATGGCTTCTTGCAAGGCTTAGATCTTGTGGGATGTGAGGCTATTAATAGGAACCAATCTTTCCCCTTCTCCTCCTCTAGGCTAAAGGGAGAATTCAAACAAGGGCCCCTTTGATGTAACGAAAATACAAATAAACTAGATGCCATTTTGTTCCCAAGCTGCCAGTGAATTCCTGCAGTCTTTACTCCGCGTTTCTTGCGGGATTTGCCTGTGCGAAGGCGAGGATCCCTGGCACCCGGTGTGCCCTGGAGAACGGGTAACGCAACGGGAGGAGCAGGCTGGGGCAAGTAGGACGTCACAGCACTTTGAAAAGACATGGAAAGCCCCAGGTTTCGTTTCAGAGGGAGGACTGCTTTCTTTCACTGGAATAGGCAGTGGTGCAGCCAAGTAGAAAAATCAGCAGCGCAACGGCTGGCTCTCCGGCAGGCAGGATAGCTCCACTTTCCTCCTTGCTTCGCGAGCAGTCACAGAGAAAGAACTTTTCCCGTGTAAATTTTAAATACGAAGCCCAGGCAGGAGGACAGGAGGGCTGGGAAATCGGCAGCGAGGCGCAGGAGGCTGCGACAGCGTGGCTGTCCTCCTCTCGTTTTGCTGCCTCTGCCCTCGGTCGCTGGAAGCGAGCCTCCCTTCGCACCGCGTCAGCCTTTGCAAGCGGTGGCTGGTGCTGAAGGGAAAAGCATTCCTTTCAGTTTGACGGGAGGCTCTTTTCTCCAGCAAGACGTCAGCGGCAAAGCAGAGACCAGCTGCTGGGCAGGGACAAGGCAGCCTCATCCCGTGGCTGCCTGCGCTCGCAGACGCGCCCGGGGATGCTGAGATACACTTCCAGCGTCAGCTCTGTCCAGACCAAGACTAAGCTGCCAGGCGGGAGAAAAGGTGACATTATTCCTGCGGCTCCCAGTGCTGCTTTCACTGCGAGGTTACAAACCCAGCCTGGCCTTTCCTGGGCCCGGCCGCTCTGTGGATAGAAGACCTAAGGCAGGAGATCCCTCTTTGCAAGCAGCAAAGCCCGGGTAGCGAGACTCGCTGTGCCAAAGACCTGCCGTAAACCTGCGTGCTGTTCGTACCAACCGGAGTCAGTGCTCCGCAGAGGGCCTGGCTTTTGGTGCTTCATTGATTTCTGGATTTCAGAGCTCAGCAGCCCTGCCCAGGTCTCCCCAGCGCACGAGAGACGCGTCTGCAGGGACAGCTCTGCGATGCTGTGCCACCGAGCACCGCAATATGCTCTGCGCTCCCCTCAGCCTGGACTTTGGCTGCTTCAACTATTTATCTTCCAGCTAATATTGCTGTCATCTGTGAGTGATATCAGGCATCCAGGGACAGTTCTGAGACCAGATGTGGAATATTGGATTCAGGTGAATAATCAGCCAGGGTGGTAAATGCCTATTTGTGTGCAAATAGAGCATAAAAAGCCAGGGAAAAGAAATAACTAGAAAGCATTTCACACGTAACTGGAATTGTTTCCAAGGAGCGCATTTTAAAGGTTTTCTAGTAGGCTGGCTTGGCTGCTGCCGTGCCGCCGAATCCGGGCTTGTCGGAGGCAGGCGTGCTGGCACCCTGGGAGGTTTTCGGTGAACCAGTGCTGGACCCCCCGTGCGGCTGGCTGCCAGCCCCCTCTCCCGCTCCTGGGGCGTCCCGCAGCCCCTCGGGGCTCCCTCGCCGAGCGGAGTCCCTGCGCCCTTCCACTGGCTGCCCGAGCTAATCGCATCCTGATGATATACTCTGGCAATCGGCAGCAAAATCACCCTAGAGATAATGTCTTTTATTTTCAGCATTGCATGATTTACCTTTCATGAGATGTTGTGACAGCATCAAAATTAACTTGTGCCATTTCAATATCTGCACGATTGTCAGTTTTTCTTCTTCTATCCCTCAAAATTTATAGCTAAATTAGTCAATTATTGATTTTTTTTTCTATATCAAGTTACATTCAAGCCAGGCTGTGGAACAGCGAATGCTCTATGGTTCCCTCCTGACATCTGTTTGTCTAATCAGTCTGTACAGCAAAAAAGCTGCTTTAATGTCAGCTGAGATTAGCTCTCTCATATAATGCTTAAGGGAGTTTTCTTTTTAGGGTTTTAAGATTTTGCTGTTTTGCTCATCATTGGTTTTACTTGCTCTAAATCGTAACATTTTCTGTTAAGTTATGCAGTTCTTGAAGTCAGTTCTGAGCTGGGTAAAGAAACACAGGAGTGGAGAGGGGAGCTCGAGGTGGGTCCTCTGCAACCCCAGCAAGGCGTTTCCTAGGAAGGGCGATGTCACATCGCTCCTGGCTCTTCAGGCACGTTTAACACTGCGGGCAGCGGCGTGAGGAAACCCCCCGGCAAGAGCTGAGCAAGATGATGCGCCTGTGTTACAGTGCTGTGCGGGGAATCTGGGTGGAGATTTAGTTGTAAAATGGGCTTGAAGTTCTCCCGGTCTTCTGCTGCCCCGTGGCAGCTGGTGCAGGGCAGTCCCTCCCGCAGAGCAGCCCGGGGTGGGTGTAATTGGTGCCAGGTGATGCTGCACGAAGGGCAGAAAGCATGGCTGGGTGCTAGCAGAGCTAACGAAGCCCCGTGCCAGCCCTTCTCCTGCAGCAGGAACAGTGGGTGTTTGTGGACCGGCGTCTCAGCCGCTTGCCCTCGGGCCAGGCAGGAGCTCCTTGGCGCGGTCAGGTCGGCTCTGCAGACCTCGCTCCTTCACGGCCGCACCGCTCTGGAGACTCTGCTCCTGCCTTTTCCCTTGAGCGTCCGCCGGCCAGGTCAGAGGCACGTTTCTTTTTTTAGATGTGTGTATGGTGGGGAAGAAAGCTGATTCATCACCGTGGTCAGTTTTAGTAACATTCCTGCGTGTGTTGCTAAGAGGTTACGCTCCGCTCAGGCTACATGCAGGGAAGGGAGTGAGAGCGTTGGGCTACAGGCTGCAAAGAGACAAAGCAAAAACAAACCTATGGGAAAGAAACGATGGCTTTACGCAGCACTGGGTGCACATCACAGCTGGGAGGGAGGGAGAGATTGTCTGGCACTCATTTTTTCAAGGAAAACTCTGTTTTTTACCATGCATGTGGTGCTGGCAATGGTCATTCAGATACCAAGAATGTTTTTACAATTGAACTCTGTGGGCAGTCTCCAGTGAGGGCACCTTGCAGGGCACAAATGTCTGTTAACTCTCGTTTTACAACTCAGTTATAAATAAATAAATAGTGTTTAATTACTGTTCTTGCCACGAAGTTACGTGGCTGAGCCCCTAATGCTTGGATTTTGAACGGATGCTGTTGAACTCTGCACCAGGAAAACCCCCCAGAGACCTTCTGGTTCTGAATATGGGCAAAGAACCGTGATGTGTCGCCGAGGAGAAGGCGGCACGTGCAAGTGCTGTGATTAAGAGCTGGGGCCATTAGTCCATGCAAATTGGTTTGGCGCTTGGCTCCGATCATGTCACAGCCTTTCACGGACAGGTTTATGCCAACGTGCCTCACGACCAGCATCGCATCCTGGGGAAAGTAGAGTCATCTGCGTTTTTAGAGATGAGGCAGAGCTAGCTTTCCGAGCCCTTTGACTTTTTAAGATGATTGGGTTTTTTACCATTCAGCTGGAGGACAAAACCAAAATGTGTTGAAATTATTCACACACACAAAAAAAAAAAAATCCAAGAATTCACAAAAAAAACCAGGAAGGCTACATACCATGTTACTGCTGCTCGGATGTGCCTGGTGTTTTGGTCTTTCTCTGCGTCTCGTTGGAGCTGTTCCGCTCTACTTGCGAGGTGGAGGAAGGGCTGATTTCATTAGTCGCTGAGACACTTGTGTGAGCGGTGAGAAACTGCATTCTGGTTCCTGGTCGGAATTAAAGAGAGGAGGAAGCCGAAGCAGAGGCAGGCGGGGAAAGATGAGCCCAGGTTCCTTCTGTACCACTTCGCTCTTGATTTTCACCTGAGTCTGCACGGCCCTTGCCGTTCAGCGGGCGTGCTCCTGCAAGGAAAATCAGTGTCCACAAAAAGCCATTTCCTATCAATTTTTTTGCCTTTAAAAACTCTATATTTTCTTCCCAACATTCTGAGTTTTCATTCATGTCTCATTCCATCCCTTCACTGAAAGGAAGTCAAGGGAAATAAATAGTAGAGACTGTCTTAAAAATCGAGAGTCCTTCCAAAGGAAGGAACAGTATGCTTATTTAAAGAGAGAAAGAGAGCCCTTCTTTTTTTAAAAATGTCTCTTTGTAAGTTTGAGCTGCTTAAATTTGGCCACTTTGTGTTCAGCCATTTTTCAAAATATCTTCATAATGCAGGAATTCCTGTGTCACATGGCAATTTACTTATGCTTTTTAGAAAGTTCATTTTTAAAACTCTGTATGGAGTAGAAGATGGCTGAAAACTTAATTCACTGAGTGTTTTACCTCCTGCCGGCCCTGAGTTGCCCACTGGCTTACTCTGGGATTGGGACTTTTTACCATTCAAAATTAAGAAATGATTTGTGTACATAATTTTTGGACATGCAGATTAACTGCGTGAAATTAATTGTTCGGGGTTCCAGCATCTAACACTTGAGCTGCAACATCTAGATGGCTCAGTCTGATTGCCTGGTTAGCCAAACGCCCGGAGAAAAGCTGCAATGTGCGATAGTCTGCAAGACGAATTCGGTCTGTATGAAGAGTCCTGAAAACACTGTTTCTGTGACTATCCCTCAAAGCAAAATTCTTCCCCAAGGCAGGGATGATGGAACAGCCAGGACAGGCTCACCTCGAGCTTTTCACGTCATGGCAGCTCGGGTTAGGAGCATGCAGGATGGTTTCAGTTTGTTTCTAGCGAGCTGGGAGAGACTGGGGAGACTAGAAAGCGATGGACCTGACCGGGATTCCTCGTGGTTTTGTGTCGTTGCGTTAGGACTCTGCCTAACGCACAGACCAGGTTAAAATCTTCTAGGACTCCAGGTGTGTCATGAGCCCCACGTTGTGATAAATGCTGGTACACAAACCATCAGCGTGGCAGCTTTTCCCTGTGGGGCATTTAAACTCGATCACAAAATAAATGCTTACTACTGCTCTTAATGACCACCAGTAACTAAGAATGAGACCAGTCCGACCAAACCGCCAGCTCAGCTCCTGGGAGGCGACCAGCTCCTTGGCTGGGGTCGTGCAGGCTGGGTCCGTAGAGCATGAATACGCTACAGATGCACCACTTGGGAAAAAGCATCTGGGGCTGTGGGAGGTCCCATTGCTCCCGTGCCTGAATATTATGCAGGAGTAGCAGGTGTTGTCTCTGGGGAGGGTACTATATCTTGAACCAAGGATCTGTGAGCAAGCATCGGTTCCCCCTTTAGTGGGGGTATAAGATTTTAGGAGGCTGACGCAGCAAAGGAAAGAAAAGGAGGTTGGAAGAAAAGCCCTTGCTCCTCTGGTGTGGGATGGACCCTGTGGGCTTTGGAGCGGGTAGCTCTACTAATGTTCTCATGGCTACAGTAGTAATAATTCAATGCAACTTTTTTCTGTTCACTCGGAGAGGCTAAATCGTAGCATTTCTTAGTGTTGGTCTTCTCCAGTTCAAAAGCCAGGCCATCCATCTATGACAGATGTAGAACCTAATATATCTTGGGCTGCGGACGGTACATGACACTAGTAGCTGCTGGCCTGTTAAAGAAGAGGATTATTACTATAATTAGTGCTGATGGACATAGACCATTCTTTTCAGAGGGGAAAAAAAGAAATGTGCAGGTGACGGTTTCCTGCTCCATTTTAGTCCCCAGTGAACGTGCGGAGCAACAAATCTGAGTGGTCGTCCCCGGTGTCCAGCTGTGCTCTCGCGCAAGGCCCCTCCGAGCGCCTGGCAGAATACGGGCGGTGCGGGATGCACGCAGAGCCGGGCAGTTCGGCAGCTTCAGAAGATGTTTCTTTTCTTTCTCCTGTCTCACTTCACAGTTTGGACAAACATGACATGTTTGGCTTTTTAGTCCACTGAAAATGCTTGCAAGAAACAAACGCCCTCCGGGCCGGAGCTCAGGCAGGGTGGGTACCTACGTTACGCATGTGAGCACAGTTTTGGCAGCCCCGTGGAGCCAGGCTGGAGGCTCCCACAGGTTTCAAGGTGAGTGGGATCAGGCCCACGGTAGATCCAGAGCAGCCTGGCAGATCCTGGACAAGGACATTCTTCGCCGTTGTCGGAGAGCCCACGCGAACGGAGCGGCACGAGCTCCGGGAGAAACGCTGGGCCGGGCGTCTGGGACGCGCGCGTCGGGACCAGCCCCTAACGCCGACGGAGCCGTATAAACCAACATCTGCTGGGGATTTGGGCCCCGGTTCTTACGACAGGATCTGTACTGGTGAATGTCCTGCGAGGTCGGCAATCGAATTAGCGAGGGGCCAGAAGAATACGTCCTGATGTTGCCATCATCTGAATTAGATTCATTATTTCTTTAGAATTTATTTTGATTAAAGAATACTGCTTAAACCATCTCAGTCAATTTCAAAGAAGAAGTATTTCCTCCTGGAGCATTAAGCAGAGCCAGGAGTGCAGCCAGGCGTTGCCGCCAGGCACAGCAGCGGCACTGGATTTCCTGCCGGCCTCAGCAGAGCCTCCGTGATTGCCGCTCCAGCGAGAGACGATCAGACCCTCCCAAATTGCCCCGTTCGGAGCGTTTGGGAGTTTAAGAGCCGGACGGCCCAAGCGCAGGAGGGTCGCGGCACACACCTGGGGCGCAGCGGCTCCGCTCCGCGCTGCTGCTCGGGGAAAAGACCGGCCTCGGCTAAAATGATGAAGAATTGACCGAGGAAGGATAAAGACAGAAAACAGGACATTTTTATGTGGCATGTTGGTTTAAGAAAATCTGGAGAGGAAAATGCTTGAAAGCTGCTTTTATGATAGTAGTAGGAGAAGCGATGCGACACAGCTGAGAACTGCCGGACCCTCACTTCCCTCCCTTGCGTTTCCTCCCACAAGACTTCAGAAATTGCACGACTTTCAGCTCAGTTCTCATCCCCATCCCCAGAGGACGTTATTACGAGTCAGCCTATTAAAGCACGAATGTTTGGTGGTGAATAATATTTTCATAATTTAATTACCTTTTATTTCCTAATTAAAACTTAGCCTCATCATAGTGTCAGCTAGTTGCAGAAAGGAACGTGAGGATGATAAATTGCATTAAGTGCTTTACCTAGAAGGGGTTGAAGTCTTCGTTGAGAGTATTCAGGAGGAAGGTGGGTGGATGTGCAGCGATGCAGAGGTGCCCCAGAGCCTCCCCAGGAGTTCAGACCTGCGGCGCTCGGGCCCCTCCGGGTGCCTGATGCAACGGCACTGGGAAGGCAGAGCTGCCGTCCGCAAAATCGCTCCTTTTGGAACAGTCAGTGAATAAAGGCGGCGGCAGCAGCGAGGCCCATGAATTATTCTATTTGTTCTCAGAGTTGCCTCTCCCTGCGTGTTAGCGTAGCTTGATGAAGCGCACGCAGGAGGTCGGACGCAGCCTCGGCCTCGGCGCGGATGCCGCGCGGGGATGCTCTCTGCTCGGCCCGTGCCTCTCGCGCTGGTCCGCGCCGTGTGCGGGTGGGGAGAGGCTAAAGCCGCCTCGGTACCCCGGGAAACCTGAATCTGCTCCTGAAGAGGTGTGGGAAGCTCTTACAAGGTCCTTTTCTCCCAACGGCGATAAGAACGATCAGAGTTTGGTCTGGTAATGGTGAGGTCAGTGTTGGGAGAGCTTCCTCCTCTTCTAAGTTTCCTGTTTTTGATAATTAAGTAAGAACAGTTTGCATTTATTTATCTCTTACGGTCCTTTGGGCACTTTACCGCTGTTAGCTAATGAATCCTCCCCAAAACTCCCCAAGGAGCAGCTACTGCCCTTGTTTTTTCTCAGGGTAACCCCTCGGTAGGAAACCGCTTTGAGGCACTGGGGAGAGCAGAGCTCGATGAGCGCTGCACGGCGAACACGGTTCTCCTATTTCACTTTCAGTCATGCGAGCAATTGCACTCCAGATAAGATAATACTGCCAGAAGTAGAGAAAGCAGCAAAATGCAAGCTCTTTGCTTGGCTATTGCACTCACAAACCGCTGAGAATCAGAACCCATCTGGATCCATCACCTGTAAATGTATTTTACCCTAACAGCGCTGCTGAAAAGAGCCAGGGCTAAAGGAGGTTGCTGGTCGTCTGCTCGCTCTCGCTGGAGATAGCAGCACCGCATGGAGGGAATTAAAGGTAACCACTGCCTGATATTCTTAATAGTCTTCATCTCAAAACTACACCTATCTATGGCAATATTAATATTACAAACATATATTTTTTAAATTCAATAATTTTAACATGACCTTTTCCCTCAAGTGGGACAGTTAACGTTAGCCACACGTCGCAGCAGAGATTGTGTTCGATATCAGATTTTCCACAAGTGTAAAGGCAGCAGAGAGAGTATGTCTCAGTCCTCTTTTGCATCATTATCTTGATGTGACGGTGTTAGTATAGGCAGCACTTATAAATCCACTTCTGACCTGTTACTCTCTTAATACCGCCTGCCAGTCCCTGGAGCAGAGCATCTCCAGCGCAAAATTAATCCTTGAAATCGCGTACGAATGGCAGGAGAAAGCCGTGCTCCCACGGGAATGCGAACCAGGCAGCACGCAGGACTTCTTGGCTCCTACGACGGTGCACGGGAAATCCTGCACTCAAGCCCAGCTAGGCGCCGTTCTAACCACACGCACAGCTACAACCCACACCTCCTAAAACCAACATACCGTACGTAGAACGCCACAGAAATGCAAACCCCAACATACAGCACACGCAGACGCTCAGACCGGGATACACAAATGCTTCGGGCCCCTGACGGCGCTGCCCGGCGCTGCTGCTCTTTCAGCTCGGAAAGGTTCGGCTTCACTTCCACTCCTTAACAAAAACGCCCATCCGAGCGGCCTGCAGAGCCGCTTGATACGAAACCGGTAAAATGCAGGAGTCTGTCAGCGGTCCTCTAGCAGAAACCTGGAAAGACTCTCCCTGCCTCCTCCCTCCCCTGCTCGCCAGCAGCTTTTCTCCAATTAGCGTTAAAAAGCGTCGTCCGACTCCTGTTAACCAGAAGTGCATCTACCTCCCCGGCTGAGGAAGTTGCAAGGTTAAGCTACAGGCGCTTTTGAAAGGGAGCTAACGGTCACCAGCGATAAGAAAGGGGCGCAAAATAATAGCGAAGGGCTGGCGATGCCCTCGCCCGCTTTTCCCCCTGCGGGAGGGCCGGCGGGCCCACGGGCTCTGCTGGCGGCACTAATAACGCAGAAATGAGTGTGAAATCTAATTCATAACGTGCAAACTCGGTGGTGTCCTCAACAGAAATTATGTTTATTTAATAGTAACCTGCACAAAAATTATTAATTCAGCGACGTGCTATTCGCAGGCTGAATCTTTTTTTTTTTTTTTGGAAAGATCGGTATTTTAAAAAGATACTTTTCAGAACACAGGCTGAAAATAACATTTTGATTTTCTGGACTGCAAACATCCTCGTATAGTTCTGTTTTTTTATTTTTCGTAACATAGATTTTGCTTTTGGGAAATAGTTTGAGAACAGCGTAGGTACTTTGGGCAAAACTATAGCAACTTTGCTTGTGCTGCTTCTGTAATCACCACATCTCCCTGGTGTTTCCCCTCCTACCACTGGCTTCTTTCAACTACAGCTGCTGTTTCCAGGTACCTGCTCAAACGCGGTTCTTGTTGGCTGTCCGTGGTCAGTCTGTGTTAGATCAGCCAAGAGGTTTATGTGATAAGCAGGGTAATTAGAGTATTTAAAGAAAATACTCTCCCTTTCTGTAATTATAAAAGGAAAGCTTTCCTCTTACTGACCTCTGACAGCATTGCAAATGCACTTTCGGGATAAATTGTGCAGAGAACACCGTTTCTTTCGGCGCAGCACCAATATTTTGGTTCCAGCTGCTGCTACATGTGAGCTAGCATCAATAAAAAGCCAAAAGCATTAAGAGGAGAACAAATTTTTAACCGGGTTTTAGTATTAGCCATTATCAAACATGACTTCCTAGAAATTGTCACAAAGACTCTCTTTGAAGTGTACATTACAATAATATCCAGCTAATAATGGTAAAAACATGGTCAAGAAATAAAAGGAGAACATTATGAATCCTAAGTGGCATTTTCTTGGCCATTACTGCAATCACCATCATTGTAAAGTCATTTAAATATTTTAGAAAACAAAAGGGCCTTCTTCAAAAAGGCAGTGCTAGGCAGGCATTAATGGGTTTCTATTTGTTTTTTCCTCCCCTGTACGATTGCATCGTGATTTTGGTGTTTAGCAACACTATCAAGTCAGGTCAGCTATGACAACCACATTGCAGCTCTGCTGCTTCTCTCGCTGACCCCATTTCAGGAAACGAAAACGCGCTCTTTCCGTAAAATATCTGTGTGTTTCTTTCTAAACGAACGGTGAACGAGGACAGCGGGACTGCAAGAGCTACAGCTTCAGGGTCCCCTTGACAGAGTCAGCAAAACGCACAGGGCTGGTCAAGTAAACAGGCTGAAAGTGTGGTAAGGGTGACAAATGTTTAATCTCGGGCGAAAAAACCAGAATATTCCTTACAACAGCGGATCCAAATAGTTTTGGACCCAGCATTAGGCAGTACCAGCCTTTCTCATCAAAACTTTAAAAAATGCTAAAACTATCAAATAAGAGGACTCCACAGACGAGGCGCAGACCATTTATTTTTGCCTTAGTCATAGATCAGTGTTGTACAGTAAAGCACACCACATATACTTACATATGCACAACTAATTAGACAGTAACATTGCACATGTGGACATGTAACTTCATGTGCATTAACAATTCCAAAGAAAACACCAGGAAAACGAGGGTTAAGTGTTGGGCCAGGCGGGGGGAAAAGCGTTCAGCATCTCTGGACCGAGCCTTATGGTATATACCCTTAAAAAAACCTGGCATAGCTGCATCCAGGTGTCATGTCTGCCCCATTATAAGAGCTGCAAAAAGGAGAACCAGGGTTGAGGACACAGAGATCAAGTTTAGCCTGGGAGAACTGGGTCCGGCCTGAGCTTTGAGCCTGAGGATTCATGGAAACCAAGTCACAGCCTGCAAGCCAGAGCCAGTTTTCGCCGCCAGCTCAATGAATTCATGAACCTAAAACGCAGCTTCCACCGTTTTATCTAGATTTAGCGGATCCTTTAGGCAGGGCTGGCGGGGACAGGCAGCGGGGCCGAGGGAGAGCCGCGGCCGGGGGACAGCTCGGCCCTGTGGGTACCGTCGGGACGAGCATCACCTGCGCCCTGCCCGTGGGAAACCTGCCTCAGTCAAGACCTTCTGGTGAAAAATGCCGGTTTCAGTTGACGTTTTCAAAAAAAGCAGGTTCCCAGACAGTTCACAACGAGCCGCACGGCAAAACCCTCCCGGCTGTATGCTTTACCCAGCTCTAATCAGATCATTAACTTTCATAAAGAAGTAGGAAGGAGGAGTGGCGGCAATTGAAAGGAGCTCAAAACAAGCTGAGTTTGAAACTTCAGACTTGTCATTGACTTAGCCTTTCATTGAGCCAATTATTTATGACATATTTGAAGGAACTCGGCAAAGAAAGAAGTTCAAATCTGCATATCTGCTCGACTGCGGCGAGGATGCCGGGAGCGGGAGCTGCACGCGGAGCCTCCCGGCACCTGCAGACGTGCGCGGGGGGCACAGATGCGACGCCGAGGCTTGGAAAATAAACAAACACGTAGGGTTTTTGTTTCAGCGCGCACTGCCGTGCTGGGCCATCGTTTGCAGGCGAAAGGCTTTCGGGGAGCACTAGCGGAGCGCTGTGCAGCCGCGCTAATTTCCATCCCGTTTCCCCGATGCGCTCCACGCTGCCATGACCTAAAATATGAGGAAATTAGTTCTGAAGGTGGATGGAGGCAGCGCGCGCGGGGGGGACCAACGCGCAGGCCAGGGCGCTCGCCGAGCCGCGCTGCCGGGGGGCTGCGACGGGCCCCGCGGGGGGAAACGGGCCCCGACGGCCGCGCGTGGAACCCCCCCCCGCCCCGGGCCCGCCCCGAGGGGCCCCCGGGCAGCAGCGCGGGGCGGCGGCGGGGGCTCGGCGACGCCCCGCTCCGCGCGGCCCGCGAATCCAGGTCCGGGTTTTCGCGGGAGCCGCGGCGCCGTCTCGCCGCAGCCCCTCGCCCCGCGCCGCCGGGGCAGCCCCCGCCGCCGCCCGGCCCTGCCCGCCCGCCCGCGGCCAGCCGCGCCGGGGCTGCCCGGCGGCCGCCATGGGCTCGGCGGCGGCGGCCGGGCGCTGAGCGGCGGCCCCAGGCGCGCCCAGGGCCCCGCGCCGCCGCCGGCTCCGGCTGGGGCTGCGGGGGGGGGGGCGGGGGGGGCGGAGCGGGCGCCCGGGGGGCGCTGCGGCTGGCGGAGGCGGCGCTCGGCCGCGGGGGGGTTTCCCGCCCTCCCGCCCGGCGCGGCGGCCGCGGGGCTGAGGGCGCGCAGGGCCGGCGGCCACCGCCGGGCGCTGCGGGCGGGCGGGCGGGCGGGCGGGAGGCGGCCGTTGAGCCGGCGCCGCGCGCAGCCGCGCCGGGCGGCAGGCGACGGAGCGGGGAGGGGGGGGGGAGCCGCCCGCCGCGCTCGCCGCCGCCAACCCCCCGCGCTCGGGGGCGGCTGCCCCCGGCCGAGCCTCCATCTGCAGCCCGGCGGCGGCGGCAGCGGGAACATGGCGGACCTGGAGGCGGTGCTGGCCGATGTCAGCTACCTGATGGCGATGGAGAAGAGCAAGAGCACCCCGGCGGCCCGGGCCAGCAAGAAGATCACCCTGCCCGAGCCCAGGTACCGCCGAGCCCCCGGGGCGCCGCGGCCGCGAGTAACGGTCCGGGGGCGCCAGGTGCGGCGCTGAGGGGAGCGCGCGGCGGCCGGGCCGGGGGTCCCGGGGGGTCCCGGGGGGGTCCCGGGGCGCTGAGGAGCGGAGCGAGCCCGGCTCGGGGCAGCCGCTCCCGCAGGGCTGGAGCCCCCGGGGGTGGTTTGCTCCCAGCCGCATCTTTCATCCGGCGGGTGGAAAAAAAAAAAACCGGCCGAGCGTCGAGGTGGAAATGGAAGAAACAAGTTGAATCATTCTCAAACTGTTGTGTTCTGCAGAGCCGCTCTCCTGGTTTATCTGTCTGTCTATTAATTTATTTATTTATTGGATGCTGCATGGAATCAGGCGGGAGAGCAGTGAGGTGTGGGCAGGGAGGACGGGCTCACCGGAGCGATCCCTGCCAGGCCACGGCTCGCCGGGCAGCGGTGGCACGGCGATGGACGGACGCGGCCCCTGGCCCCACCGCGGCGGAGGCCCCCGGACGCCTGGGCCCGGCGCCGGGGTGCTGCCGCTCTGGGGCCCTTCGCTGTGGGGTCAGCGGCGAAACCGGGTTCTCGTCTAGGCGACGGTCCCCAGTTATCCGTGCGTGATAAAACGATTTCAGAATTGCCCACTCTTCTTTATTCCTGAGCTTAAAAGTAGGCTTTCCCTCTCTGTTCACACCAGGTGTACGTATGTGTGTGTGTATGTATATACATATATATATACATATAAGAAAGGATCAGGATGTAGCCAGCAAACAGTGCATGTATTGCATGTACTGCAAAATACATGTAGGTAGTTTGCAAGTCTGATGGTGGCCTAGCTGTCTGTCGTGAGTGAAGGATTACTGAAACGCTCTGCTCGCTCCTTGTTCTGTCTTCGCTCTCTGAATCGGGAATGCAGAGCAGGGGGAAGCCTGGCGGCACGGCCGCTGCCAGCGCCGTGCTAATGCCGCGGTGCTCGCGGAGGCATCGAAAGCTCAAAGTTTGGCTGTCATTTTTGAAGTCCAGTTAAGGATGGCTTGCTGGGGAGATGAAAGTGCCTCTTTTTGTTGTTATAAGCATTTACACGTACCAGGATATCCTGTATCCATAATATTTAGCCTGTGCTTTAACCCAAACTGCAACATGCTTTGCTCGAGATGCTCGTGGTTGCGTTTGCGTGCCTTGGTTGCGTGCGGTATCGCGGCAGTGCTCCTTGTTTGTAACGCTGACATGACACATCTGGGGACGGAAGATGCTGGAACGGAGACCGCGGTGGGGCGGATTCCTTCCAACGCCGTTGGAAATCCTGCCGGCGCTGGGAAGCGCGGCGGAGCTCGAAAGCTGCCGCCGGGGTTGACGTGCCCTCGCGGGAAGCGCAGCGCGGAGCACGCGGCCCGCAGAGCCTGCGGTGCATCGCTGCGCTCCTCCAAGGCTTGTGCCGTGCGGATGCCGGGGGCTCGGCGAGGGGCCGCTCCGCGGTCAGCTTCCCGGGAGCGGGAAGGAGGGAGCGCTGGGGGTTACGTTGCTGAGAGCGGCGTGGGCAAGAACCTGCTTTGCAAATTATATCAAAGGTTAAAACAACTGCTTGCAACCCCCCGCGGAGCGTCACGCTCCGGGGAAGGTGAGAAGCCGTGAGCGGGGGAGAAGCGCGGCTGCCGGCGGCGTGGGAGGGGACGCGGGGATGCGGGGATGCCGGCGAGGGCTCGGGGGCGCGAGGAGGCCGGGCCGCAACCGAGAGCAGAGACTTACCTAAGCCCCGGGCCGCAAACGGCTCTGCGGCACTTGAAATGACTGAACTTTTCAGTTTTTAACTGAAACCAGGGATTTCCTCATTCAGTAGGAAATTGTGACCGTTATTCTGGTGTCAGATGTCTTCATGTTGGTTTCTATGTTTTTTTTTTTTTCCCCTTCCTCCCAACCCCTCTCATTAAAGCACAGGGATGCGTTGGGTACGCTTACACATTTTGTACCACTGGCAAAGTGATTTGTTGTAAAATTGCATATATCAGCCGGTTAAATATAGGTGGATAGGCTAATACGATGATATAGTAGTAGTAATAATAAAAAAGGGCTCTCCGGGTCTCTGCTGCTGGGCGAGCCTCCGGCGGGCGGCTGCCGGGAGGCCACGGAGGTCCCACCGCTCCCGCCGCGCTTTGCCTTTTCGCCAGCGCTGGTCCACCTGTTCTCGCAGTTTTATCTTCCCGAGATAAGACTGACAGGAGACGACGTAAATGAGCTCGGTGTAACGAGAATTTGAGGGGGCTTCCTGTTTACGAGGAAATAACTGCAGTGGAGGCCGAGTGGATTCCAAGGCTGCGGGCCAAGGCTTAGCAGCACAGAAACCCGGAGGGCCAGGAGTTTATTGGCTGAGGGTCTGACTGTTGCTGAATTTACATGAAGCGTCCTCGGACTGTTTCTGTGCTGAAATTGTTAAATATTACAATTTGGAAAGAAAGAGGACAGAACACACCAGTGAGACAAGAGTGCCTAAGGAAAAAGCCTAGTGTGTTTTTAGCAGACCAAAACAAAACAAGCCTTTCTCCAGCTCCTGTCATCTGCTTTTGCTTCCCTTCTGTTTCCTCCTTTCATTCCAGAGAGCCTTGCTGAGAAGCAGGAGAGCTGCAGTATTTTTTAGTGCTATGCTGTTTCTTGAAAGACTGCTCGGCACACAGATTTGTGTGGACGGACAGGAGCAGGACTCTGGACAGGAGGACTCACAAAGGCAGAACGACCTGCAGAAACAGGGCCTCGATTGGGAAGGAAGGCATACGTGTATGGAAGTATGAACAAACAGGAAACCTTCATCTCTTTCTACAGAATTACTGTCAAATACTTTAGAGATTGGGGAGAAAAGGAGCAAATGAACTGCGCTCTTAACTTTTTGGGGTATTCAGCAGCCTTTTGAAGTTTTTCCCTTTTCCATGTAAATTTTAATTTCCCTTACTTTGGTCAAAGGGAACGAAAAAAAATAATTATCAGCTTTTTTTATTTGCAAACAGCTACTCAGTTCTGAGTAAAGGATTTGCATAATAAAACTGAGAAAATAACTGTGCAAATGGTCCAGGAAATTGGATAACTGGAATCAGAAAGGGTGCAGGGCTCGCACAGCACTTCCACAGCACTGGTGTCCTTACGTTGGCTGTAACTGTTCCCGTCAGGATGGTTAACATTAAAAGGTTCCTTACTATAAACATCACGTAAGCCTAGGGTGTTTTTGGTGTACAAACACGAAGGGCATGGTAACAAAACATAGCATGCATCTATGCAGGCTTCTCTTCCAAGTCTCTTGCCACAGTTGTAGATGTTCCTCATCTCGTCTTCCCTCCCCAGCCTGATGGTTTCAGTAATTACACCTCTTTCACATTAATTCTCATTTTTCTCCCAGCTCTTCGCCTTGATCTCCTGCCTTCCTCCGAATCCTTCTGCTCGGGGGGAGGAAGCATGCTGTAGTCTCTTCTTTCTTAAAATCCCGCTTTTGCTGTGATGTTTTTGTTCCGTTATCGTCCCATCTCCATTTTCTCTCTAGAGGTGTTTTCCCCGCTGAGGACCGGCGCAGCGCTGCCCGGCTGCTCCTTGCCCGTGATGTGCTCTCGTAGCTCGTGTTGGGACGCGCTTGGTTGAGGCTCTCGGCGCTGCGCTGCAGCCTTTCTGCGGCTCGTTGGAGGGAGGAAGGTTGTTTTTTTTTTTTTTTTTTCCTTTTCTGATTTCCTCCTGAGCTCTTTGCGATTTGCTTTTCTCCTGTTACGGTGCTGAACATTGCTGAAGCCCAAGTGCCGTCTCCCACTAAGAGTTGTGACTCTGTTTATTCTCTTGGCGTTATTATATGGTTTCTCTGAACTTTCTTTAGCTGTTTCTCAGATGTGTCCTTCAGAGTCTTTTTCTCATATTGCTTCAAACTTCTGCAACATCTCTGAGTTGGAGGCTAAAACTCTTCTCCGGTCTCTCCACTGCTTCTTTGACATTTTCTTTGGCTTTGTTAATGCCTTCTTCTCCCGCTTATTTATTTAGCGTGCTGTCTCGAAGATCGTTATCCTGATGCCTGTTGATGCCGTTTTGCTGATGCTCGCTGCCGTTGTGCCCACGTCAGCCCGTCGCTTGCGTTGCTCTAGGCACTCCTTTTTCCGTGTCGCGTCCCGCGGGGGATGCCCGTGTTTGGCTTTCAGGGAGCGCTGAACTCGGCTCCCTGCTCTTGCTATGGAGGTATCAGACGCTCCTTCAGCTGGCTGCCGAGGCCAGCTCCTGTCATCCACCTGCGTAACTTAAAACAGGTGCCCCTTACCGCTCTCCGTGCCGTTGATCCATCTCCTGAAGGCTGCCGCTCCAGCTCCCTCCTTAGGACGTCGTTTCGCCTGCGGGATCTGCAACGCTCCGTCCGTCCGTGCTCATGGGTGATGCTGCTGCCGGGTTTGCTCGTGTCTCCCGGCTGTGTCTGTCCCCGTCCGCTCGCGCTCTCGCCGCGGCTGGTGAGCAGGGGACGCGGGGTGTCCCCGTGCCGCGTTGTGCCGTGCCGTGCCGTGCCGTGGGGGCTTAGCAGCGACAAGGGGCTGCTGATCCCGATCCCCCGCTTTGCTTGCGCCTTGTTTAGAGAATAGAGCGGTTCCGAGAAACCTCGTACGCTGCTGTGCTTCTTCCTCATTGTAGGAATGTAAATAGTAAAAGCCTTCAAAAACACTATTTCAGAAGAAAGTAGGGCCAGATTTTGCAAAGGCTTATGCGTTCACTGAACTTTACACAAAAATAGTGGCATTGAAAGCAAAATTCAATATGAGATTATGTGGAGGATTAGGGCTCTGAAGGCTAATTCTGGTGAATTTGTGTCGCAATAACTTTGCTTGTGTAATGTGGTGGCGTTTTACTGAGACTTGTTCCATTTGCTTCTATCAATAATGATTATAAATTGTTTTAACGTAACTTCTTGTTGTATCATGAACTCTATTTAAAGCGGTGGTGGATCCGCTGACCCATTTAACGTAAGTTTGGTTCTCTAGAATTTTAAAACTGTTCAGGTCGTTGTTTCATGTTTACATTTTTTAGTGTAAAATGAGCTTTTTTTTCTTGGTGTTGTATGTAATTTTCAGTTAC